>NW_027492897.1:0-430859 GCF_021521415.1 Bidens hawaiensis
TAAGTGTATATTAAGAGATTGCTAGATAACTGGGGTAGCAGATGATCTTACCATTCCAAGATGTTGGAGTATTTATAGCCGAAGGTAGGTTAGAAGGTATAGCCGGCTGAATAGTATTCCTGTTCTACCAACAGTGGACTATGCACAGGCCATACTGGTTGGTGGATAGGTTACGGCCAACAGTAACTATGTCGGCTGCACTATTCCTCCAACTGTAGATTATGCACGTCCTACCTACTGTGGATTATACGCAGGCCATGCTGGTTGGTGAATAGGTTACGGCCCACAGTAACACTATTTCACCAACTGTAGGCTGCGCATGCCCTGCAGTAAGGGTTGGTGAGTAGGCAGCGGCTAATAGTGACAAACAGTACTAGAGGGTGCTCCTCCTCGTACTGTTGTCGGTGAGCTGTCACCCTGTGATTGGCTCATGGGCTGTTCTGGTCAGATTGTCTGTCCTATCCATACCTTGGTAGGTATAGTACAGATCTTTCAGAATCATACGGACTGGCTCATTTTGGCGGGATTGTTCCCGTCTTGCTCATTCCTTCATGTGACTACTGAGTATCTATTGTCTTGTGCGTGTAGCCCTGCTGTCTGCGGGTAGCCTTCCCTGATGGCTTGTATCCACAACTGCGGGAACAGGCGGGGTACTTCACCATTGGGAGGCTTTCCCTGCGTGTACAGCTTGCGTACTGCGCGTAAGGTTCTCTGAGCATGGTGGGTCCTGCGGAAGCAGATGGCCTTTGCGCAGACGTCCCTGTTCAAGGTGAGTCTTGCGGGACCAACTGGGCTCTGCTGGGACCTACCTCTTCATAAGCCTAAGACAAAATTATGTGTCCACGAATGTGCCCTTTGTTGTTCAAAGTTAAACACAAGGAAATTCACAGCATGTATTGTGTGCTAGGAAAACCGTCTTCCAAACATAATTATGTACATGCACATTTTTAAACTTACGATTATAGAAAGGAATAGGAGGCTCAGATTTTACCAGTTTTGTCTAGGGCTTTCTTTACTAATATTCAAGATGCTTTTATATTTCGGTTCATCCCGTCTTCGTTATTTATTAAAAAGGTATTTATGTTTTATATCTTCCTTATTGTTTTCAACATTATTTTCTATTTAGTACAACACTTTATGTGGTATTTCACTATTTTGTATTGCTATAGTTACATACAAATATCAAGAAATGATGAAGATATAAGTGTAAAGATGAAACGAAATTTTGATTAAGAGGTATTATTAAAAAGCTAACACATTTTACAATTTTATTCGAAAAAGTCACTTAATCCAATTAGAAATATATTGAAATATTTATACTTGTCTAGATTGCATATACCTATAAAAAAATCAAAACAATCACTTGCTACATCTAAAATGGATAATAGCCTGATGAAATGCCACTCTAAATATGTAAAAATAACGACACTAATATTCTTTTTTTCGTATAAGATTCTATCTGTTCAGTTATAAAATAACAATAGTAATAAGATATCAATTATTGTCCCGTCAACAAAAGAGTATACATCACATTCATGTTACATAAAGATACCACCTACATAGCCGCCCAACAAATAGCACGTTAACAAGTTTATGCGTTAAAAAGATATGCTAATCACCTAATGTAAGGATAAAATTCCTTTTCATTTCATCATGTTACTTTCTTTTGAGTTTTGAGTTTCAAATTGTAACTCGTAACAGCAAATAACAATAAAAAACACTTTTTATCTTACCATGCGTAACAAAAGCACTCCATTTTAAATTATAATCTCCATAGTCCGTATGAAGCAACGGTCTTTTGTATAAACGGTCAAGATTGAATCCCTCGCATTCCAAAATTTCAAATCCAAAAGAGCGAAAAACAAACGTAACGTAACCCCCAAATAATAATAATATTATTCCTCTTCTCCTGCAAAACCCTTCACCACCATATTTTCAATTTTCAAACCCTAATTTCAATGGAAGACAATACGACACCGTTTGAAACCCAGATCCACCATTCCACGCCGTCCGAAGTTTCAATGGATCACACTACACTTGTCATGACGTCAGATTTAACCGCTGGTGAGTTCGATTGGAACAAGCCGTTGGAGCTACATGATGATTGCAAAATGGTGGTTGACGGCGGGACCCCTAATTACTCCGGCTAGGGTTTCAATTGCTAACGAAGACGACGAATCTGCCGTTGATTCCATGGTTTGTGATTCCACTGCAAAGCTTATTCCTAATGGATTCTTGAAATCAAACTGCACTGGTTAGTATTTAAGGTTAATATTATTTTAAATCTTTTTAGGGTTTTGTTCCTCAAATTTTGGTGTATAATGAGACCTGATCCGGATCCGAACCCGAAAACCGAACCCGAACCCGTTTACTGGGATTGCCAGGATTTGGGACCCAACTTTGTTGTAATAACCGGTTCTGATCGGTTCGGGTCGCACGTGTTTTACCCGATTTATGTAAAAGAGAAAATGTTTAGACCCGCGTGACCCGACCCAGATCCGGGCCCGTTTAATGGCATTTTTAGGACATGGGAACCTACCCTATTGTGGGTCTCGTGGATCTTCCTCGTTTTTGCTCACCCTTATATAATTAATTGAATTGTTATTGTTGTTTTTGTAGGATTAGATGAGATTGTTTTGTTTGTGAATGCTGGAACCCAAACGATAGTGGGACCGGATTCAGGGGATAAATTTGATGGCGGATAAGTATTTTGAAGGGGGTGATACGTTTCAAACGGACGAGTGTATAATCGAGGGTGGTGATGTGTCGTTTATCTACCACACGGCAAGGCTTGGGAACTTTGAGTATCGGTTTGACGGGTTTCCGGAGGGTGATTATTATGTGGACCTTCATTTTGTTGAGATGATTAATACGTCTGGTCCGAAAGGAATGAGACTGTTCAATGTGTACTTGCAGGAAGAGAAGGCAAGTAGATTTTTCATCACAAGTTTTTTTAAATGTTTTGTTTTAAAAGTTGTTTTAAAATTTGAATTTGACAGTTTATATTGTTGTTGAACAGATTCTTGCTGATTTTGACATCTTTTCTATTGTGGGGGCGAATAAGCCGCTACAGTTAGTTGACTCGCGAGTCAAAGTCAAGATGGGTGAGACAATTGTAGTTAGGTTTGAAGGGATAATTGGTCGCCCATTGGTCAGTGGAATCTGTATAAGAAAGGCGCCTCATATTCTTGGTAGTTCAATTTTTTGTGAAGCTAAGTTGTTATTGTAATTATTACAAGTGACTTGAATTTGGACTTTTGAGTTTTGTGTTGGATTGACTCACAGATGAAGTCGTAAAGCATGATTTTCTAAAGTGTCAAAACTGTGCTGCTGATATTGAAGTCCCGTCTGCTCAGAAGAAAGTAATGAGGAAGAAAGCAATAGAGAAGTATGAAAAACGGATACAAGAGTTGACCATTCAATGCCAAAGGAAGACTGAAGAATGTTATCAAGCTTGGATGTCTTTGACCGCAGCAAATGAGCAGCTCGTGAAGGTCCGTATGGAGCTTGAAAATAAGTTTTTCCAGACATCATCTCTTGGTAAGTTAGTGAAAGTCAAGCTTTACATTTAATTCGGTTAAGGTCGCCAATCTGTGTTTTAATGATGAGTTTGTTGAAGATAAAAAAATGGAGAAACAATCTGAAATGCTGCGAGAAATATCAAGCAGATATGAACACGACAAGAAGGTCTGGGAGGCTGCAGTTAAGGAATTATCACAAAGAATAACGGTAATTAATAAATTTGTACAAGTATTTAACAAGTTATAATCAAAATTATGTTTAATACTCAATTAACACAGCACGTTATTCAGGTTTTGAAAAATGACCACTCCCAGCTCTCATTTCAAGCACACCAATGTGCTGACTCAGTTCCTGATCTAAATAAAATGACATATGCAGTTCAAGCATTGGGTAAGTCTCTTCACTCTACCCTTATAAACTGATGTTTGTAAATTACTAATTTTTTACTTGTTAATCATCACTTTGCAGTGGCTCAGTGTGAGGATCTTAAATTGAAGTACAATGAAGAACAAGCAAAGACAAGAAAGCTTCATAATCAAGTCGAAGACGCTAAAGGTCTGTTAAATAGATTACTTTACATTAACAATTATTTATGCAAACAGTATATGCCATTGCATATTTACATTTACTTTCACTTGCTGTAATTATCAGGAAATATAAGGGTGTTTTGCCGATGTCGTCCGCTAAGCAAATCAGAATCTTCAACCGGGTGCTCAACGGTTGTTGACTTTGATGCCGCATCAAATGGTGAACTCGGTATTTTAAATAGTGGGTCTACTAAAAGGACCTTCAAGTTTGACCGAGTCTTCACACCAAATGACAACCAAGGTTCCATTTTGATTTTTAATTTGAACTTAATCAAATTTAATGTTAATGTGTTAATTGTATATATTATATTTTTATTAACCGTTTGTTATTACTATACACAGGTGATGTTTTCTCTCAAGCTTCACCGTTGGTAACCTCGGTTTTGGATGGCTACAATGTATGCATATTTGCATACGGACAAACGGGGACAGGAAAGACGTTTACCATGGAGGGTACAGAGGGAAACCGAGGCGTGAATTACCGAACACTTGAAGAACTGTTTAAAATCACAAGAGAAAGAATCGACACTATTACGTATGATATATCAGTTAATGTTCTTGAAGTCTATAATGAACAAATAAGGGATCTACTCACAACAACATCATCATCCTCTAAGAAGTAAATACTATTTTTACTTGTAGCCTTATGAAGTAAATCTATGTATATAATATTATATATGATTTATGTTTTTTTTGGGGGGAAATTTAGGTTGGAAGTAAAACAAGCTTCTGAAGGGCAACACAGTGTTTCCGGGTTAGTTGAAGCAAAAGTTGAGAACATACAAGAAGTTTGGAAAGTGTTGCGAGCTGGCAGTAGTAATCGAGCTGTGGGGTCCAACAATGTGAATGAACACAGTAGTCGCTCTCATTGGTAAAGAACTAATCTTGTTTTATAGTTTTTTCCAGTTCATGATTAAAATATAATTAGGGTTATAGTACAATATCATAAAATAAGAGTTCATTTTATGTCTCTATGGTCTGGTCATTTTAGCCAGTTCTGTGACTTCTGTCTAAAATGAGAGTTTTGTTTTTTTAACCCTTTTTAGTCTCTGATACTAATCTATTAGATTACTTCGTTAGTTTTCTGCCTGGTTTAAAAAAGCGTTAGGTGAGGCGAGGCGTTTTGGTTCAAAAATCCAAGGCGCTAAGCGCTAGGCGCGAAGCGAGAGCTTCACGTATGTGAGGCGCTCAATTTAAAAATTACTAAATTTTAATTATATACATGACATATTTTACTTGAAAATCAATCATGACGATAAAACATATTTGTAAAACTAAACATGAATACTTAATACGTAGGTTAAACATTATAAAAACATATTTAGAAGTTGCAAAACACTTCAATTCTTAGAGTAAAAAGTAAAAGGTATAGTAAAAAGTAATAACGAAGAAAAAATACCTCTTGAGTCATAAACATATGTGTAATAATTAGGTGAGTTTGAACTGATTTAAAAGATGTTAGTGATAACTGAGGAGAAGATAAACTTGAAACGTCTAGAAGGTTGATATTTGGAGAAGATAAACTTTGAATATGAAAATTAAAGAGTGGTTTGAATTAAATATAGAGTGATAAATATATATAATACGGTTGGGTAATGTTTTATAGATGAGCCCCAACGATATTATTTTAAGCAGATGGCCCAAACAGCTACATTTTCAATCTAGTTTGGACTGAATCACATGAGGCGCTGCCTCAAGTGCCTCACGCCTCGCCAGCTAATGCGCCGCCTCAGGGCGCCTCATGTATTTTAGCGCCTTACGTAAAATAAGGCGTTTTCAAAAACGCGCCCGAGGCGCGCCTTTTTAAACCAAGGTTTCCTGTAAACGACCAAATTCCCTTGTTTTTTAAAAATTTTAAGTTTTCATGAAATGACCAAAATACCCTTTTAGTCTCAGACAATAACTATTTTTCTGTTATGAAATGACCAAAATACCCTTTTAGTCTTTGGCTATAACTCTATCAGATTTTTGTGTTAGTTTACCCTTTGTTTATTAAGTTTTGTTCACTTTTCATAATATGACCAAAATACCCTATCAGTCTCTGACACTCTATTAGATTTTCCTGTTAGTTTTTATGAAAGGTCTAAAATACCTTTTTTGGTTTTTAGTATGCTTTGTATCATGGTAAGGGCGAAAAACTTGATAAACGGTGAGTGCACCAAAAGCAAGCTGTGGCTTGTGGATCTAGCGGGCAGTGAGCGGCTCGCAAAAACCGAAGCTCAAGGTGATCGGCTCAAGGAAGCTCAAAACATTAACCGGTCTCTTTCTGCTCTCGGTGATGTCATATCCGCTTTAGCAAGTAAAAGTAGCCACATTCCATACAGAAATTCAAAACTCACTCATCTGCTTCAAGATTCATTAGGTAACTTCAATTCTTAGCACCCATTTATCTATATTTTTTTGTAAACATTGTTAATGCAAGTTATTTTGTTTTTGCTGTGTAGGGGGTGACTCAAAAACATTGATGTTTGTGCAAATTAGTCCTTCTGAACATGACCTGAGTGAGACTTTGAGCTCACTAAACTTTGCAACACGGGTCAGAGGGGTTGAGTTGGGTCCCGCGAGAAAGCAAGTTGATACCAGTGAGCTTCAGAAAATGAAATTGATGGTTAGTATAGCTTAACTTATTATTTATACAAGTTTTTGTTGATAGCAGTGTTTGACTTTTGGGCTGTTTGACTCTTGGTATTAATCATGAAGCTTGAGAAAGCAAAGCAAGAATCACGCTTGAAAGATGAATCGTTAAGGAAGTTAGAAGAGAGTTTGCAGAATGTAGAAGGCAAGATTAAAGGCAAAGATCAAACACATAAAAACCATTTGGAAAAGATTAAGGAGCTCGAGAACCAAATTGAATGCAAAAAAGGATTACACTCACAGTTAGAGAAACAAGTTACACATCTTTCTGATAAGTTGAGGGCAAAAGAGGAATTCAACAGTGGCCTCCAACAAAAGGTAGTTAGTACTCAGCTTCAATTTTAGTTCACTATGATCGTTAAATATTTATATCATATGATGAAGGTCAAGGAGCTAGAGAAGAAGCTTACAGAGCGAGAACAGTCGGGCAATATAGCATTCCAACAGAAGGTATTCTTGATTATCTTTATAAAAAGTTATATTTCAAGATTTGAAAGTGTTAATGATGCAGTTTCCGATGGCTCGAGAAACTCATGATTATTCAAAGACGATAAAACGAACCAATGGTTCAAGAACAATGTTCTTTTAATATAAAACTCAATCAAAAACTAATTAAACAATAAACCTAATATCCCTATTTATACTAAATAGATTATAGATAAGCTAGGAAACAAAATAATAATATAAGATAGATAAAATCTTGGACTCCAATTAGTTGTCTTGTTCCACACTTCACGAAATCCTTCATGCGTGTCGCCATATTATCGGGTTGGATGCTCCCGCATCAGCTAATAAAGTGGGATTTTGAAAACAGGTAAGGGACCTTGAAGAAAAACTGAGAGATCAAGTCGAAGAGTCAAAGTCATACACCATAACCCTTCAAGATAAGGTCATAAAAACTTAAACTTGAAGCGATTATGTTTTATTTGAGATTGTGCAAAACACAAAACAATTATTAAATCTTCTTCTATTTCTTTTATTGCCGTTTCAGATTGAAGAACTTGAAAGGAAACTGAAAGAACAGGAACAACATTCTGATTCTACTTCACTCCAATTAAAGGTCAAGCTTTTGTGTTACTTTTTTTATATTATTATTATTATTATTATTATTATTATTATTTGTTTCTGTTTATGCTAAGAATGTATATTTTTTGTGAAAATACAGATTAAGGAACTTGAGGAGATGCTCAAAGAGAAAGAAAGGCGAATGTCTATTGTCACAATAGCGGATTCCTCTAGTTCCATGAGGTCAACACCCAGACACATTGCTGGTGGTTCAAATTTCATGAATGATGTCGAACCACATATATTAAGGGGTTCAAATATTATGAACCGGGGGCCAGCAAGCAATACTCGGTTCAAGAGAAACGATTCGATTGGTAGTACCGGTGTTGAGGTAACAAGAAAGAGACTGTCTAGAAACAGTGGAGTGGAGAATGTTGATAACAATCACCCAAACAAGTCAAGGAAGTCTGACCCACCTAGACCCAAACTCAGCAAGGGTCCACCGAGAATGGTTAAACCAGCACCCGCACCCGCAGCAGGGACCCAGAGGGCCAAAGAGCGAGATGCCAAGAAAAGAGTGTGGGCTTGATCATGTGAAGATAGTATATGCAAGCTGATTTGCATGGAATGTTATATACAGTAGTTGAGATTTGAGAATATTATAACTTTAGTATTCATCTTGTGGATTGCATCTGCTTTTAGTTATGCATTTGTCATTTTCCATTTAATACTTAGATAACCATTGTAAAAACAAACAACCAAACCAAACTTCATGTTTAAAAAGTCTAGAATCATGCAACAAGGTAAATGCTAAATCAAAATGTTAAAATTTAGGGAATAAAATGAAATGAAGTCTCTAACGCACGAAGTCACGAACTCCAGTTCTTTTTACGTCCGCTGTCAACCTTTTTTCCTTTCCCAGAGAAAAAAAAACGCGGTTGAATTAATTGCTCTGTGCATGAGTGATTAACAATGCACAAATTATGCTCAAATGGTCACCAAAGTATGTTACTTAAAGCTACCAGTCATCATCATTCATCAAATTGGAGTGCAAGTGAATATCATAGTATCAAAGTAAAATGTTGACGTGATACTGGTAACTGACTAACCGAGTATTTCAAAATTGCTTTTTCCCCCATGTTCCATGGCATTTTTTGGTTTTCTTCTCGCAACCGAGTAGGTTCTATAGTGGAGATGACCTCTTTAATGTGATGTAGGTGGATGCATGCTCAAATGGTTCAAGAACATTGAGTTTATTCAAAGGCTTAGAACCAAGTGGTTCTGGTTGAATAGTTTAAAGTCAACTGTCTCAAGAGCCTCACAAGATCTCGATAAGAATTCTTCAATACTCAAAAGAAAAAACTATGAAAAAAGGCGTCCTGATCGAATTATAAGGACCACCAAAAACATAGTTTAGAAAACCTTACTAAACGGAAACCTAGTTATTACAATGCAATCAATAGAAAAATAACTTTGACTAATTTGATAGATAATTGATCCTCCAAACAAAAATAGACATTGTCCATTCCATTCGTGCACGTTGTCGTCTTCTCCTACCTTGCGGGTAATCTTTGGGTCAGGGCGGGTTACTAGAGTCTAATACTTCTCGGGTTGGAAAGAAGACTCGACCACGAGTCTTGTAGAAAATTGTCGGGTTCACAAATCCATGCAACCGTTCGGCCTTAACATATCTTCCCCAACTACAAAACCTCATAATGTGAAATCCAACCACTGTGGCACCACTAGCCCAATCACCTTAGTATTTGACCACCATAACCGAGAAAACCCGTTAAGAACTCAACATCACAAACAAATGTTCTTAATGCAAGTCAAATTAGTAATATATATATATATATATATATATATATATATATATATAATTGTTGGTATTAGATAATAGATAATGACTTGAAAATTGGTGGAATATCAACACGCAACATATGCTATTCGGTTCTGATTCGTTAGAAGAGTTGTTGTTTGATTGAAGAGTGTATTTTAGTTATCCAATATATGATTATGATGAACTTAACTATGTATAGAGGTAGGGTACCAAAAAGACTCAAATACCCTTAAAACCACCCGCGGGTCATAGAGGAGCCTCTCATATACCACCCACGGGACATATGGATCACCCACATATCACAGTAGAGGAGGAGCGTCCTCATACCACGTGCGGAAGCATCCTAGCACCCTCAGAAGTCATCCGCAGGATAGGACATCTGTCCGCCAAAATGACCGGAAGGCAATGCCAACGGGACAGCTGTCACCAATTAACTACTTTCCAGAAGAATGTTCACAATTGTTACTTGAAGAATACGTGACTCATTTACCAATGAACAAAGGACACCTGGCCAGGTTGTTATAACCGTGCAGATGGCCAGGGTGCAATCCGTCCTATCATAAGGTGACGCGTGTCCAGGTTGTTATACCCATGCACATGGGACGTATAACTCAACCTATCACAGAAGGACACGCGTCCAGGTAGTTGTCAAGGCCTTCTAGAAGAGGACAGCTGGCCCAATCATCTTCCTGATCCTTCGGCTAAAAATACCTCGTCAAACCATATGAGGTATTCATTCACTCACAGTTACTCTAACTTACAAATACTCTGACTATTCTTAGTCTGTTTACTTCAGTACTTTTCTCTGTATGAACGTTACTGATTCTCACGCCAGAGGGTGGTTACAGGAAGACCCCCCTGTTATCCTTCATGTAACGAGACTCACGGTGTCTGTTTTGCAGGTTCTGGTCACTGGACTTTGGGAAGTTGTACTCATACCGTGTTAGTAGTTATCGTATTTTACCCTGTGGACTCATTGGATCCAGGACCCATACCCGGGGATCGGATCCGTGTTTCTTCATTGGCGCCATCCATTTTGGTGTTAGAACAACATAAATTTTCGTTGGTTTTTCGGTTCGTTTAAAGTATGAGTAAACTTCCTGAAGGGCCGACGGGAACTCCTGCACTTTCTTCACGTGTGACGAACACTGAAATACCTGAGGGCCTTGCCTCGAGTGTTTTTGCACGTGAGATAGCTCCGGGTTCACGAACCACCGAGACAACACCAGGTGGTCGTACCCTTGAACGTGTGACTGTGCCAAATGGACCGAATCCTACTGATTTAGGGCATGTTACGACTCCAGAAGGCCCCAATCTGGGTGACCTTGGACGAATCAGTATTAGATCTGGAAGATGATTCCGGTGATTCTGATATGGCGAGGTCTCACCGTCATAATTCCAGACCCGGCGGACTACTGTCCCGGGAAGAATGGCTTCATGCCCAGCAAGAGAGCCTAAAAGCGAAGTACAAGCGTAGAGTGCGGAATGCACATCTTCACGCTCGTACCCTAACTTATGAAGAATCTCCTCGGAGATCTCTTTCTCCTCCTCCAACGGTGAGAGGAAGTCAGATCCGCTACAGTCAGCAAACTGAACAAGAATTTATTGAACCACGAAGGTTACGCCCCCGTCCTTGCATGGACATGCGGATGCCTTCTTACTTCGACGAGTATGATAGTTATGACTCAACTTACCACCCGGAAGACCACAGTTTCTACACGGGTGATAGCAGGATGAGTTCGAGGGCAAGAAGCAGTCGTCCGCGTGATGTTGTCCGCCATACCGTGTATCACAGCGATGCTGAGGAATATTTCACCAAGCCATACCGTCCGGCAGCCTTTGCCGAGAAGTCGAAATTCATAGTTATCATTGCGACAACACCCTTTCCCGTCAATGCTAAGATACCCACAACGGTGGGTAGATACAATGGCATGACTGATCCTAGTGATCATCTACAGAACTTCGTGGCGGTAGGTGGTGTGAGCGGGTGGACGCTCCCCTATTGGTGTCACATGTTCGCATTAACACTGACAGGGGCAGCAAGGGAATGGTTCGAAAAACTACCCGATGGTCAAATTTCTAGTTGGGATGATCTAGTGAAGAAGTTCTCACAACAGTTCAGCCAACAGAAAAAGCACACGCGTGACCAGTCAAAGATTCTGGATGTTATTCGCCGGGATAACGAATCCACTGAAGATTTTATCACCAGTTTCAATGACGAAAGTTTGAACATTGGTGGGAGAAGCAGGATATGCTCCGTGGTGCCTTCTGCAAAAATGTAAAGTGTGACGAGTTGAACCGCACACTCACTGGTAGAGATGGAATGCCAAAAGAATGGGAAGATCTTATGACCGCGGCGAAGTTATTTGCCAATACCGAAAAAACATTGGGGAATAACAATTCGAGGCAAATATTCAAAGTTGAGTTTCAGACTCCATGACCCAATAAACAGACCAAAGGGCCAATCTGGTTAAGACTACAGCCGAACACGGAAGCATCAAAGCCATTTGATGCAAGATCTCTCATCAACAACAAAAACAAATCAGGACCCTCGAATCGAGGTCCTAACAGATGGACTCCTCTTTCAAAGACTCCCGCAGAAATCCTCACTACTGAGAATGTGAATTTCCGGAAACCATAGCCACTCACGAGAAGATCATTTTTCGACACCAAAAAACATTGTTCGTTTCATAATGACATCGGTCACAACACGAACGAGTGTAATGCTTTAAAGGGCGAAATTGAGGCGGCTATAAAATCCGGGAAACTTGCACATTTGGTGAAAGATGGAAAATCTGGGACTGGAAAAGCTCTTATGCGGGACAACCAGGGCCCATCCAAGAAACAAGTCAAGGACTTAAATGTTCACATGATTCAAGTCGGACGAAAAGTCGGAGGAAAGAGACGGGAGTACGATGAAGAAGAGTGGAAGAATGAGCCAGTGATTTTTCCACGAGTCAAGGGAGGTCCCAATAACAAGAACCCCTTGATTATCACTGCCGTTTTTGGCCATTATCGCTCCTAATATGTCTTCTTCAACACTGGAAGTACATCGGATATCATGTACGAACAGTGCTTTGAGCAACTTAAGGAAGAAGACTGAAACCTATTCATGCTCCTGTGTCAGGGTTTGGAGGATAAATAATGCATCAGCGAGGGGTAATTTCTTTCCCAGTCACCCTGAGCGATAGAGTTCATTCAAGGACCGAAGAGGTCGAATTTTTAGTTTTGCCAGCAACGTCGAAGCATGACATCATCTTAGGACGAGAAGCAATCGGTGACTTCAATGCTTATCCGTCCACGGCTCATGGTGCGGTTGGGGTTCCAACCAGAACAGGTGTAGCAATGATTCACGTCAATCGACATTGCTTTGCGACAGAAAGCTCAAAACCCAGCAAGATTCCAAAACAATCTCTGAGGACTGAACCAGAAAAATAGGTTTTGAACAAGAAGTTTCCTGATCAAACTATAACAATAGGACCTGTTATTTCTGAAATAGTGAGAACTTTTTTGAAACAGTTGTTATCAAAGAACATAAGTGTCTTCGCATGGCAACCCGCGGACATGACGGGTGTCCCACGGAGCATCGCGGAGCACAAGTTGAGAGTAAATCCTATGTTTACACCGATTTTCCAGAAACAATGTAAGATGGGTCCGGAACAAACAAAAGCAATGAATGAGCAAGTTCAGGACCTCTTACAGGCTGGAATCATTCGACCAATCCAATATCAGACTTGGGTCGCCAATCCGGTTATCGTTCCTAAAAGTAACGGGACATGGCGGATATGTATAGATTTCAAGGATCTGAACAAGGCGTGTCCCAAAGACTGTTATCCGCTACCAGAAATAGATCTCAAGGTTGATGCTGTGGCACCATTCAAATTCAAAATGCTTCCTAGACGCCTACAAAGGTTATCACCAAATTCATATGGCTGCGGGTGATGAAGATAAAACAACATTTTGTACCAATTAGGGCACTTTTTGCTACAAGATGATGCCTTTGGACTGAAGAATGCGGGAGCCACATATCAACGGTTGATGGACATAGCATTTAAAAGCCAGATTGGTCGAAATTTGGAGGTTTATATGGACGATCTTGTGATCAAGAGTGTTGAGGAAGACCAAATGTTGAAGGACATCGAAGAGACACTCGAAACCCTGAGAAGTATCAATATGAAGCTGAATCCAGCTAAGTGCTCGTTTGGGATGGAAGAAGGGAAGTTTCTTGGGGTAATCGTTACGGATGCGGGCTTTAAAGCTAATCCGGATAAAGTCCAAGCTGTGGCCTGCATGCCCTCCCCTTCCTCCCTCAAGGAAGTTCAGACACTCAATGGTCACTTGGTTGCTCTGAATCGATTTCTTGCGAATCACGTAGCCAAATCTTATCCTTTTGTTTCAACACTACGGAATTGCCTCAAAAAAGCACAATTCAAATGGACCGCGGAAGCGGAACAAGCTTTTTTGGAGGTTAAAAAATGTTTGATGGAACTGCCCACGTTGACAGCACCATATGCAGGAGAACCTTTAACGATGTACTTGTCAGCATCAGACATTTCTATCTGGGCTGTCCTCCTAAGGGATAGAAAAAAATGTTCAAACACCAATTTATTACGTCATCAGAACACTGTCAGACCCGGAGACAAGATATTCAACGTTAGAAAAACTTGTCCTAGCATTGGTTTATGCTGCCGACGCCTCCGCAGGTACTTCCTGGGCCACCCCGTCAACATTTTGACTGGGTACAAGCTCAAGAATGTCCTCAGCAAGCCAGAATTGTCCGGACTATTGGCAAAGTGGGCCATCGAGCTAGGCGAACATGCGATAGAATACAAACCTAGGCCAACAATTAAGGGACAGGTGTTAGCGGACTTTGTCACTGAAGTCCCGCAACACAAAGAGAAAGAATGTTTGATCGAGCAACAACCCCAACCACCTCCTGAACTTGGACAGATCTGGTCTTTGTTCAGGGATGCGCCTTCAAGCAGTGAGGGATCTGGCGCAGGCCTCAGGCTAGTCAATCCTGAAGGCCATGAGTTCACATACGCCATAAAGTTAGACTTCAAGAGCACTAACAACGAGGCGCAATATAAGGCCTTCCTGGCAGGCTTACAAATAGCCAAAAAGCTTGGGGTTAATCATTTGGAAGCCCGCGTGGATTCCATGTTGATTGCGGGACAGATCAATGGAACATATGAAGCAAAGAATGACATAATGACTTCATATGTATCACAGGTGAAAGATTTGATGCTTCAGTTCTCCTCATGTAAGGTCATTCACATAAAAAGAAGCGAGAACAAATCAGCATATGCTCTTAGCAAGTTGGCTTCCACGAACTTTGAACACTTTGCTAAATACACCCGCATCGAAATATTGGACCGCCCGTCTGTTCCACGACACCAAGTTTTGGTAATCCAAACGGGAGTGGAATCCTGGATGACATCCATTATAGCATACTTGTCATCCGGAGCTCTCCCGGAAGGAAAAGTCGCGGCCCAGAAGATAAAACACAAAGCCTTGAACTATCAGATGTATAACGGTGTTTTGTACCGACGTTCCTTCTTCGGACCATTACTTTGATGTGTGGATGCCGAGGACGCGAACTACTTAATTAGAGAAGTTCATGAGGGCATCTGTGGTCTTCACGCTGGCCCGCATGGTCGTAGCAAAATTAATGAATGCTGGATATTATTGGCTGGGGATGCATATGGACACTATGCACGAAATCAGAAAGTGTGATTCATGCCAACGTCATGCTCCTAACACGTTGCGACCAAAGAACGAGCTCGTTCCAGTCACTTCAGCTTGGCCGTTTCAGAAATGGGCTATCGATATAATGGGACCTTTCCCTGAAATAAATCATAGTTACGTTATATTAGCGGAAGTTTTATAAAACTTGTGGATTTAAGTTGTAAATATTACAAAAGACGGGATTATGAAATACCCGTTTAAGTTATAAAAGTATTACTTGTTTTATCATTATAAAACCACCATTATATATTTAAGTTCATACAAAAGAAAATCCGAGCCATCGGATATATAAATAGCACTTCGACATTCCAAGCGCTAATCTTGTTCACCTGCAAAATGTAAATAAAATACGTCAGCAATGAATGCTGGTGAACACGCTGACGCAGAAATATTTTCTTTTACTTTATTATCCCTCGAGACTACGCCTGCCTCGGCCCAACGTGGCTTAGGAATGACAAAGTTAAATAACACATTTATAAATTCAAGTCTCTACTCTAGGTCAGCTCAGCAAACACCGCAACGTTCGACTTAGTTAAGTACCCGTAAATATACACAACGATCGTACTTCCCGCGGGAAAGCGTCCTACGATCAGGGTGGTGCGATGTGCCTATCGCGTAGTACCACCTATGTAAGGATCCAGACATACGTATACCACAGCCTGAGGGCTAGGTTTATACTCTCATTTATAATGGTTTTAGGAACACGTAGTTCCTTGTAAACAATTTTCATATAACATGTTTGACTCGTTTGAAAACAAGTTTATAAAAGTTTGAGGGCGTATTCACCTTTTCTCTTTGGGATCGGCTTCACTCACCGTCCGAGGGTCTTTCCATTTTTATCTCGCACCTATAGTACGAGTATAAACATTTGTTAGTCGGATATACAATCCGGCTTAAGACCTTTAGTCTTATTTTATATCTCTACCTCGATGAACCTTTAGTTCATATATTTCTTTTACTTGAAAACCTTTAGTTTAAAAGTAAATTATAAACCTTCAGTTTATATAAAAACCCGACGTTTCTTCTTCTCTAAGAAATGTATTATTTTTCTTTTATTATTTAAGAATACTCATTATTACTTAAATAATAACTCCATAACAAATAATATAAATATATACTTACACACATATATACGTATTTACAATTCATTCTTTTCATTATTTTCTGTGTTATGTTTATATTCATTCGTCGTTACGCCTAACCTTGTTGGCGTTTAGAAAACCTTAGAACTTGAGCAGCACTCCAACGCTGCTTCGCTTTCTAGATCAATTTTGACACGCCAATGACAACACCAATCTTTGAGAATTGATGACACGCCTTTCAAGAACAAACACCTTCCTTGGTCGTATGTGGGTGGAGGATGGCACAATCTTCAAGGTAACGCCGACACGGAAATCGAGGATCGGGACACGGAAATCGAGGTATTATGTCACGTTTATCGAGACGGATCGAGGGTATGAATGTGGAATTGTAGAGAGATGTTAGAGAGATGATTGTATGTGTGAATTGAGGTGTGAATGGACTGAACCCGTAACCTTCTATTTATAGGCAAAAATTGGAGCCCATCGCGATACGCGATGGCCTCCTAGCCAAGCCCATCGCGTATCGCGATGTAGGCTCAGCCAGTCACCATGTAGACCTGCCACGTGGCGACACGTGGTAGCAGACGGTGCCACCGAGTGCCACGTGGTACACGTGTCACAATGTGTCAGGCCATGTCGTCGCGATACGCGATGACGTCGGCTCAACAGCGATCGCGTATCACTGTTGACTTCATCTAGAACCTTTGACCAAGCCCCATCGCGATACGCGATGGGCTTGTCCTTTGTCCCGTCGCGTATCGCGATAGGACATGAAAACAAAATTTTTGTTTTAAACCCTTAGGTTTGGAATTTGGCAATTTTAGTCCCTATACTTTGGAAAGTTGACATTTTAAACTCGAAATTTTCTCGATGTTACATCCTCCCCACCTTGAAACAAATCTCGTCCTCGAGATTGCTTTACAAGAACAAGTGGGGGTATTTCTTTCTCATTTCCGATTCGAGTTCCCAAGTATATTCGTGCCCTCTACGCGAGTCCCAGTTTACTTTCACAATTTTCAATGTTCTTCTTTCAATTTCTTTGTTTTCGAATCTTCTATTTGAATTGGACGTTCTACAAATTTTAAGTTTTCCTTTATTTCATCGTCTTTTAATGGCATAGCTAATGATTCATCAGTTAAGCATTTACGTAGATTCGAAACGTGGAACACATCATGTATCCCTTGCATTTCCTAGGGCAGTCGCAAATGGTATGCAACAGTGCAGATTCGTTCGAGTACCTCAAAAGGTCCAACGAATCGAAGACTCAATGTTCCTTTCTTACCGAAGCGAACAATGCCTCTCCAAGGCGAGACTTTTAATAACACTTTGTCACCAACATTAAACTCTAACGGCTTACGACGGACATCGGTGTAACTCTTTTGGCGATCACGTGCCGTCTTAAGTCGTTCTCGGATTTGAACAATTTTGTCGGTGGTTTCTTGGACTATCTCGGGTCCAGATAATTGATTGTCTCCGGTTTCTGACCAGCACACGGGCGTTCTACACTTTCGACCATATAACGCCTCGAATAATGCGGCTTGTATACTTGTGTGATAGCTATTATTGTACGAGAATTCCATTAGGGGTAAGTGGTCATCCCAACTTCCACCTAAGTCGATCACACAAGCTCGGAGCATGTCTTCAACCCTTTGAATTGTCCTTTCGCTTTGCCCATTAGTTTGAGGATGATAGGCAGTGCTAAGGTTTATCTTTGTACCAAGCGCTTTTTGGAAGCTATTCCAAAAGTGAGACGTAAAACGACTGTCTCGATCAGAGATTATAGACAACGGTACTCCATGCAAATCAACGATGGTGTTTACATAGATACGCGCTAATCTATCCATAGAATACGACTCATTGATAGGTATGAAGTGTGCGGATTTCGTCAATCGATCCACAATAACCCAAATTGCATTATGTTGTCGAGTCGTTTTAGGGAGTTTAGTAATGAAATCCATTGTGATTAACTCACACTTCCATACGGGAAGTTCGGGTTGCTGAAGCAATCCCGAAGGCTTTTGGTGTTCAGCCTTGACTTTCAAACACGTTAAACATTTCGCCACATGCGAAGCAACATCCCTTTTCATACCATTCCACCAATAGTTAGACTTGAAATTATGGTACATTTTGTCGCCTCCGGGATGCATCATGTACTTAGATTTGTGAGCTTCATTCAAAATTTTCTCACGCAAGCCTCCAACGATTGGTACCCAAATTCTATTACCGAGTCTAAGGATACCATCGTCACCTTTGACTAGAGAGTCAATGGTGCCATTACGTTTTTCGTCGGAGATTTGATTTTCGTTGACCGCTTGAGTTTGCGCAGATTTGATTTGTTCAAAGAGGTCGATTTGGAGTTCTAGGCGCAACGCTTGAACTCTTTTGGGCTTTTCATGTTCCTTGCGACTTAAGGCATCGGCCACGACGTTGGCTTTGCCTTCGTGGTAAAGAATCTCACAATCGTAGTCATTGAGTGTCTCCATCCATCGCCGTTGGCGCATGTTAAGCTCTTTTTGATCAAAGATGTGTTTTAAGCTCTTATGATCAGTGTACACGGTAAATCTTACTCCATAGAGATAATGCCTCCATATCTAAAGTGCAAAGATTATGGCTCCTAACTCTAGATCGTGAGTCGTGTAATTCTTTTCGTGTACTTTGAGTTGACGAGAGGCGTAAGCGATTACTTTCTTGAGTTGCATTAGTACACATCCCAAGCCAGAGTGAGATGCGTCACTAAAGGCAACAAAATCCTCAGTACCTTCTGGCAAAGCCAAGATAGGTGCTTGAGTGAGCTTCTGTTTGAGTATATCGAACGCCTCTTGTTGCTTTGTTCCCCATTCATACTTGATGTTCTTGCGAGTTAAGGAGGTTAGAGGAACATCGATTCGGGAAAATTTTTCAATAAACCTACGGTAATAGCCGGACAATCCTAAGAAACTTCGGATCTCGGTTGGCGATTTTGGAATCTCCCACTTAGAGATGCTTCAATCTTAGCGGGATCGACTTGAATTCCATTGACGTTGATGATGTGTCCAAGAAATTGTACCTCGTGCAACCAGAACTCGCATTTCGAGAACTTGGCGTACAACTTCTCGGTTGTAAGAATTTCAAGTAATGTTCGGAGATGGACTTCATGATCGGCCTTAGACTTAGAATAAATAAGTATGTCGTCGATGAATACGATCACAAATTTATCCAAGTACGGCTTGCAAATACGATTCATCATGTCTATGAACGCGGCTAGCACATTAGTAAGTCCAAACGGCATGACCGTGAACTCATAATGTCCAAACCTTGTTCGAAAAGCGGTTATCGGAATATCTTCAGATTGAACTTTGAGTTGGTGATAGGCGGAACGAAGATAGATTTTTGAAAAGAAGCTAGCACCTTGAAGTTGGTCGAAGAGATCATCGATTCGAGGGAGTGGATATCGGTTTTTGATTGTAACTTTGTTTAACGCACGATAGTCGATACACATACGCATGGATCCATCCTTCTTCTTGACAAATAGGATTAGCGCTCCCCAAGGTGACGAACTTGGTCGGATGAAACCTTTCTCCATGAGCTCATCGAGTTGTTTCTTTAATTCTTTCATTTCAATTGGAGCAAGGCGATATGGCGCTTTTGCGATCGGAGCGGTGCCAGGAATAAGATCTATCCTAAACTCTACCTCGCGATCGGGAGGGGTTCCGGGAAGTTCTTCAGGGAAGACATTAGAAAATTCGGAGACTATAGGTACGTCCTTTATCTCCTTTGGCTTTGATTCTTTAGTGACGTAGCCCATGAATGCTAAGCATCCTTGACTTAAACACTTGTTAGCTCTAATCATGGAAATTATGCTAACTTGGCCAGCGTCTTTGTCCCCTTCTATTCGAATCGTTTGTTTATCAGGGGCTTGAAGTTCAACGGTTTTGCTATTGCAGATGATATGAGCATGGTTATCGGATAACCAATCCATACCAAGTACAATGTCAAAACCAGCCAGACTCATGGGCAACAAACAGATAGGCAGAATATAACCAACTAAAAGAATTTTTCTGTTTTCAAGGGCTTCGGAGATCTTAACAATTTCGCCACTAGCAGTCTCGACGCTTAGAGTTTTATCTAATTTTGTTAAAGGTTCGTTTAATATACTACAAAAACTATAATCTATAAAACTTAAATTGGCACCCGAATCAAATAAAACTCTAGCATAAGTGTCGTTGACTAAAAACGTACCGGTAATGGTTTCCGGCATGTTAGCGGCTTTCTTTGTGTCGAGTACAAAGACTCGTGCGTTTCCTTTCCTATCCTTGCCACTTCCACCCGCACCACCAGTCGCGGGTTTTTTCATTGGGCATTCAAAACTCAAGTGCCCCATCTCCTTACAGTTGAAGCATGTCATTTTCTTCTTCCAACAGTCGGCAGCCACATGACCCGTACGATTGCATGACTCACACACTTTAGGAGGCGGAGCGAAGTTGCATTGTCCCTTGTGATACCTCCTACACGTCTTGCATGGCATAGAATTGTGTCGATTTTGGTTTACGCCTTTGCCTTTGAAGTTGGCACCTCCACTCGTTCTTCCTTGAGTTGTTGTTGTTGAAACCTTGTTGTCCTCTTCCTTATTGCGGACCATTCCGCCCATCAGATAACCAGCTAATTCCATTGCAGAGTCAGAGGTTTGAGGTAAGTGTGACCTTACCATGTCGTGGATTTCCCGCGGTAGTCCCCATATATACCTTGTAACCTTGCTAGATTCCGGATTCACTAGCTGGGAACCAGTCGACAATATTCGTGAAACTTTGTGTTGTATTCACGAAGGTTTGTCCCTATGACCTTAAGATTCAGAAACTTGGTTTGGATTTGGTCAGTTTCACGCATGGGACAAAATTTTCCCATCAACAAAGCCTTAAACTCATTCCAGCTCAATTTATACATCGCCTCTCTCCCTTTACTCATTAACATTGTATTCCACCACTCGAGCACTTCTCCCTTAAACATAAGGGCTGAATATTGGATCTTTTCTTCCTCGGAACACTTGCTCTTTATCACAATCGTTTCCATCTCCTCAAACCACCTCACAGTCGTGATGGCTCCTTTATCACCATGGAACTCTTTCGGTCCATAGTATTTGAAATCTTTAAATGAACACCCACTAATCTTAAGTTTTTGAATTCTCGCCTAACCCCACCATCGGCGTTAGACTCATGAACACTTTCTTCCCTATGCGAAGGTCTAGAATGAGGTTTAAAACAGATTTTCGGGAAGGATTAACAGAACGAGAATGTTTTGAATTTCGAGGTTGAGACCTAGCCATGGACTCTTCTCTCACCACATCTGACGTGAGGTCGAAGAATCACTAAAAAATAAATCGATTACAACTAATAGATAGCGATAAGCGGGTATCGAACACAGGGAGATTTGTTGAAAATGTGTTACTGAATAGCTATAAAATTAGTCTAAATTAATTTAAATGCAAAAGTAAATTCAATTAGTTGGTTGTTTGGTTTTGATTAATGAAAATAACTAAAACAATTAAACAAGTTTTAAACAATAGAGAAACAATGCTCTCTCCCGATTTTAGGTTTCCAATGTTGATAAAGTTAATGTTTACTTATGAGAAGAACTACACAATTATAGTTCGTGAAAATGCGTTTGGATGTGATAAACGAGGACTAAGTACTTGGATTACAAAAACGCAAGGTTGTCACTCAATAATCAGTTTAGTATTGCAAACCCTAATTCTCTTCTACTAAATCTCAATTGCCTATGGCACCAAGAACGGATAGTCAAGAACACGAATTATACCATACTAACAATTACAAAACAAACACACAATCACCGTAGCACAATAATCATATGATCACAATACTATCTCATCAAAAACATAAACAATTAACAAATATCCAATTAGAAAACCTTACAATTCGGGAGAGAACAATAAAAGTACTAGCCACACATCGTTTGATTAATCATCACATCAATTAGGTTAATCGAATGAATCATAAACCCAAACAAATGATTAAAATCACCAAATCTTCTTCTTGCTCTCACAAATTAGCCCCTAGGTAGTTTAGAATGAAGGATAATGAAAAGACTTGCCAAAAACTTTAAAAATAATGCAGGAAAAAAACAGTTACGACTTGAACCGTGGCCCACGGTCTACACCGTGGGTGATGGTGGATTTCTTGAAAAGCTGGACCGTGGCCCACGGTGGAACCGTGGGTCACAGTGGTCCTCACGGTATTCTCAGAGGCCATGGTACGGTGGCCTCTGCTTCTTTTTGCACATCTGGACCGTGGCTCACGGTGGTGACCGTGGGCCACGGTGGACTTCAGTTTTGCCTTCCCGTTTTCACTTCTTTTGACCTCTCTTGCGTCTTCGGCTCATTCGGTTGCCTCAGTATACTCCATAATAGCCCCGGAACCTCCTTTGAGCCTACAATTCACCAATAATACCGTAGTTATCTAATTCCACAAAATAAATAAATTCAAAACATGATTATTACGGTTTTTAATCAATTAAGGGTTGTCCCATGGACCACCCGTCACATTCCCACACTTAAACGTTGCTTGCCCTCAAGCAACATCTCGACACAAACTTTCTATTCCATTTAACTTGTATCCACCAATCTTACCACAAAACCGGTTCAGTTAAGGTCCCAAGTCATACCCTATTCCCTAATTTTTATCGGGTGCACTAGTTTACTTGATGTTCCATTTAAACCGAAGATTTCTAACCAAACCTAACATGCTTTCGACTTTTTCCTATACATAACACGCATTTACACATTAACTTTTCCTTGGTGATTATCCATACATTTCATATTTAATTAATTCTCCTCGCATACGCTTGTACAATCATCAAATCTCCACCTATGTAAATGCATTTGACATGAATACAAATCAAGATGGTTTTAACCGGGTTGTAATGGGGCCAAGTTTAAGGGTATGGAAGGGAATATTGAAAGTAGCTCAAGCGATCCGATCCAACTTATTACAAACAAACTAAGTAAATAATAACATAAACAACTATAAACATCACAATTTTTTTTCACTCAATAATTAATATTTTGAACTATGCAAACATAAACATTGCAACTCTAATACAATTTTTTTTTCAAACTAATATAATTATTGAACATTACATACTAGCATGATAAACATAATGCTTCACATCTCTAACTAATAAATATTTAAACAATTACATAGAAACCTATTAAGTCGGATCGTTTCGCAAAATAATACCGGGGTTGATCAAATAGAAGAATAGACCCAATAAGGTTTTCTAAAGGAACCAACCCCCCCGCCCCTCACATAACCATCCTCATATGTATAATGTATGAGGCCCCAACCCCCCAAATCCCACACTCTCGCTCATCCAGACAAGGCTTAACCTAAGTGCCTCCATCATTTTTGCACTCATGTCAAGCTAAGATCTCGAAATGCACTAATTGTACAAGTTCTATCGGAGAATATTAACCGTCTCACCAACCAATACTTTCTCAATTTTCAAGTGTAAACGAACATGTTATGCAAGTTATTACACCGAAAGCATGCTAACCTTGATTAGAAAACTACATACTCTCTTTTTTTAAAACAACTAGGCACATGTTATTTAGGGAATTGTGACCATGATAAGGGACCAAAACTTCACCCCGCCATCTTACCACTTTCCGGTTTCATTAAAACATTTTTTTTTTCGAAATTTTTTAAAACAAACGAAAATTTCCTCATCCCCACACTTGGGATACATTGTCCCCAATGTACAATTTTGAGAAAAATAAAACAAATTACTTAAAATAAAACACAACCTTCTTTTCAACACCAATCATAATACTTAATCATAAGTATTTTATCCACCACCCATCCACCCAAAAACACATAAAGACACCAAAAAAAAATAACAACTATACAGTAATATACAGAACAGTGTTCACCTGGCATCACGCGGCTCGATCAGTTGTAAGGCGGGTGGGCCGGCCCAAAGATAGACATCATAAACTCTGAGAACTGGCCAAAGTTAAACGCCCCGTCACCGCCACTGCTTTCTTCTTCTGGTGGTGGTGGTGGTGCCATTGAATGATGAAGTGGTGATTCGGGATATCGTACCGAACCATCATACGGAGGTAGAGTCGTGTAATCTACCATTTGTGGATCCGACACGACCGGTTCACCTGCATGCCACTGATCATGCATCCTCTGATTACGATCATCCAAATACCTCATGTTCATCTCATGTTCCCGCCCATATGCATTGGCATGGTTCCACATTTCCAACCGGTCGTGCCTCTCTTTTTCGGCCCGTTCAGCATAGGCCCCCATAAAAGTCTGATGGTCGAATAATGCGCGTGACTCATCCGACCAATTTTCATACGTGGACGGCCTATGCCTTTCCACCACCTCATTCATGGACCCCTCATGGACCCAATTACTACCATAGGAATTCTAACCTTCCGAATAATCCCAACCCCCGTGTTGGGAACTACTACCACCTCCCACATCCATGTAATCGGGCTCACCTATATCTTCCACATGTTCTCTCTCCTCATCCTCCTCCACTTCAACATCCTCTCTTACTACACTCCACCTCACCTTATCACTCACAAGCACGTGATGTCTATCGGTTCGTGTGTAATTCTAACCCGGCAAATTCGGCAACTTAAATTCCTTGAACACCTTGGTTATTCCCACCGACTCATCAGTTATCACACCATGATACTTTAGCAATGCTGTAATCAGTCGACAATGCGGAATTAACTTCCGCTTGTTACTTTCTCGACTGTTCCAAATGTTTTGCATTACTAAATATCGGAAAGAAATGAGAGGCTTTCCACACATCAATGCGTACAAAACTGGAATATCACTGTTCCTCACTACCGAAATGTCCCCCCGACGGGGCACCACATTGTATAAGAAAATGGACAATAACAACTTCACCTCAATCTTCAAATCTCTTCTCATGATCTGATCACTAAAACCTTCTCTTGGTCTAACCGCCTTTGTTAACATGTTATACCATTGAGGGTGCTTGTCGGGACACTCAAAAAACTCTTTGACAGAAGGGTAAAAATAAGAATTGCTTGGTTTACTGTCAAATAACGCGATCTGATTGAATTTGTCAAGGACATCACGACTTCCTGTCCGCCCACTGTTCCAATTAATTTCATATAGTGTCCCTTCTTGTAGGGGGACATCTCAATGTGGACACTCATTCTTCAATTTCTCTATCGTACAAGGTGTTACTTACCTCATCGTAACACTTAAGGACTGCTTCCCAACCCAAAGCTTCAAATTTGTCAACTATCTTAAAAGCCTCAAACCGGGATCGTTTACCTCCTTCTCACACATATATCCATCAAGTCGTTTATGCAACGTGGCCATCTTATCAATGAACAGCTCCGGTTGCCATTCCAACACGTACTTTGACAATCCCCCACCTATCCAAATTGGTTTCATCGTTTTTACTTGCACATTTGCTTGTTCTTCCTGCATTCTTTGCCTCTTTAATTGGGCTGCTCGACCGCTCGAAGTAGATGCCTTTGAATTTCCTTTATCTGAAGTTTTACCCATCTACACACAACAAACAACCAAGCAAATAACCAATTTTAGTCAACATACACCTCCCCACACTTGCTTGTTACTATGGTTGTAGATAATCACTTGTTAATAAATTGACCAAAATTTTCAACATTTGCTTCAACATATAATTTCCAACCAATCAATATAACAAACATATTTTTGTAACAATTATCTATTATCCACAACCATACCATATAATCATTATACTCATTACTCAAACAAGCAAGTGGGTTCATAGAAACAATCATGAAAAACTTACAAACTCATTGCAATATACCATTAATAATAACCATAAAATCCATACCTTGATGTTATAGGAGATGTAGATGAAGAATGCCTTAAAGTCAACCAAAACCCACAAATTTCACAAAATTTTGAACTCTATATGTCCAAAATCGACCAACAAAACAAAGGATTCTTTCAATTTCAATGGATAATTGAAACCCTTGTGAAATTCTAGCCAATTTAGACCCAAAAATCATTTTAATTGATGGAGATATGAGGTAGATATGAAGGTTTGAAGTTGATGGGTTTTGTAAAGATGGGTTTTGAGAAGAAGAAGATGATAATAGGAGTAAATAATAATGTTAGGTGATTTGTGTGGTTTACAATTGGTGTAAAAGTAAATATTATTTTTATTGTCACCAAAACCCGGGTCCCATGTAGCAGTCCTGATCGGACCGTGGCCCACGGTCAGAACCGTGGGTCACGGTTGAGTTATGTCAAAACGAACAGAGTGGACCGTACCGTGGTGCCCCTACTCACCGTGTCACACAGTCACCATCGTGGGCCACTGTCCCAACCGTGGTCCACGGTTCATTACATAATTTTTTTTATGTGAAAAACAAAAGGAACCAAGAAAAACAATAATAGTTAAAACTTATTTACCCAATTAAAAAAAATAAAAATTACCCTACCCCCATGAAAAACCCGAGTTGTCCCCAACACGGTAAAGAAAAACATAAGGTCTTCCCCACACTTGATTTGGACAAACTCCAAAACGAGGAAGGTAATTTTTAAAATCAATTTTAAATAAAAACTAAATTAACCTAAACTAAAATATTCAACATACCTTGGCCTTTTTAATTCGTTTCCTCATCCGGTGAGCATAACAAATAACTCACCCGGCCCACATCGAGCATATTGATGTCCTTTCCTTCCAAGTAAGGTTTAAGTCTTTGACCGTTCACCACTTGTTTTGTTTGCTCTTGAACATCTTCTATCTCTACATCACCAAACTGACTCACTTTTGTGATGACATATGGGCCCATCCACTTGCTCTTTAACATACCCGGAAATAACTTTAGCCTTGAATTATACAACCACACCTTTTGACCTACTTCAAAAGTCCGTTTTCTCAACTTTGCATCATGGACTTTCTTTAGTTTGTCTTTGTACGCAGAAGCACATTTATACGCTTCATCCCGGATTTCCTCAATCTCATTCAACCTCAACTTTCTCAATTCACCCGCTTCCTTATAATCCGCATTGACATTCTTGATCGCCCAAAACGCCTTATGTGCCAACTCCATTGGTAAATGACACCATTTCCCATAAACTAACCGATAAGGAGTTGTGCCAATAGGAGTTTTGTAGGCGGTCTGATAAGCCCAAAATGCATCATTTAACTTAGAAGACCAATCCTTCCTATCGACCCGCACCATCTTCATCAATATTTCTTTGATTTGGCGATTGGACACTTCAACTTGTCCACTTGTTTGTGGATGATAAGGAGTAGCAATTCGGTGATTCACATTGTACCTTTTTAGAAGCTTCCCAAAGTTGAAATTATTGAAATGTGACCCACCATCACTTATAATAACCTGCGGGATACCAAACCGAGCAAAGATGTTTGATTGAACGAATTTACAAACTACCGAATGGTCATTTGTTCTTGTTGCTACCGCTTCTACCCACTTGGACACATAATAAACCGCAACCAAGATATATAAAAATCCATTCGAGTTTGGACTGGGCCCATAAAGTCAATTCCCCATACATCAAAAATCTCTAACACCAAAATCGGTTGCAATGGCATTTCATCCCGTTTCGAGATACTACCCAACTTTTGGCAATTCAAGCAATGTCGGGCATATTCACTTGCATCTTTAAAAATCGTGGGCCAATAAAATCCACATTGGAGCACCCGATAACCCGTCTTTTGACCACTAAAATGACCTCCACACGCCGATGCATGCGCATGAGTCAAAACTTCCCACACCTCGGAATCGGGAATACACCTCCTTATCATTTGATCCGACCCAATCTTAAACAAGTCCGGTTCACCCAAATATATTGTTTCACTTGGGCCATGAAACGTTACCTTCTTTTCTTCACCCAATGACTTGGAATTGACCACGTTGCTAGATAATTCACAAAGTGGGCATACCACGGTGTAGTCGACACGGCTAACAATTTTTCATCTGGAAACCATTTGTTTATCTCCATCGGGTCATCAACACCCTCTAACGGAATTCGGGATAGGTGATCCGCCACGACATTTTCACACCCCTTTTTATCCCGAACTTCTAAGTCGAACTCTTGTAAAAGCAATACCCATCGAATTAACCGTGCTTTTGCATCCTTCTTCTCCATCAAATATCGAACCGCGCTATGGTCCGAATAAACAATCACCTTACTCCCCCAAATATACGAGCGAAACTTATCCAAAGCATATACCACCGCAAGCAATTCTTTTTCGGTGGTTGTATAATTAAGTCGCGCTTCGGATAAAGTTTTACTCGCATAATAAATTACCACCGGCTTTTTATCAATTCGTTGACCCAAAACCGCTCCGATAGTAGTATCACTAGCATCGCACATAATCTCAAACGGCTTTGACCAATCCGGTGGTTGTAGAATGGGAGCTTCCACCAACTTTTTCTTCAAAACATTAAACGCTTGCAAACACTCATTAGTAAAATCAAAAGGAACATCTTATAATAATAAATTACATAAAGGTTTTGTGATAACACTAAAGCCTTTAATAAATCTTCTATAAAAACCCGCATGCCCCAAAAATGACCTTACCCCTTTAATGGTTTTTGGTGGAGGTAAAGATGATATTACCCGAACCTTTGCCTTATCCACTTCCATTCCCCTTTCCGATATCACATGACCCAAAACGATACCCTCTTGCACCATGAAGTGACTTTTCTACCAACTTAGAACTAAATTTGTCTCAACACACCTTTTTAAAACTCTTTCTAATTCATTGAGACAAGTTTCATAAGTTGGACCAAAAATGGAAAAGTCATCCATAAATACCTCAAGTGACTCCCCGACCATATCCGAAAAAATACTCATCATACAACGTTGGAATGTGGCCGGGGCATTACACAATCCGAATAGCATTCGCCGAAAAGCAAAAGTGCCATACGGACAAGTGAAAGTGGTCTTGTGTTGGTCATCCGGGTGAATAGCAATTTGGTTATAACCCGAGTACCCATCCAAAAAACAGTAATACTTTTGACCCGATAATTTTACAATAATTTGGTCAATAAAAGGTAATGGAAAATGGTCTTTAGATGTAGCGGCATTTAATTTACGATAATCAATGCAAACTCGCCACCCAGTGACCGGTCGGGTGGAGATTTGTTCACCGCTTTCATATTTAATTACCTGTATACCTGCTTTTTTCGGTACCACCTGTGTAGGACTTACCCATGTGCTATCCGAGATGGGATAGATGATTCCCGCATCCAACCACTTTATTACCTCTTTCTTCACAACTTCTCTCAAATTGGGATTCAACCTTCTTTGAGTCTCTCGGGTTGGTTTTGCCTTATTAGTGCACGGTTTCGGTGTCCATAGCTATCGAATAATTTATAGGCAGTTTAGTCTTCGTATTTAAAGTATATTGTGAAATAGACTATAAATAGGGAGCTCATGCTCATAATTTAGGTAGAGAACTTGTACATAGATCTAAATTATCCTCTCCATAACTTATTATTCTCTCTAATGTATTCATCCATATTTATCAATAAAGTATATATTTAAAGTATCGATTTCGTGTTGATGTATCGTATTAGCGGCTAGATCTTGGTCTCTATGACGTTCTCTCATGCCTTCTCATTGGTGATGATTTTGTGCATAACTATAGATGGACTAATGCCTTTTAAATCGGCAATTGTCCAACCTATGGCCGCTTTATTCGCCTTCAACACCTTCAACAATTCTTGTTATTGGGCCACTTCCAAATTGTCACACCCGGCCCTGAGCGGCGGAAACAGCCGGGCGCGCGCGAGTGGGGATTGATAATTAAGCACGGGCCATTGCAAACATTCAAAGATTTTCATTGCGCGTGAAATGTTTAAATACAATACATTACATTGTTTAAGGTTACATAAAAACATCCAAGTATAAAAACTGTTGAAGATTTCCACGCCATATCCCCTTGCGCGGCGGGTACAACCACGCGCATCGAAGGGATAGAACTAAAATCTTCCAAAAAGCTAGTTTAGATGTTCTGCGTGAGGTGCTCTAAGTGTGACTCCATGCGCTACCTAGTTATCTCCTGAAAGACACGTAAAAACATTTGAATCAGTATAAACTGAGTGAGTTCACAAGTTTTAGTAACTTGATAAATCGTATTGCATCATAATCATTCTGAAACATAATTCTGTTAGCATCATTAAAACACATGCTTGGTAAAACATAGCTCTATCAACATATTCTGATAAAATCGTTCCGCGGGTTACGCGCGAACATTTCTGGGAACTATGCTCGTCTGTGTAAGTGGCGCTGCCACTACGAGCTAAAATAACGTAATACCGTCCCGCGGGTTACGCGCGGACACTTCTGGAAAACTGTGCTCGTCTGTGTAAGTGGCGCTGCCACTACGAGCTAATATATGCTGTAATACCGTCCCGCGGGTTACGCGCTGACGTTGTGCCGGAAAACAAGGCGCTCGTCTGCGTAAGAGGAGCGACCTCTACAAGCGGGCTCAAACCATAGTACTGCCCCGTGCTAGGCACTCGTCTGTGTAAGAGGTGCGACCCCTACGAGTGGGCGGATCAAACCAGCAGTCCCTACCCTTGGATTTCCAATGGTAAAGTGATCACTTACTCGAATCTGGTGCACTATCATCGAAAAACCATAGATAACTGTTCGCATTGCTCATCATGAAACATAACTTAAACACGTAATCGTTTGCTTAGCTTGTAAGTATACCATGATAAAACATTATTTAAGTACGTGTCCCTCGCCCCGAAAACAGTTTAAAAGTAGTGAAAACAGTGAAAATAGGGGCTGTGAGACTCACCTGTGGTTCTTGTTAAGGGATTAATCGAGATTCGGGTTTTCTTGGTGTTGGCCTCGGAATCGAAGGTCTAGAATACGATTAAATAACAAATATATATATTAAGATCAAGATATAAGGGTTGGAAAGTAGATCTCAAGGTTATAATCTCGGCTTACCTAGTAACAGGATCGGAGCTGGAAACAACGGATGCTTGGGAAAGGATTAGTGCAAGTTTGTAGTTCTTTGAAGTGTGTTTTGGGTGATAATTTAGGCTACAAATTTATAGGCAAACTCAAGGGAACATAATCCCTTGCTTTAGGGAATTGTAATCTTTTGAAATGATGATAAAGTATGGAAATTATTATTATTTATTAAAAAGAGTAGAAAAGTAGATTAAAGATTCTGATTTGATATGGACAGGACATGCAGGGCTGTGGCTGGTGAGAGTGGGTGGCTGGCAGTTGACTTTTACAGTTTGCTTTTTCAGTGCTTTAGACAGTGTACAGTAAAAAGTAGAAGTTTTCTGAAACACGCAACCGCCCTCTTTTGGGCGGGGACAATTTCCTTAAATCTGATCATTTTGACTAAGTGTTCTGCGCGTATAACTTGGTGCGCATAGCTTTCTGCGTGTAGAACATTTCTTTGCTGCGGGTAGGTGCGTAACCTTCTCGCAGTTAGGGACATTTGAGTTTCATTTGTAGATTCTCCAGGTGGTTTTGGTATTTCAACATAGTGATCAGTCATGTTGAAGTCAATTCCATCCTGGAGCTTCAGACAAACTAGCTCTCAACGTTCCCGCCATGCGGGTAGGTTAGTTCCCTTCCGCACGCGCATAAACGATGTAGGATGCACCCGCCTTAGCATCATGCGGGATGGTCAACCCATAGACAACATAACGTTTAAGTTACATGAAAACATAAGGCCAAAACGTTCACGCATGGCGCATATAACATATGCTCACGCTGGTTCTTAACATGGTGCGCTCGCGCAGGGCGCACATAACACATGCACGCGCTGACTAACATGGCGCGCTCGCGCAGGGCAAACATAACACATGCACGCGCTGACTAACATGGCGCGCATAATATTTACAATCACCTAATTATTAGGTTGATTACTTAGTTTAAGGGGTTGGGAATTTACCGGGTGTCACATTCTCCCCTCGTTAAACGAATTTCGTCCCGAAATTTAGGAGACGTTGCTGGCAGAAGCCATGTTCTGAAAGAGGTGTGGGTATTTTATGCGCATTTGATCTTCTCTTTCCCAAGTGAATTCAGGCCCACGCCTTGAGTTCCATTGAACTTTTACCAACTTGATTCTGCTTCTGCGCAACCTTTGTTCTTTCCAATCGGTTACTGCTATAGGCTCTTCTACGAAGTGCAGCTGTTTGTCAATATGAATTTCTTCCACCGGTAAAATCAACGTTTCGTCAGATAAACATTTCTTGAGGTTGGATACATGAAACGTATCATGAACTCCACTGAGTTCGGCGGGTAGACGGAGTTTATAAGCAACTGGACCGATCCTCTCCAGGATCTCAAAAGGTCCAATGTAGCGCGGATTTAGCTTTCCTCGCTTACCGAAACGGGGGACTCCCTTCCATGGAGAGACTTTCAAAAGTACTTTATCCCCTACTTGAAACTCCAACGGTTTCCTTCTCATATCAGCATAACTTTTCTGTCTGTCGCGTGCTGCCTTAAGGCGATCCCTTATCTGAAAGATCTTGTCTGTTGTTTCTTGGATCACTTCTGGACCAGTCATTTGCTTGTCGCCCACTTCAGCCCAACACAGTGGGGATCTACACTTGCGCCCATATAAAGCTTCGAACGGCGCAGCCTTAATGCTTGTGTGATAACTGTTATTGTAAGAAAATTCAACCAACGGGAGGTGGGTATCCCAACTACCTCCAAAATCGATCGCGCACGCGCGCAGCATATCTTCCAATGTCTGGATTGTTCGCTCGCTTTGCCCATCCGTTTGAGGATGATAAGCTGTACTCATATCAAGGCGAGTACCTAGAGCTCCTTGTAACGATCTCCAAAACCTTGATGTGAACCGACTATCTCTATCAGAAATGATGGACACTGGGACTCCATGCTTTGAAACTACTTCTCGAATATATAGTCGGGCTAACTTTTCCATTTTATCAGTTTCTTTAATCGGCAGGAAGTGTGCTGACTTAGTTAGCCGATCTACAATAACCCATATCGTGTCATAACCCCCAGGTGTCCTTGGTAGTTTGGTGATGAAGTCCATAGAGATTTGTTCCCACTTCCACATGGGAATTTCTGGCTGCTGAAGCAACCCCGATGGTTTCTGGTATTCAGCCTTTACTTTTGAACACGTCAGGCACTTACTGACATACATCGCGATGGCGCCTTTAAGATTGGGCCACCAATACAGCGTTTTAACATCTTGGTACATCTTGTCTGCGCCAGGATGTACGGAATATCGCGTCTTATGAGCTTCGTTTAATACCTGCTCGCGCAATCCTCCCTTGAGAGGGACCCATATGCGGTTGGCAAAATATCGAGTGTTGTTCCCTTTAAGTTCCAAATTCTTAATCATACCCCCAAGGCATTCGTTTTTAACAAACTCTGGTTTCAAGGCTTCTTGCTGAGCGTCTCGGATGCGAGTAGAGAGATCTGCGTGAATGGTCAATCTTAGAGCCTTGACTCGTAGCGTTTTTATTCGTTCCTTTCTGCTTAGCGCGTCTGCTACCGCATTCGCTTTCCCCGGATGATACTTGATCTCGCAATCATAATCATTTAACAATTCAACCCATCTTCGTTGCCTCATGTTTAATTCCTTCTGATCGAATATATGTTGGAGGCTCTTATGATCCGTAAAGATTACACATTTCGTACCGTAGAGGTAATGACGCCAAATCTTTAGCGCGAAGACAACAGCTCCAAGTTCTAAATCATGCGTTGTGTAGTTCTTCTCATTGGTCTTAAGTTGGCGCGAGGCATATGCTATAACTTTGTCTCGCTGCATAAGGACACATCCGAGTCCCTGGTGTGAAGCGTCGCAGTAAACAACGATGTCATCTGTCCCCTCGGGCAGGGATAAGATTGGCGCACTACATAACTTCTGTTTCAACATTTGAAACGCTGCTTCCTGGTTTTCGCCCCAAACAAACATCCTGTCTTTCTGGGTTAGCGCGGTCAGAGGTAGAGCTATCTTGGAGAAGTTCTCAATGAAGCGTCGATAGTAGCCAGCTAGCCCAAGGAATTGCCTCACCTCAGTTGGGGTTTTTGGCGCTTCCCAGTTTTCGATGGCTTTAACCTTAGAAGGATCGACGTGTATTCCTTTCTCGTTTACAACGTGACCGAGAAAGTGAACTTCTCTAAGCCAGAACTCGCACTTGGAAAACTTCGCATACAACTTTTCTTTCCTTAACAATTCCAAAATCATTCTCAGGTGTTGCTCATGCTCGGCCTTGGTTCGAGAGTAAATCAAAATATCATCTATAAACACAATCACAAACTTGTCCAAGTATGGTTTGCACACACGGTTCATCAGATCCATGAATATAGCTGGCGCATTAGTTAGCCCGAAAGGCATCACTAAGAACTCATAATGGCCATATCTGGTTCGGAAGGCTGTCTTTGGCGCGTCTTCCTCATGGACCCTAAGTTGGTGGTATCCTGACCGTAGATCTATCTTCGAATAATAACTGGATCCCTGCAACTGGTCAAATAAGTCGTCAATCCTCGGTAAGGGGTACCGATTTTTGACTGTCAGCTTGTTCAGCTCCCTGTAGTCAATACACATCCGGAACGAACCATCCTTCTTCTTTACAAACAGTACTGGAGCTCCCCAAGGTGAAAAGCTTGGGCGTATGAAACCCTTATCCAATAGTTCCTGTAACTGATTAGATAGCTCTTGCATCTCAGATGGAGCTAAGCGATAAGGCGCTCGAGCTACTGGCGCAGCTCCTGGGACCAAATCAATACGAAACTCGACTTGTCGCGGCGGCGGTAACCCGGGCAAATCTTCAGGAAAAACTTCTGGAAATTCGCGTACTACTGGTAAGTCTTCAATTCTTCGCTCATCTCCTTTCTCTACTACATGCGCCAGGAAGGCGTAGCACCCTTTCCTTAGGCACTTACGCGCCTTTAGGCATGAAATCAGTTTCGTCGCAACTCCCCTTCTTTCCCCTTGAATCATCAAAGTTTCTCCGTTCAACAGTGGAATCCGAACCTGCTTCTCATGACAAACAATCTCCGCGAGATTCTCGACCAACCAATCCATACCTACCACAATATCGAAACTTCCCAAATCTATTGGCAACAAGTTAATATTGAACTCATGACCTCCCATGACTAACACACATTGCTCAGTCCTTTCATTCGCGCATAACTGCCTACCATTGGCTAGTTCTATAGTATAAGGTTTGTCTAGCCTACTGGTCGCTAAGCCCAGGGAGTTTTTAAACTCATGGGATATAAAACTTAGGTCAGCGCCAGTATCAAATAAGACAGATGCATAATGACCGTTAAGCAAAAACGTACCGGTTACCACATTCGGCTCTTCCTTTGCCTCACCCGCGCCGATCACAAAAGCTCTCCCGCGAGCTTTGTTTCCTTTCTGTGGGCAATCCCGACTGAAGTGTCCAGGCTTCCCGCATGCGTAGCAGTTGTCATTGGCTCCAGCTTCTTTAGCACGGCAATTCACCGTCTTGTGTCCTGGTCTGCCACATTTGGCGCACGTGACGTTCGCGCATTCGCCTTCGTGGTGGTACTTGCATTTGTTGCACCATGGGTAAGGCCCGCTGTATCCTTTCCTTGATGGTTCCGCGGCTTGAATCGCGTAAACCCTTGTGCTTTCCTGCTTCTTGGGCGGTGGCTGCTTGAAGTCTGATCCTCGGTGGGAGTTCCATTTCCTCTTGGAGTCAGAGGTTCGCTGCTCGTTCAAGCGAGCAGTCAACATACCCGCACGAACCGTATCCCTTGTAAGGGTGATGGCTCGCGCAACCGCCTCGTCAAAGGTCGGAGGTGCGGCGGCGTTGAGCGGGACTCTAACGACAGGAGGTAACCCAAAGATGTACCTCTCGATTTTCTTTTCTTCTGTGTTTGCCATGTCTGGCACCAGCTGGCAAGCTCGTTGAAACGATTGGTGTAGGCATCGATATCCGTTCCTACCATGGTGTGGTTCCAGAATTCTTGTTGCAAGCTCTGAATTTCTGCGCGAGAGCAGAACTTTCTCATCATCATTTCTTTCAATTCTTCCCAGGTCTTGTGAAGAGCAACTTCTCGCCCCAAAGTCTTTACTTGGAGCTTCCACCAAGATGAAGCTGCTTCTTGGAACATGCAGGTCGCGTAAAGGACCTTCTGGTTTTCACTACATCCGCTGATGGAGAGAACGGTCTCCATCTTGTCAATCCAATTGTAGAGCCCAATGGCTCCTTCGGTGCCTTTGAACGGCCAAGGCCTACAGGCCATGAATGTTTTATAGGAGCATCCTTTGTCCAAGGCTCCTGATTCGGGTTCTGGGGTCTCGTTCTCTTGGCGACCCTGACTAGATTCGGCCTTGCTGGCCTCATGCGTTGCAATCGCCTGCGCGATTATTTCTGCGAGCTCCTCGGGTGTCATGGTAATTCCCTTGGCTCTGGTTGGAGGCATTCTTTTCATAAAAAGAAAATATAACAAACTTAGCGCATGTACTCAGAGCACATAATGTTCTTATCTCTAGACACTGTGACCCGTGTTCCTAAGTGCGTGTGTGATTTTTCTTTTGAAAATATTCTTCGAAAAATATTTCATGCGATTCCCCAAAGGTTATAGTCTAGGTTAAAAACTTCTTTTCCTAGTTCGCTATAACCAGTGCTCTGATACCAATCTGTCACACCCGGCCCTGAGCGGCGGAAACAGCCGGGCGCGCGCGAGTGGGGATTGATAATTAAGCACGGGCCATTGCAAACATTCAAAGATTTTCATTGCGCGTGAAATGTTTAAATACAATACATTACATTGTTTAAGGTTACATAAAAACATCCAAGTATAAAAACTGTTGAAGATTTCCACGCCATATCCCCTTGCGCGGCGGGTACAACCACGCGCATCGAAGGGATAGAACTAAAATCTTCCAAAAAGCTAGTTTAGATGTTCTGCGTGAGGTGCTCTAAGTGTGACTCCATGCGCTACCTAGTTATCTCCTGAAAGACACGTAAAAACATTTGAATCAGTATAAACTGAGTGAGTTCACAAGTTTTAGTAACTTGATAAATCGTATTGCATCATAATCATTCTGAAACATAATTCTGTTAGCATCATTAAAACACATGCTTGGTAAAACATAGCTCTATCAACATATTCTGATAAAATCGTTCCGCGGGTTACGCGCGAACATTTCTGGGAACTATGCTCGTCTGTGTAAGTGGCGCTGCCACTACGAGCTAAAATAACGTAATACCGTCCCGCGGGTTACGCGCGGACACTTCTGGAAAACTGTGCTCGTCTGTGTAAGTGGCGCTGCCACTACGAGCTAATATATGCTGTAATACCGTCCCGCGGGTTACGCGCGGACGTTGTGCCGGAAAACAAGGCGCTCGTCTGCGTAAGAGGAGCGACCTCTACAAGCGGGCTCAAACCATAGTACTGCCCCGTGCTAGGCACTCGTCTGTGTAAGAGGTGCGACCCCTACGAGTGGGCGGATCAAACCAGCAGTCCCTACCCTTGGATTTCCAATGGTAAAGTGATCACTTACTCGAATCTGGTGCACTATCATCGAAAAACCATAGATAACTGTTCGCATTGCTCATCATGAAACATAACTTAAACACGTAATCGTTTGCTTAGCTTGTAAGTATACCATGATAAAACATTATTTAAGTACGTGTCCCTCGCCCCGAAAACAGTTTAAAAGTAGTGAAAACAGTGAAAATAGGGGCTGTGAGACTCACCTGTGGTTCTTGTTAAGGGATTAATCGAGATTCGGGTTTTCTTGGTGTTGGCCTCGGAATCGAAGGTCTAGAATACGATTAAATAACAAATATATATATTAAGATCAAGATATAAGGGTTGGAAAGTAGATCTCAAGGTTATAATCTCGGCTTACCTAGTAACAGGATCGGAGCTGGAAACAACGGATGCTTGGGAAAGGATTAGTGCAAGTTTGTAGTTCTTTGAAGTGTGTTTTGGGTGATAATTTAGGCTACAAATTTATAGGCAAACTCAAGGGAACATAATCCCTTGCTTTAGGGAATTGTAATCTTTTGAAATGATGATAAAGTATGGAAATTATTATTATTTATTAAAAAGAGTAGAAAAGTAGATTAAAGATTCTGATTTGATATGGACAGGACATGCAGGGCTGTGGCTGGTGAGAGTGGGTGGCTGGCAGTTGACTTTTACAGTTTGCTTTTTCAGTGCTTTAGACAGTGTACAGTAAAAAGTAGAAGTTTTCTGAAACACGCAACCGCCCTCTTTTGGGCGGGGACAATTTCCTTAAATCTGATCATTTTGACTAAGTGTTCTGCGCGTATAACTTGGTGCGCATAGCTTTCTGCGTGTAGAACATTTCTTTGCTGCGGGTAGGTGTGTAACCTTCTCGCAGTTAGGGACATTTGAGTTTCATTTGTAGATTCTCCAGGTGGTTTTGGTATTTCAACATAGTGATCAGTCATGTTGAAGTCAATTCCATCCTGGAGCTTCAGACAAACTAGCTCTCAACGTTCCCGCCATGCGGGTAGGTTAGTTCCCTTCCGCACACGCATAAACGATGTAGGATGCACCCGCCTTAGCATCATGCGGGATGGTCAACCCATAGACAACATAACGTTTAAGTTACATGAAAACATAAGGCCAAAACGTTCACGCATGGCGCATATAACATATGCTCACGCTGGTTCTTAACATGGTGCGCTCGCGCAGGGCGCACATAACACATGCACGCGCTGACTAACATGGCGCGCTCGCGCAGGGCAAACATAACACATGCACGCGCTGACTAACATGGCGCGCATAATATTTACAATCACCTAATTATTAGGTTGATTACTTAGTTTAAGGGGTTGGGAATTTACCGGGTGTCACACAAATTAGATGCAATAATGACCGGTAATGTGTCATTATCCCCCAAAAACGCATACTTCAAGTGGCTAGGCAAATCCTTCAATTCCAGTTTTGGTGGGGTTTCCAATGATTGTTTTGTACCCGAATCGATCACAGTTGGCAGACTTTCAATTTGATGAGTCCATGGTGGTCGTCCTTGTTTTACAGCCAACACGTCTTGATTTTTCTCTTCCATCCTCAATGCACAAAGATGTACCTGTTCAGAAAAATCACAAACACATGCTTCCAAAGCATCTTCCTCATAATCATGCGGTTCACACATGACAACAATATCTGCCATGAAACACTCATCACCACATAAAGCATTAGATCCATTAGTGAACACATTTATTCTCATTTTCCTATTTCCAAAAGCCATATCAACTATGCCCGATCGACAGTCAATAATAGCATGAGAGGTGTTTAAAAACGGTCGACTATATAACATTTTGTTGTTGGGTCGAATCAACCGATGAGTAGTCTAAGACTAGAAAGTCAACCGGATAGTAATATTCTTCAACTTTTACTATCATATCCCACACAATTCCTCGGGGGATTTTATGGGACAAATCGGCTAACACAACCGTTATCTCAACTCGTTTTAAAGGACCAAAATCATATTGGTCGTATAAGCCCCCCGGAAGAATACTTACTCCGGCCCCAAGATCTAGTAACGCCTTAGACATTTGAAAATCACCTACTTGAATGTTAATTAAGGGTGTTCCCGGATCTTGAAGCTTAGGAGGAAGATCTCCTTTTAAAACCGCACTTACCCACTCAGTTAGATCCACTCGTAGAGGCACTTTTTGTTGCCTATTTTGAGTGCATGATTCTTTTAAAAATTTAGCATACGCGGGCACTTGTTTAATTGCCTCAAGTAAAGGTAAATTTACCTTTACTTGTTTAAAAACTTCCCACATCTCTTCTTTTTGAGGACCCCTTCTTGAAATGATGTTTTTCTTACTTGGGTCAAGTAAAGCCGAGGGAAATGGCACCACCTTTAGTTCTACTTACTTATTTTTATCGTTTAAATTTGAAGTTTGACCCGGATTTTGTAACGGTTTTTCAAAAGTGACATATTTAGTGGGTTTATTTGTTACTATTTCATCATCACTTTCATTACCCGTAATATCCTCAACTTCCCCATCAACCACACCCGGTGATAAATTTTTTTTATATTCTTTACCACTTCTTAAAACACTAACGTGATTAATAGGAACATTACGAGAAGAGTTATGAGAAGGATTTACCTTTGTGTCGTTTGGCAATTGACCTTTATTCTTCTTCAACTCGGACACTTCAGTTGCGAGTTGACCCATTTGTGTGGTCAACGATTGGATGGCTTTATCTCTTACTTCATCCTTTTGCATTCTAACCTCATCAAGTTGATTTCTTCGTTGCATGTCTTGTCGCATCAACTTCAACATGTCCATAACCTCATTTCCACTCGATGAACTTTGACCCGTTGACCCGCTTTGACCGCCACCCCCTTGACCTTGAAATCCTTGATTATTCCCCCCATGATAATTACCTTGGTTATTATATTGTTGGCGAGGGACATAGTTGCTTTGACTTCCTTGAAAATTCGGATTAGATTGAGTGGCCGGATTTCCATAACGAAAATTCGGGTGATTTCTTAACCTGGGGTGGTAGGTGTTGGAGTTCATGTTGTAATTTCTACCACCTCCCCCTTGAAGTGCATTCACCTCTTCCACCGGTGCTTGACCTGTCGTACATACCTCCGTTGCATGACCCAACTCATTACAATTTGTACAAACATCGATTACTTGATTAGTGGTTTGTACATTTCCTTCTTCCACGGCTTGCACTTGCGGTCTACCAACCGCCGGTCTTGCTCTTCGTCCGGTTTGGGCTTGTGTCGGGCTTGGATAGCCATTTCTGAGGATCGGCGTTGCGGTAATTGTTTTAACGTTTTTAAAAATGATTTTAAAAAAAAGTTAAATAAAAAAGTTAAATGACTTACAAATTTATTTATGCATTTTGCAGCCGACTACCAAAAGAGCAAGGTCTTTTGGACAAAGGTTAGGGAGACGTTCTATTCGCTCGTTGGGAGTACAGAGCGGAACCCCGATATGATTTCGGGTCGGTGGACCGAAATCAGAAAATTTGTCGGCTTGTTTACTAATCTGTTCAACAGGAACGCCGGTCGTATGAGACCAAGTGGCAGTGACGATTTGGCGGTCTATAATTTCACTGTCGAAGAGTGGAGGCAGGAGTGCCTGCGGAGGTATGGGACGGTGAAGACGTGGGACGGTGTAAAGGTGTGGGAGAGGTTGAGAAGGTGTTCCAAGTGGGTTGAGCTGGTGGCACCGGACCTTGATGCGGAAGTAGGGCCGAAACGGACTAAAACTAGTTCGTCTGGAGCGTACAGCACTTCCGCCGGGTCGGATTGCCGGGTTGGATTCGACCTAAACGTTGCGGGGGAGGAAACGTCTTCACCGCCGAGGAGGCGGCCATTGGGAAGGGACGCCAGGGGGAAAAAACCGGCTGAGGGGGAAGCCGTAAACATCAACGATCTTGTTGAATCCCTCAATAAATTCAACAAAACCATGGAGGTGGTCTCTATTGACTAAAAGGAAAAAAAAAGAATGAGAGATTTGGGCTTCCTTGCAAGAGACTTCAGCCACCTAAATCCGGTCGACCAAATGCTGATGGAAAAACAAAAGGAACGTATCCGGAAGAGGTTGATCGAAGAAGACGAAGCCGAATAATAAGAATAATGTTTTTCTTTAGTACTTTAATTTTTTTTATATATTAATGTGTTTTTTTAATTAATGTGTGTTTTTTTAAATAATTTCTTGTTTTTTTAATAATACGTTTTTTTAATACATTTATAAAAAAATAAAAAAATAAACCGCTCGCGCCCCCTCTCGCGCCCCTCCACACCATGGCCCGGGGCGCTATCACCACTACCAACACCCATCTTATCAAGTTTCTCTCTCTGCCACACGTCACAATATTATTGGATGGCGCCCCCACTCACGCCCCCTCTCGCGCCCCCCACACCCCTCAGCCTCATATGCCATTGCTTACGTAGCTGAGCTGATAGTTGGCAGTTGGCCTATTTATATCCACTCTTAAACCATCATTTTAATCATACACAACTCTTTCCAACAATGACCACCTCACCGGAATCCGAGCATCCGATTAAGGCCTATGGTTATGCTGCTCGTGACACCAGCGGATCACTTTCCGCTCTCACCTTCTCTAGAAGGTATATATAATATATTCTTTAATCTTATTTTGCTATGTGAATTATAATTCATGGTGTTGATAATTATTACTAAATAATACAGGGCTACCGGAGAGAAAGATGTAAGGTTCAAAGTTCTTTACTGTGGAATATGTCATTCTGATCTTCACTTTGTCAAGAATGATTGGGGGATCACTAAGTACCCAGTTACTCCAGGGTATTATTTTCTTCTTACAGTTTTGGTTAGAAATTATTTTATCATATATGTGGGGTTTTTGATATATCAGGGTATAATTGGGAGTAGGGGTGTTGATTATTCGGTATAAAACTGATTAATTAACTCGAACATCAAACCAAACCGAATTCTTATTAAATTATTCGGGTGGGGTCTAAGTATACTAAATTTTGTTTCCTTTCAGTTTGGTTTTCGGTTTGATTATCGCTTTTACAGTTTTATAAAATGATGAATTTCGTTAACCAAATAACCGATTAGGAGTTCTGGTTAACCAATTTCAGAGTTGATTCTGGGACTGTAACTGAATAACTAATTTTGGGATTGAATTCGGTTATTGGTCTGATACTGATTAGACTGAACTAAACTGAGGAAAAACTAAACCGAAGTCTTATTTGATTATTCAGCTCGGGTTTTAGCCATGCCTAATTTTTACACAGTCATTCAGTTTGGTTTTGGTTAACCGAATAAACAGTTTGAATCGATTAAGAGATTCAGTTATTCGGTTTTCCAATTTAGAGGCTTATTTTGGGAGTTTTAATCCTAACCAAATAACTGACATAGAAATTAATTCGTTTATTTGAAGCATACTAAATATTTTTTTGTTAAATTTGTGTATCATTTATATAATACAGGCATGAAATTGTTGGTGTAGTGACTGAAGTAGGCAGCAAAGTGGAGAAATTCAAAATTGGTGATAAAGTTGGGGTTGGATGCTTGGTGGGATCATGCAAATCATGCCAAAGCTGTACCGATAACTATGAACAATATTGCCCTAAACAGGTTGGTACTTACGGTGCCGTTAACTTCGATGGTACACGCACATACGGTGGCTACTCTGATCACATGGTTACAGATGAGCATTTTGTCCTCCATTGGCCCGAGAATTTGCCACTTGATTCCGGGGCACCTTTGTTGTGCGCCGGAATCACAACCTACAGCCCGCTCAAGTACTTTGGGCTAGACAAGCCTGGTACCAAAGTGGGTGTGGTTGGGCTCGGTGGGCTCGGTCATGTTGCGGTCAAGATGGCTAAGGCTTTTGGTGCTGAGGTTACTGTTTTCAGTACTACTGCTGCTAAGGAGAAAGAAGCAATTGAAGGACTTAAAGCTGACTATTTTATAATCAGCAAAGATGAACAACAGATGCAGGTAACCAGTTAATGATTCTTGATTTGTTAACTAAGTTTTGGGTTTTGATTTGGGTTTTGTTTGATTGTGTTAATAGGCTATTAGGGGTACGCTCGATGGGATTATCGATACGGTGTCTGCAAATCATCCGATTCCACCGTTGCTTAGTACACTTAAACCACATGGAAAGCTTGTTCTTGTTGGAATACCTGTTAAACCGCTCGAAATACCAGCATTTTCTTTGATCGGAGGTAACAAGTTTGGCATTTAAATTATGCTTTTACCAGCTGATGAAATTTGGTAAAATGGTGGAATAAGTTATATTTTGTTTTAACAGGGAGGAAGCTTGTTGCGGGTAGTAATATTGGTGGAATAAAAGAGACTCAAGAGATGCTTGATTTTGCAGCCGAGCATGGGATAACTGCGGATATAGAGATTATACCAATAGACTATGTGAACACAGCTATGGAGAGGTTGCTGAAATCTGATGTGAGGTATCGGTTTGTGATCGATGTGGCAAACTCGATCAAGACTGAATAAGTTGATTCTTGAAGTTCTTGACGAACGTTCGGTTCTCTTAGTTTTATATATTTGTGGTCATGTTGTTATGAGAATGGGAGTCTGATGTTAAGTTTGTATGCATTTGCTTATGGTTTTGGAATGAAATTATTTATTAAAAAGACCTAAAAGGCTAAAACTATAAAGTCTGGTGTGATCATTTGGTTCTTTTCTTATGTATCCATGTGTCTTGTGTTATCTAGTTTAGTTGCTACTTGCTAGTTTAATGGAACATCAATCAAATCTTTTGAGTTATTATTTTAACCGTATAAAATGTGAAATACGAACCACACTTCTTATACTTATATAACGAGATGATTAGCACTTGAAAACAATAAAAAATGACCCTATTACCCTCATTCTCTTAATCATTTAGACAAGCGAGGGGTCCTTCGCTTATTGAAAGCTTCTGTCTCATACGCTTCACCTAAGCAGCGAATGAAGTCCCATTCGCTTAGGATCATCAGCATACAATATGGTCAACAAAAGCCAACACATTACAACTCATCCATTCGCTTTAAGCAACCAGCTAATGAACTCCCGTTCACCGATATTTAAAGCCGACCCACTACTTTCGGTTAACCATAAAACACTGAACCAACAGACCATTTTTATCAAGTTCTGTTATATCGATTCAGTTAATTCAGTTTTGGGTGCGCTTATTAGTTTAATGCACACCCCTACTAAAAAGTGTAGAAAGGAAATTAACATGCATTGTTTTAAACTTTAGGCATTGCGTCAAAAGGTTTTTGGGTCAGCATATAACACCATGTCGTTAAAACTAAGACACATCAATCTGTTAATTTCCCTTCTACAGTTTTAAGCAAAAACTTCTTTCTAACAAAACGTGAACCTATTCATCAAATGGTCATAATGTTAGTGGTTTTTCAGGTTTTAAAGAGATGAATGGGAAACGTGTGTGCAAGTGGAAGATTCGAGGTGGAAGCAGAATGCTCATCTGGTTATGAAACTTTACACGAAGACAGCGGATGATTGATATGAAAGATACATCAATGGTGTGGTGCTATGGAGATGCATATCCTGATTTTGATCTTGTCAAGCTAAAGAGCATCTTGATCATTCTGAAAGTGTGCTTGCTTGCTAATGAACCGGTTAATGTCAAAAAGAGGACAGATTGTATTGGCATATGCATTAAAAATTAACACAAATAATTATATATAGAATTATCTTACTATACGTTGTTGGTGTTCTAATATGTTGTTTCATCATTGGTTGATGTTCAGCCTTCAGGACAAGTATTGTCCAACACTAAGTTGATGTAAATCACATGCCGTGACAAAAACAAATTGCTTTGGGCTTATGAGATGAATTTTAGCAATCATTATTATATTTTTTATTTTTTCTAATTTTACCAGCTGAGTTTAGTATATTATTTCTTCGCCAAAGGTGTTACAGGAATGACATTTTTATTTGTTATATTTTTTAATACATTACTATCCTCACTTAATTATGCAGAGAAACATGGTGCATGTTCCTCCTAGATAAGTAACAGGCTGCAAACATAAATATATAAATATTTTGCTACCGCCCTCAATTTGTATTTTAAGTATAATATTACGGTAAGTTTTATTTTCTTTTCCGAAAATTTAATTGCTTCTCAGGCTCCATTGTTCATAGTAATGAAACATATAAACAGGTGTTTACAGTCGATTTTTAGGTTTAATCGTTAGTAACAGCTTTTTGTCATTGAAATACCATTGTTTTCCAATGGCATCAAGTATGTATAGTTGTAAACTGAAATGATCCTAGATCTTATGCATTATATTATATTTCATTTTCTATTGATATGGATATTACTATCACGGATCTAATGGAGTTAGATCAATGAATCCACGAGATTCGGGTTGAAAATTTACCAAACTAACGATACAAGCTCAATCTCCCAAATCCAATGACACAAACCTGCAAAACAGCCACCGTGAGCTCGTTACGGGAAGGACAAGAGGAGGGGGGTCTTCCCGTAACCACCCTCCGGCGTGACTGCGTGAAAATAAGTACCGTCGTTAGAGAGAAAAATACTTGAAGTATTTAGAGTAATTCGTGGGGAGTGAATGAATACCTTGTGAAGATGACGAATGTATTTATAGCCGAAGGGTTTAGGGAATATTATTGGTCCAGCTGTCCTTTTCCAGAAGATGCCTTTGTAACAACCTGGGTACGTGTCCGCATATGATAGGACGAGCTTAGTTGTTATGTGCACGGTTATAACAAACTCTCCACTTGTTCTTTTCTAATTGGTTGTTGCATCACGTGCTTCCCAAGTTAAGATCTTGGTAAATCTTCTAGAAGGAAGTTAGTTAATTACAGCTGTCCCTCTGACGTCACCCTCTATTCACATTCGCGGTGGGAATAGTACCCTGCGGATGACTTCTGAGGACGTCTGGGTTATCCCGTAGATAGTCTCTGGATCTTATTCCTATTCTTCCTCTGACTTAAGTTATGCGGGTGATTAAAATGTTCCGCGGGCTTGGTTTTAAAAGGCGTGAAGCGCACCTAGGCGACGAGGTCCCGAACCTAAGCGCAAAAGGGCAGGGCTTTTCGTATGTGAGGCGCACATACTTTTAGGAAAAGATATATTTTATTTATAAACACATTAATAGATATAAACATCTAAAAGTTAAATAATATGAAGTGGAAAGAAATAAAAATGATAAATAACGTAAGTACCACATGAAAATATCCTAATTAAAATTTATATAACATCAAACTTCATAATTTCTTAAAGTAGAAGAAGCAAGTCATTTTCAAGTTGACAAAAAAGCAACGCAAAAAAAGGTATCAATTAAAAAGCAACACAGAAGATGATAACATTTAAGAAGAAACAAAAAAGATCATCTTTCCCAAGTCCAACACACAAAAAAGAAATAAACTATGGAAGCAGTATGGAGTTAGAGGTAGAGGTGCACAAATCGGGTTCAACTGGAAAACCCGAATCGGTTCGAAACCGGTTTTTTCACACCAGGTTGTAAAATGGCACCGGTTCCAATCAAGAACCGGTTCGGTTCCCAACCCGAACCGATGCCCAGACATGCTAACTTTTAAGAATCGGGTAGGGTATGAACCGGAACCGATTTTAACGTAAAAACCGGTTCCACCGGTTTTTTTTAAATTTAAATATCATAGCCGTTAGGAACCGGTTCCAACGGCTATATAGCCGTTTTTGATCGTTGGAACCGGTTTTTTAACTATAAATAGGTTATTTTTTTACTCTAAATAGCAAGGTTTGTTTGTATACTTGTTAAACCACTTCCAAAACTATAAAACACACTCCAAACCACAATTAACCTTAAACCGACAACAAATAGCAACTAATGATGACGTTGTTATGGTGATCGAAACAACAAGATGCCCTGATGTTTGGGTTCATTATGATTTGTGTCTCATGACCGACTCACATGAGTTGGCACGTTGCAAATATTGCTCGAAGTTTCTTAAAGCAGGGTCCAACTCGACATTACGAAAACATACGAATAAGTATTGTCGAGAGAAAAGAAGTTTGGAAGCTAAAAAACCGGAAGTGGGAGAGTCGTCCGGCTCTACAACCCAAAAATAAGTATTCCCGAATTAAAACGACGGACTTTGTTTTTTATGTTTTAGTTGTTATGTTTAGTATCGTTTATGTTTTAATAATGTTTGTAATAGTTATTTTTTAAATAAATAAAATGTTCATCTTTATTAAAAAAGTAACAAAAATTAATCATGAGTAACAAAAGTAATTATAATAATACAAATCAAAACTAAATATTAGTTGAACAAGTTACAAATAATTTTACCAAAACAAATAATTACAACTCTTCTTCGTCTTCATTCTCGTCTTCACCCTCGTCTTCGTTATCGGAAGAAACCCCGTCCTCCGTCTCCTCATCATGAATATGACGCTACATTGGTATTTCGTCTTCAAAGTTCGCCTTGTGTTGTACACGATCCACCGCATCCAAATGGTCCTTTAGGCAAATGCAAACCTCTAGAGAATCGGGAGTTAGTTTTGTTCTTCGCATAGATAACACCCTCCCACTAAGAGAAAAAACCGATTCGGAAGCAACCGTTGAGGCTTGTACGGCAAGTAAATCACGAGCCATGGCGGATAGAATGGGAAATTCGTTTTGTTTACCTTTCCACCAAGCCAACAAATCAATATTGCGAATTTCGTCAACCGTTGCGCCCTCAACATAGTTTGCTCCACTATATCGACCAAGTTCGCTACTTGGTGTGTTTCCTCTTTGTCTCTTAGATGCCGATTCACGAATCCCATTCATCAAGTTTATAAGTGGGTCATTGCACGGCCTACTAGTTGTTTTTTTCACAAAAGACGATCTCGTGCTTGGACCATACATTTGAAAATAATGGTCATAAAGGTCTTGAAGGTTTTTGTTGAACTTGTCCTTCGCTTCCGTCGACAACTTCGGATCAATCTCGTGCATACCTAAGTTGTCGAATATTTCCTCAATCGTTGTTTCAACCCCATTAACATTCCAATAGGGGTTTAATGCGGCGGCACAAGTAAAGACCGGCGGTATGTTTTCAAAATATTTTATAAACTTTTCTTTCATCACCGCAACAATATTTTCGAATAGTTTGTTCTTCTCCGCAAAGCTTTTAAAAACACAAGACATATAGTACAATTCTTGCAAAACCCAACAACTAGTAGGGTAATAGACTCCCGATAATTTTGTTGTTGACTTTTTGAACACATCAAGATACTCCAACAAATAACCGACTTGGACCCAAACACTTTTCGGAAACATATCGGTCTCGCGTTCTTCAACAAGATTGTTATGAAAAGCTTGTAAAGTTTGGCGTTGGGCAAAAGCACACTTTAACATATGACAAGTTGAGTTCCAACGGGTTGGAACGTCCCAATTCGGCCCCAAATATTTTCTTTCAACCGACTTGCAATAGTTCTTATATTCAAGATGTCTTCTTTTACCACTTTTGAAGACATCTTGTAACATAAGTCTAAAGTATTTTAAATCATCACAAATGTTTTCATTGTCAAAACCTATTTGAACAACCAAGTTGATGATATGTGCAACACATCGGACATGAAAAAAATCTCCGAAACAAGGTGGTGAATATTTAATGATAAATTTTTCAGCCGCCTTAGTATTGTTTGAAGCGTTGTCAAACGAAATCGAAAATATTTTATTTCTCAAGTTGTAAGTCATTATAACTTCATCAAGTAATTCAAACAATTTTTCGGCGGTATGTGGGAACGGGAAGTTTTCAAAAGCGATGGTGCGTTTCATCAATTGCCATGTCACCGGATCAACCCAATGAGCGGTGACACATATGTATGATTCGGGCAACCCGTGTGGTGCCGACCAAACATCGGTAGTTAAACTAACCATGGCTTCTAAAGAATGAAAAGACTCGATTAACTCTTTTTTAGCACGCTCCCACAACCTGATACAATGACGTCTTAAGGTAGTACGACTTACATGTGTGTATCTCGGTTGTAGAGTTTCGCGAATCAACGACGTCAACTCCGGGTCATCAAAGTGGTTAAACGGCAAACCTCGTTGAATAACGAACTTTGCCATTCTATCTTGAACTTGAGTCGTGTTGTAACAAAATAGTGTACCATCTTTACCCAAGTCAATTTGATCGGTCGCGCCAATCCCTTTCAACGCCTTGCAATATAGCTTCTCGATGTGCTTTCTCAAAGTAGAGTTGGAATCGTGCTTTAATATTGAACCACATAGTTTGCAACGAGCCTTTTGATAACCTTCGTCATCCACAATCAAATCCCAATTCTTCCATATGTCTTGGTTGCGGTTATGGTTGACTACCGTAACAACCCTTGGGTCCTCCGTAACAGGAACGGGGGCAACAAAAACACTTTTTTTAGCCTTCTTGTTAGTTTTTTTGATGGGTGCCATAATAATATTTAGTTGGATGGTCGGGTAACGGAACAGGTTTGCTAAAGGAGTAGTATTTTAGTTTGTTTTTGAGTTTGGTGGTGAAATTAGTGGTGGAAAACAAGTTATATATAGGTTTGGGCATCAAAAACCGGTTCCAACGGCTATATTACGGTTGGAACCGGTTCCAACGGATCTATTGTCTCTCGAAAACGGTTCCAACGGCTATATTACCGTTGGAACCGGTTCCAACGGCTAATTGGTGGCTAAAAAACCGGTTCCAACGGCTATATTACCGTTGGAACCGGTTCCAACGGCTACTTTGACTTTTGTTTGACTCTTCAAAAAAAACCCGCCGGAGCCGGTTTTTCCGGGTACGAACCGAACCGGTTACAATTAAGAACCGGGTTGGAACTGATACTAACATACAAATATGAGAACCGGGTACGATTTTCGGGTACAAAAATGCCCAAACCGGGTATTGTACCAACCGGGTTGGAACTGGAACCGGTTCCGGTTCGGTTCCACCAGTTAGGTTCCGGAACCGGTTTTTTTGTGCACGTCTAGTTAGAGGTCCTCGTCATCCTCTTTGTCTTCAACATCAACACTGAGTATCACATCTTCCTCTCCATTGTCACTGTCCCCGATATCCTCTTCATCACTATCTTCATCAATCAAATGATGTATCTCACAAGATGGTTGGGGTATAGGGGTGGTGGAATTTGAAGTACCAACTCCTTTTTCTTTAGACCGACGAGTATTGCTTCTAGAATTATGACTCGGTTCATCATCAGAATCTGTGTTATCTTCAACCTCATTTTCATCATCCATACAACCCATTAACCACTCATTACATTCATCAATATCGGCTAAAAGCATAGGATGGGTGGTGTTTGTTCTTTCATATCGACGTTTCAATGCACGATTAAACTTCACAAACACCAAGTCATTTAATCGACTTTGAGCCAATCGATTTCTCCTCTTTGTATGAAGCTGTTAGCATTATAATGTTTAATTAAATAATGAACTAAAGAAAGACTATCAAAATAAATGTTCAGATTTTACTTGTTGGAAGACACTCCAGTTTCTCTCGCAACCAGTAGCACTACATGTCAAACTTAGTATCCGAATAGCAAACTTTTGTAGCTCCGCAGTATCACCACCAAATGCACCCCACCAATCCGCTATTAAAAGGTCAATTAAAATTAAAATGTAATAATTTATAACAAAAAATATGTAAAAATAATAAGTCATTTACCTGGAGATCTAGTCTTTCTTTGTCTAACAGCCATTGGATGACCAAAAAGACCCACGGCATGTTGATATAAATCCAATTGTCTACTAACAATGTCTTGAGTCGGTTGATCAACTATTAATCTTGAAATGCAATCCAAAACACCCTTCATGATCTCTCCCGCATTTTGCATTCTCTTCATTTTCATAGTAGTACTCAGGATTCAAAAAATACCCACAAGCATGCAACGGTCTATGTAGTTGAACATCCCACCTTCTATCAATAAATTCAAACGCTTTAGCATACTTCTCCTTCTTGAAATTGAAACTCGCCTCAATGGTATTCTTAGCCATTTTCATAGCCTGATATATATATCCCATTGCGGGTTTTTTATCTCCATCAACAAGTCTAAGGACCTTAACCAATGGAGCTGTCAACTTGAGAGTATATACTATGTTTCTCCAAAATCTGTCATTCTTAAGTGTGGAAGCTACTCTCTTCCCACCAACTTCCTTTGCCCATTTGCTAAAAAATAATAAATATTTAAAAACTATAATAAAGATACTCTATTGTTTAAAAGTTAAGAATCAGTTTATTAAATATTTACCTGGTAGTGAATTCTGAAGAGAGAATCATTTTTTGCAAGTTATTCTTTTGTTTATGAATTTGTGCAAGGGTGATGAATGAAGTTGCAAAACGTGTAACAGCGGGTCTATGCAAGTTATGTGAATTTGTGAACTTTCTCATCATGTTCACGAGACCGACATGGTTATAGATATAGGCATTTACGAACATTGCATTTTTTAGACATTCTTTGATCATTGGTATCTTTCCAATATCTTCCAACATTAAATAAACACAATGAGCTGCGCATGGTGTCCAATATAAATGTGGTTTTACAGCTTCCAAGAGTTTACCTATAAAGAGCAAGATTAGAAAACTGATGGCAAAAACATATAAAATAATTTAAAACATATCAAACTTACCCGCCTTAACATAATTTGATGCATTATCCGTTACGACCTGCACCACATTTTCCTCCCCTATTTCATCTACCAAATTTTCAAGCATATCACATAGTGTGTGGGCGTCCTTTGTAACGGTCGACACATCAATTGACTTCATAAACACCGAGCCTTTAGGCGAATTCACCAAAAAGTTTATGATATCCTTCTGCACTGTAGAATCACGCCATCCATCAGATAATATAGAACAACCCTTACTCGCCCATTCTTTCTTGTGATTTTCTATCTCCATCTTAGTCTCCTCTACTTCTTTTCTAAGTAATGGCACCCTTAATTCATGCATGGAAGGTGCTTGGAACCCCGGCCCAAATTGTGCAACCGCTTCTAACATAATTTTAAAGCTATCATAAGTAGCAGCGTGAAAAGGAATACCCGCATCATAAAACCACCTACCGATCTCCCTGCAAACTTTGCCCCTCAAATCTTTTTTACATATTTCATTTATCGTTTGTTGTGTCCCTCCTTTTCTACCTTTGAGCATATCTTCAGGTTTAGGAGCGAAGTAGCCACCAATAAACCCCTTTTCCCTTGGTTTTTTTGACACGTTTGCTTGAACTGAATCATTTATCCTCTTCCCCTTGGTAACCACATATTCTTCCTCCTCTTCTTCATCACCAAAATCAAAATCCTCAACCAGGGGCTGTGTTGCTTCTTTAGCCTTTTGCTTTTTAAACATGTAATCACTAATCTCTTGACGAACATGTGCGGGACACGCTGTGCATGCGGTAACATTTCTAAACCCTCCAACAATGTGTTGCTTAAACCGATATACTCCTCCAGTACTTGGTTTTTTACAAAATTTGCAAGTAAACCGGTTTTTGTTGTTAGGGTCAACCATGGAATATTTTCTACCTGGATCACCCGTATTAGATTCTACTGAAGAACCTAAACCACCATCAGTCTCCATTTCAAAAACTCAACTGAAATTGATCAGAAAGAAAATAATATAAATACATTATTCAAGTTAAACCCTTATCATATGATTTACAAACCATCATGTGCATTAACTTACTAGTTTATTCAAGTTAATAACATATAACCAAACTTTTGCAACACAACACTAGTGACTACGTATAAATAAACATTTTAAACTAAACCAAAGTAGCAATATAAATGAGCACAATGAGTTGACCATTTATTCACTACATACACAATCAACGTAATTTAATAAAAATGTAAAAGCATCAATTGTGCACAAAAGAATAAACACAAAAAAGAAGCAAACTATACTAATCATCAACTATACACAATCAATAATCTATTTAGTCAAATATACTTACAGAAAGTTAAAAACTTACAGTCGATCGTGCTAAAAATGCGAGTTTTCTTTTGCCGTAAGTGTTACCAACCGGCGCTAGGTTAAAACATTTCAATCTCATACTGTTTATAGTGATTTTACTTATATGGACTTAAGGATTGTGTTAATAAATGGGCCAAGAATATAAGCAAATCGTGAACTAGGGCCCAATTTTGTGATTTATATTAAACAAGAGCCCAACCAACGATTTGTGTCCAAAAAGCGCACATATTTGCGCTTTGCCGCTTACATAAAAATCCCAGAAAGCGAGCGCCTTTTGTCTTAGTCTCGCCTTGTGTACATAAAAGCTCAGAGGCTTGCGCCTTAGTGCGCTTTGCGCTTTTTTGAGCCTTAGGCGCGCTTTTTAAAACCAAGATAGTCGTCACTAAGTTGACCGCGGGTGACTTTTGAGGAAGCCCTCTTCCACCTGCGGGTAGTCTTTATGGGTATTTGGGTCTTTTTGCTACCCTACCTCTATAAGTCCCCCGCAGTCCATTGTTTCTTTCGCGTGAACTTTTATGCGAGTGAAATTTTTGGACTTGAGATATTTTTGTTGGATATTTTTGATTTTTTGTGTTTGGTGGAGATATTTTGTGTTTGTGAGTATAACCATAAAAAAGGACGATGTGACAGCTTACAGGCGCCGAATAGTTGACGTGACGTCTGTGTCGGCTGTCAACTGCACGTTAATGTACACCTTTTTCGCTTTTTCGGTTTTCCCGCGTGACGTGGCGTATCCTCATTGGGCCTTTCCTTTCGCTCTTTGCTGGCCCTTTCCCGTCGCATTAATTGCGATGGGTATAAATAGGGGGTCTAGGGTAACGTTGATCTTTCATCGCCTTTGAATCTTCATCTTCTTTTTTCTTACTTAAAGCAGAACTGTATCTTTCCGTTCATCATTGGTCGTTGTTTCTCCTTTTCTCCTATCATAATGGCTGGTGACAAGAAGGCTTCGTCCTCACTGTCTATAGAGACGGTTGAGGTAAACTGGAAGCAATCCAAGTTTGAAAAACTCATTGCCACATATGGGATAGCACCGGAATGGGAACTAGATTTTCCCGCCGTCGGTTCTACTGTTGACAAGCCTCCGTCCGGTAAGATGGACGTGTATTCAGAGTTCTTCTCATCTGGGAATCTTAGGTTTCCGATAACCAAGTTATTGGGCAAGGTCTTGACCGGTCATGGGATTCACCTGACCCAGGTTTATCCCTTCGGCCTACTTCGAATTCGACATTTCGAGTTCGTCTGTAGGGTGAATGACATTGTCCCACCGTTGAGAAGTTTTGCGTCTTTTACAAGATGCAAGGCCACGGTGGTGTCACGCTCCGAAAACCCATAATGATAATCAGCGGAAGTCTTACAATTAAACATTTTCAGGCGGTGACAGTTACTGTTAGCTAATCATAATAACACAATGTTTAATATATTATATTAAACTTATTCAAACACCCAAGCCTCTTTTCTGCTCCTTCTCATGAAACCGTCATTTACCTAAAATGCATATTTAAATAATATTTGGGTCAACATGAATGTTGACGAGTTATTCCCGAGAAGAACAATTATATAAATATAGACAATTTATATATAAACAACACATGAATATAATAGTGTACGCCTATTATACTCCCAACAGTGTCGATCTATACACGGTATAACACAACAACGAAACCCGCATTTTACCTCTTTGCACAAAAAGCGTTAGTTGTAAACTAGCTAAGAGTACAACGCGTGTATGACTACTAATTTGATAACTCGAAACGTACCATACTCGAAATATTTCCACTTTTAACCCAACGCGAATGGAAGTAGGGACGTCACCCCGATAGATCTACCAACATTTCTGTGCCCTTACTAATTCGGTTAACAGTTATTTAACCAAATTGATTCATCCCACAATAACGGCAATTTGTAAAGTATAATGCGTTTTCAACAATATATATATAAATAAGAATATATATATATATATACAATATGCTTTTCAGAGGAAAAACTCACATTTGATCCCGGTATACGTCCAAAAGCGTGTGTCCTAAATTAGTACACGTTCGTTAATTCTAAGTTCGGGTTTGAACAAAATTGGTTAACTACTTTTATTATATTTAACCTTAACCTATGTGATCACACAAGCACACAAAACACATAACATTACAAGCTTATAATTCTATTAATAAACACTTAAAAATATAAACAAGTAATAATTAACCAATTATTATTTTATTTAATAATACAAATTAAATATTATAATTTATAAAAATTACTCTTTTTAGTTACTGGAGTGTTTTGGAAATTTTAAGTTTTTATTTTAGTTATAATTTTGACTTTATTTTAGTCTGTTTTGCCGGTTTCATCGGTTTTGAACTTAAAAACGAACCGGTTATTATTTCGTGAAAATTTTTAGTTTTTATTTATCAAACACACTTTTTATATATTTTTTAATCAAGTTTAATTAGTTTTTCAATAAAAATGACACGGTTTTCATTTTAGTTACCGTTTTTAAAAACATCAATATTAAACGTTTTTGTGTCGGAGTTCGTGACACGAACTGTGTAGATTCAAGTTTTGCTATCTTTGACTTTTCTTGTACTTTAACTTATGTTAAATATAAGTATTTTATGATTTTAGGAGCTATTTTAAAACAGTTCCAAAAACTCATGTCGGTTCACGTTAAAAGTCGGACTTTTCGACCGTTAATGTTACCGACAAGCTATTTAAGCCATAATGTCAAAACTAAACCATTTTGTATAGTAAATATACACCTAATAACAAGTAGTTCATCATCACATTAATTTTTGATCATCTAGCACCAAGTATGTACACAAAACATATTTTCAACTACACATGCTCAAGCCTTAACTTATGCTTTCAACAATACAATGAGCATGCTATTTCTATAATTTCTACATGGTGTTTATGCATCAAAATTTCCAGATCATAACAACCCATAATATCATCTTAATTCATCCCATCATCATCATTTAGACAATAACATTCTTAACTCTTTAACAACAAAGTTTCCATAATTAGCAACTCGGTAATTTTAACAACTTTCATTCAATTCAAGCTTTCAACTATAATCAATTGTAACTTATGTTTATCTCATTCAACTATTTTGATAAAGAACTCTATCAACTTATTATTCAACTTAGTCTTAAATTTCAATCTATCAACCAACAATGTTTCTATATATAGCAATTAGCAATTTAACAATTTTATTGTCAACTCAACAATTTCCATTACTAGTGTTTATTAATGCAATCCCAATCATAAGTCTTTAATCATTTATATATTCTTGTGTTTATTAATCCAACCAAACTATTAAACAACTTGCACTAATTCAAAAAGTTACCTTTATTGGTAAGTCTTACCACCAAGTTCTAGTTTGTTTATTATATCAAATTCATGACATCCTAATTTTACTAGTTGTTTTTATTTCATTTTCAATCATTTTATATGTCATATTCAATCAACATAAGATCAATATAAGACAAGTATTCAACTTTATAACCAAATCAAGAAATTGGATCATGTGCATGTACAAGTCAACTTTAAAATAGTCAAATGACAACGTTTCCACACTACTTTTTCAACCCTTTTACAAAATACTATCATCATACTTCCACTTTTCAAACCCATTATTATAAATTATTTAACAACTTTTCAAGTAATCTTAATAAATCAACTAAATAGGTTTCAAATTTAACAATCATCTATTAACCATTTAACAAGTAACTAGTTAATAAATGCAAAACATACCCCAAGCCCACAGCACACTCACATGCATGCACACAACATATCAAACTTTGCATGTACAACACCAAGTATGCTATAATCAAGTTTTATACAACATATAATAACTAATATGCCCAATATTAAGGTGGGTTACCTAGGGTTTTCGGTTTTGGTGGCTAAAGGAATGAAAGTATGAACTTGTGCTAGTTTGGAATCCTTTCCTTAGCTTCCTAACACTTGTTCATTGATTAACCTTCCATCCAAGACTCTTAATCCAAGTATTGTATGTAATAATTTTTGAAATGGTGAGATTGTTAGGTGGAGGTGGGGTGGCCGACTTATAGAGAGAAAGAGAGGGATAGATTGATGATTTGGATAGTATAGGTTTATGTGTTGGTGAATTATCAAGCTTACAAGTAATCCAAGTAATCAATGAGAGTGTGTGAAATTATTATGTGATTTGAGGGTTTGGGAGGTGGGGTTGGTTGTGGTCGGCCGAAATAGGAGGGGGGGGGGAGGGTTGGGTGATTAATAATATATATTATGTAGTTTAGGTGTTACGGTTTAACGTAAAGCGTAATTTATCTTGCCAAACGAAGTCCGTTTTTGATAATTTTCGTCAGACTTTGAGCGAAACTAGGTTACAGTCAATGTCTGCCTAAAAACTTAATTTTCTGAAAAACTTGACGTCGGGTTTTTACAGTGTCCTCTACTGGCTTTCGGTTACTTATTTTCTAATTTTCGCAATTCGAACCTTTTAAAATTAAGTTTATATACTATCTCTAATATCCTAATATAAACTTTAATTTTTCGAAGTCATTTAGACATGTTTATGAATTTATTCGTTTCTAAGTCGTTACCCAAGGTCAATCTGTGCAGTGCTAGCTACACGAAAAAATTTCACTTTTTCGGGTTTCATATTATAAGACTCAACTAAAAGAAAAGACTTTGGACAAAAAAATACTCCTATATATTTATTTCATTAATTAATATGCGATTACGGTTAAAATAGTTACCAGATTAGTCTGATTTCTGGCGGTTGTCACATGTGGATGGTTTAATTGTGCCACCGTGGCCAAGAGGATAATAGGCACTAAGCCACCATGTAGTGCCTATGATTGGAGGACCAAATTTTTTTGGATGTGGGAGGACGTGATTCCGATCATGATGGTTCACTATCCTGCCAACGAAAAACTTCCGGATATGAATGTCACACGTTTCGAGGACCAGGAGTGGTTCAAGACGTTGATCCGGAAGCCCACACTAATGCGGGCGATACCTGAGGAAGCCCTCGTGTGGGCTGGTATGAGCCGCTTGTGGCCATATCCGGATCTGGAACCATTCTTCCAGAATGCGGACGAAAGTAAGTTATTTCCATTTTCTTTGTTGTCTTCATATTTTGTTTATTTTCGTTTTGCATTTCTCCAGGCGAAGGGTCGATGATTGACGTCCTGTCGGAGAAAACTGTTGGATGCCCGCAAAAACGCATCCACGATGCGAATGCATTTCCCATTCTGGACAAGACGCGTGACTATTTCTACTTTCCAAAGACGGTGCGTGCAGAGCTTGTGGTTTCTGAGGCGATATTCCAGCTAGGTGCGTTTTCATTGAACCCACGCCCATTAAATGCTTTAACTTCGGATGGGGTGATTGTACTTCTGTTTTCTAGTGAAGAATCGTCACCCTGCGAAGAATACTATTCTGATGATACGCCTGAAACCTCAGTTGTTATGCGTGCTTTGGCAGTTCTGGAGAAGAAAAGGAAGCATCGGGCTTCCAAGGAAAGTGACGCGGAGTCCAGCCACGTGGATGCCGAGGAAGAGCCTGCCAAGAAGAAGAAGAGGGCATCTGGCCCGAAAAAGATCCGCCTTCCAGACCTTGTGAATGAACTGATGCATGCGTATGCTCATAAGTTATTGGAATGTAACGCGTCTTTTATGGCTGTGTTTTTTTATTCTAACATTTTGGTGTTTGTTATTTACAGAAGCGACTGACACACCTGACCAAGGTGTGTCAACGCAGAAGCCACCATCTCCTCCTCCTGCTATCATCATATCTAATGACACGTCTGGTTCGTAGTGAAAAGAACCGGTTAAGGACGTTGAGGAACCGCAGACACATGAATTACCTCACCAGTCTCCACCTTCTCCACCCCAATATCCTCCCCATTTTTCATTTTCCTCACCAGCGCGCCAAGCGGGTGGTGGGGAGGCTTCCCATTCCTGACACTCAAGTGCCGATTATTATGGGATGGCGAATCCTGGGAAGGATGATCACTTGTATATACGACATTGGACTTTAGCGCAGGGGTACCGTTTTACGGATCATGATGTATGCGTTGAGTTCATAAGCCGCGGTATACCGCCTGCTGAACGTGCTTTTCAGCGTGGCCACCCTCGCTAAGATCTTGCCCGAAGTTACAATCTCGTCTTGGCCAACACCGTGGCCAACGGGCAGGAAATCTTACGAGAATGGCTCTCGATGGGGGATAAGTGGGGGGAGATGTCCCGGGTGACGGAAGAAGCCAAGAAGATTGCTAAGGAGCAGCATCACAAAGCTAACACTGCTTAGTGGAAGCTAAAGGATGCAGAAAGTGCCCTCAAGGCGGAGAAAGACAGACAAGCCGCCATCGCCCGCTCGTGAGAGGAGGCGTGTAAAAAACAGAACACCCTTCTTATGGCCGCCCGGGAAGAGACGAAGTGAAAGGAGGCAGACTTAGCCAAAGCCCTTGACGCCAATGCTGCACTGGAGATTCAGGTTACCAAACAAGGTAACCTGATTCAACCTGTTGAAGAGGAATCTCGGCTGCGGAGGGAGCAGGCTGAACAAATGGACAAAAGGGCAGAGGATCAAAAGGCTGCCTATGCTGCTCTCCTAAAAGCCCATGAAGAGCTGGAGCAACGTGCCCAGAAGCTGCATGAGGATAACTTGCAGCTTTCGGATGGGTACAGGGAGGTGGAGAAGCAAGCCAAGAAGGCTGAGGAGGAGGGGCAATGGCTGATGTCCGAGGTCCTTGCACTGGTATCTTTATTTTCTTTCCTTCAACTCTTTCTCTATACTCTTACCTTATGTTGACAACTATATTTTTCTTATGTCTGATAGGTTATTGATCATATCAAGGACGAGCCTGAGTTGGTGGATAGTCTTGCTATTTACTCAGCACTTCGTCTCAAGCCGGCCGCAAGGTAGGTTTTGAGGAAGGTGTGGAGTACATGAAGGCCCAACGTTCTGTTGAGAAGCACCCACTGGATGGGCTTAGCGTTGGAGGGAGTACAACAAACGAATGAAGGAATATGACGAATTGTCATCCCCCCTTCAAACTATGTTCCCCCGAATTTTCATCAGCAGAGGATGGCTTCCAACGCTTGCAAGAATACCTGTGTGCATCCTCAGATGATACGCCTTAAACCTCTCCAACCTCTCCCAAGCCGGACACACCACCACCTGAAGCTCAAGATCAAGGAGGAGCAAGCGTTCAAGATCCTCTAGCGTAGTTTTGTAATAAAATTTTGTAACTATGCTCTATTGTAATCCTATTTGACTTAATATAAGAAGTCTTTATCCTTTACACTTTGTCTTATGAATAATATAAGTGTTAGATTTAGGATCTTCTTGTATGTCTATAAAGGGTTTTTATAAGTTAAATGACTCGCGGGTCGCTTCTGGCACGCAAGCCAAGATAATTTTATTTTATGCGCGAATCACTTCTGGCACGCAGGCCAGGAATAATCTTATTTTATGCGCGGGTCACTTCTGGCACGCAAGCCCGGAACTTAAGTTTAATTTGTAGACAAAACATGACTTTGGAACAAATGATTATTCAAATAAGGCATGGCTCATGGGCCTATTACATGATATTAGTGGCATGCATGCCAAAAAGAGACAGAATAATACTTTTACATATAACACCTTTTGAGTTGAGAAATATTCCAAGTCCTTGGGATTTCGGTTCCATCGAGTTTTTCTAACTTTTAAGTGCCTTTCGATAATACTTCTTTTACTCGATAAGGACCTTCCCAAGTTGGGACTAACTTGCCCGAAGGTTCTTGTCCCGATGCTTTGTTGTTGCGGAAGACAAAGTTTGCCGCATAGAATTTGCACACTTGGACCCGTGAATCATAATACTTCTAACTGTCGTTTGTAGTTGTGTTCACGGATAAGTGCCAGCTCTCGTCTTTCCTCGAGGAGATCGATATTCAATCTTAACTCTTCCTCTTTATTATTGATGGATAAAATTCTTGCTAATGGTATGCCGATTTCGGCTGGGATCATGGCTTTTGTGCCATACGTCAAACTGAACGGTGTTTCTAAATTCCTTGTCTTCTTTTGGGTACGGAAAGCCCAGAGCACATGAGGCATTTCATCCACCCATCTTGTTTGTTTGGTTCCCAGTCTTGATTTGATTCCATCTTTGATGGTTCTAATGGCCCTCTCTACTTGACCATTCGCTTGCGGATGAGCCAGCGACGTAAATTCTTGGCTGAGTTGAAGTTCTCTTAACCACGCCTATAGCCAACCGTCCGAGAACTGGGTTCCATTATTGCTAATCAATTCTTGCGGGAGGCCGAAACGGCAAATTATGAACTCCCATAGGAATTTCTTGACATTGGTTGCAGTGATAGAGGCTACTAGCTTAGCCTCTACCCATTTAGTGAAGTATTCAATTGCCACAATCAAGAACTTGACGCGTCCCGGGGCTTCTGGGAATGGACCCATGATATCAATAGCCCATTTCTGGAACGGCCATGTGGAAGTTACATGCACTAATTCGTTTTTTGGTCTTATGGTATTGGGAGCATGCCGCTGACATGAGTCACATATTCTGATTTCTTTTACTGCGTCCATATGCATTCCCAGCCAAACTACTCTGCATTCATGAGTTTGGCCACTGCCATCCTTGGACCTGCGTGAAGACCACAAATGCCTTCATGGATTTCTCTTATCAGATTGTTTGCATCATCAGCGTCCACACATTTCAGGCGTGGACCAAGGAATGACCTGCGGTACATAATTTCATCTTGTACTTGATAATTCAGGGCTTTATGTCTGATTTTTGGGCCGTTGCTTTCTCTTCCGGAAGTATCCTAGATGTTTAGTAAGCCAAAATCGGTGTCATCCAGGATTCCACTCCTGTTTGTATGACCAACAATTGATGTGCAGTCCAGAGGGACGATTGAGGACTTCTATGCGGATGTCTTTTGCAAAATGCTCAAAATTTGTTGAAGCTAGTTTGCTTAAGGTATCCGCCGACTTATTTTAACTTCTCTTGATGTGGATGACTTTGCAAGATGAAAATTGGAGAATAAGGTCTTTTTCTTGCGAAAGGTACGAAGCCATCACATCGTTTTTTGCTTCGTATGTCCCATTAATATTCCCTGCTATTAACATCGAGTCCACATGTGCCTCTAAGTGTTTCACTTCAAGTTTTTTGGCTATCCGCAAACCTGCCAAGAAAGCTTCGTATTCCGCCTCGTTGTTGGTGCTTTTAAAGTCCAATTTTATGACAAACGTAAACTCATGGCCCTCAGGATTAACCAATCTGAGGCCCACGCCTGACCCTTCACCACTTGAAGCTCCATCCCTGAATAATGACAAGATCTGATCACGTTCAGGAGGTAATGGAGTTTGTTGTTCAACCAAACATTCTTCTTCTTTATTCCGCGGAAATTCTGTAACAAAATCTGTTAATACTTGGCCTTTAATTGCGGGTCAAGTTTTGTACTCTATCGTATGTTCTCGGAGCTCTATATACCACTTTTCTAACCTCCCAGATAAATCTGGATTACTCAACACACTTTTCAGTTTGTATCCGGTCAACACGTTGATTGGATGCCCTTGGAAGTATCTACGGAGGCGCCTGGCCGCATAGACTAACGCCAACACTAGTTTCTCAAGAATTGAATACCTGGTTTCTGGGTCTGTCAATGTTCTGCTTACATGGTAGATCAACGTTTGGAGATTCTTTCTGTCTGTCAACAGTACAGCCCCAATGGCGATGTAAGATGCTAATAGGTACAAAGTCAGCGGTTCTCCTGCTTGCAGTGCTATTAGAGTAGGCAACTCCATCAAGCACCTATTAATTTCCAGAAATGCTTGTTCCTCTTCGTGGTCCATTTAAAGTGTGCTTTCTTTAAACATTTTCTCAATGTTGACACAAAGGGGAAAGACTTAGCCGCATGATTGGCTAAAAATCTATTCAAGGCCACCAACCTACCATTCAGTGTTTCCACCTCCTTGAGGGAAGAAGATGAAGGCATGCGGGCGACTTCCTGGACCTTATCTGGGTTGGCTTTGACACCCACGCTTGTAAAAATCACGCCCATGAATTTTCCTTCCTCCATCCCAAAGGAACATTTGTTGGGATTAAGTATCATATTGATCTTCCTCAAAGTGCTAAATGTTTCTTCAATATCCCGCAGCATTTGGTCTTCCTCTATACTTTTTATTACTAAATCGTCCATGTAGACTTCCAAATTACGTGCGATTTGATCTTTGAAGGCTTCATTCATCAAACGCTGATAAGTGGCACCCGCGTTTTTTAACCCAAAAGACATCAATTTGTAGCAGAATGTGCCTTGATTGGTGCGGAATGCGGTTTTATCCTCATCGCCTGATGCCATGCGGATCTGATGGTAACCTTTATAAGCGTCGAGGAAGCATTTGAAGTTGAAAGGATCCACCGTGTTGACTTTCAAGTCATTGGCAACGGGTAACAGTCTTTAGGGCATGCTTTGTTTAGGTCCTTGAAATCAATACACATCCGCCATGTTTCATTGATCTTGGGAACAATGACCAGATTTTCAACCCACGTTTGATACTGAATTTCCCGAATGATTCCAGCGTTCAACAGATCTTGAACCTGCTCATTCATAGCCTTCGTTTGCTCGGGACCCATCTTTCATTTTTTCTGGACCATTGGGGTGAATGTTGGATTCACTCACAGTTTGTGTTCCGCAAATATTCTCGGAACACCTGTCATGTCAGCAGGTTGCCAAGCAAAGATCTCCATGTTTCTTGTTAGCAGTTGCTTCAAAAATGTTCTTACTATCTCAGAAATAGCATGTCCAATCGTGACTGTCTAATCAGAAAATTTCTTATTCAACACCCACTTTTCTGGTTCGGTTCTTTCCGCTTGCTTTGGAACTTTACTTGGTTTTGAACTTTCTCTAGTGAAGCAATGTCTGTTTATGTGGATGATTTCTACTCCGGTGTTGTCACACCCCGACCAAAGGCGGCAGAACTTGCCGAGGTGTATAGATTGACCATAAGCACATGACACTAATTAAAGCAACAATCTTTAACAAACTCATTTCATTTCACAACATCGAAAATTTCATATAACAAGGTTCATAAGTCAAATACAACAATATAGCAAATCAAATATTGTTCATTTTTGCTAATATCCTAGAGGTATTTGTGACGTTTTCTTCTCCGAATCCATAATCAACCTAGATGCAAACTTGTAACATTTCATAAGATAAAGTTTATCAACACAAAGGTTGGTGAGAAATTCATAGATTTTGAACAATATGTATATAATAAGAAAAGCCACAATCTTGTATACAAACAACAAATAAATAGCAATAATTTGGATAATATGAGGTCGTTAATAAGAATACATTAGTGGCACCGTCTATAAGAGAATACCAAATAGATTTGGATTTCATGAGGTCGTTAATAAGAATACATTAATGGCACCGTGCTATAAGAGAATACCATATAGTTCAGGATTTATGATTCAACCCTCCAAAAGCGGTAAACACATAAGCATATAATCATGTAAGCATAGAACACCAAATCGAGCATTTATTTAAGTAAAGTATACAATAACATTTGTGGTTTAAGACTCAAATATAAAGCATTTAATTTGAATAAGTATGAAATGTCACCCCCAAAATAAAAGATGGAAAGCGGGGTATGAAAGTACTCACGTTCAAGTAATAAACTTGAAAGGTTGGTAATTTGAAGATTTGCTGGAACGACAGGTTTAACGTATGAAGCCTAAATAAAAGAAAATATTTGATTTAGAAAGGTTGTCTTAAAGATCTTTAAATAAAATAATTGTTGCAAAAAGTAAAAAATTAAATTTCAAGGTTTAAAATGTGACTATTTAAGAATTTATAATAATAACCCTTTAAAAATGTAAGTTTGCTCGAAATCGGGTTAAAGTATCTAACCTTAATATTTATCTTAATATTTACTTAACCTATGTTAAGTAATAAGGTGGGAAAAATGCTAAAGTGCAAGTTCCTTTGGGATAAAGATACTAAAACGGTTCTTTAACGAGTGTTCGGGTTGTTGATTCGGTTCTTGACAAATGGTCAAACCCAAAGTCAACTTTTCAAAATATTAATTTTTATGAGATAACTCACAAAAATCCATTAATACTCAACCAAGTATGTAGATCTATTGTTTTAGAACTAACAACATACGTTAAGCGAGTGTTCGGTTTTGTCGGTCCAAACTTTGTTATGAGATCAAGTTGGATCTTACATTTCCCAAGTACTTAAAAAAATAATTAAAATCAGTTTGTAAACTATTTTTAAAGAAATATACAAGTCTTGATAGCTAAAAACACACTTGTGTGTCTTAAGCAAGTAAAAATCGGATCGGTTCGGTTTCCATCTCACAACAAGTTCATAGACGGATTCCACATACCCATATATCATAGATCTTGTATAATACTGTAAAAATGAAGATATTTAAGTTCTACAACTAAAAAGTCAACAACAAGTCTTTTTAACAAAAGTTCGATTTGGTTCGGTTTCCATCTCACAATGAGTTCATAGAAGGTCTCAACATACCCAAGACTTGTACATGTGACTAACAAACTATAATGAGCAGATGTTAAGCATAAATAATATGTGCAAACAAGTTATGTGAGTGTATATATATCAAGAACACGAAGTCCTCTATGAAGCCTTGCCTTACGAGGTCCGAAACTTAACCAACCGGAGTCGGAGAAGTAACTACCAAAGGTAACAAGGGGTGTGTATTATATATATGTTGTACCACCATAAACAAGTATTAATAAGACTACATAAGCTAATTAGAATGAAAGAAATAACTCAGTTTGACTTTGGAAGTCAAAGCTTCAAGAAAACTAATAAAACAACCTTTAGATCTTTGAATTTGAGAGAGTTTTTGGTGTTGTAGCAGAGATTAATGGGTGGAAATGGTGGTGTATATATAGCGTAAGCTGAAAGGGTCAAGCATAAAGTGTTTTGCATGAAAATGGGTTGGTTTTGGTCACATGTATGCATAAAACAAAGCAAAAACGTGCAGCTGATCTGATGGGGGTCGCGCCAAGCGATACTCTTGGGTGTCCCCCGTCACACAGCGAGACGGGGTTGTGTTTCTGATTTTCCAACTTTTGTTATTTGGCAGATTTAGTCCTTGTAGTTCGTTTTAAGTGATTTTTACGCGTTTTAAGGACCGAAGTGAATGTTTTCAAGACCCATCCATCATTTTAATTATATACAAGGTTTCGGTTTACAAAATGGGTCGGTTTACATAATAAAAGTTTACAAAACGAATACGAATCGAGAACCGAAATTGACGAATGTCACAGTATTCCCTACTTTAGGAAATTTCGTCCCAAAATTAAGATGAAGACGACGATGTAAATAAATGTGGGTACTTCTCTTTCATTGCGTCTTCTCTTTCCCATGTAAATTCTGCACCACGTCGTGATTCCCATCGAACTTTAACTAACCGAATACGACTACGCTTGGTTTTCTTCTCGTTGCGATCCATGATCTCAACGGGTCGTTCAACCATAATCATCGACTCATCGATATGTACTTCGTCGAGAGGTAAATGAAGATTACCCTCAGCTAAGCACTTTTTAAGATTTGAAACATGAAATGTCGGATGAACACCGGCAAGTTCTTGCGGTAATTCGAGTCGATAAGCTACTTTCCTAACACGCTCAAGAATTTTGAAAGGACCAAAGAAACGAGGAGCTAGCTTACCCTTCTTTCCGAAACGGACTACCCCCTTCCAAGGAGATAATTTTAGAAGGACAAGATCGTCAACATTAAATTCAATCGATTTTTGCCGTTTGTCGGCTTAACTCTTTTGACGACTTCTAGCGGCTAGGAGGTTCTTACGGATTTGATCGATCACGTCGGTAGCTTCTTGGACCATTTTGGGTGTCGTGCTTTGAGCTTCACCGACTTCGTTCAAACTAATCGGAGAACGACATTTACGATCGTAAAGAGCTTGAAAAGGAGCCATATCAATGTTAGAATGAAAGTTATTGATATAGGAGAACTCGATGAACGGAATGTGAGAATCCCAATTCCCACCGAAATCAAGAACACACGCTCGTAGCATATCCTAGAGTGTTTATATCTTAGGTTCGGATTGACCGTCCGTTTGAGGAAGATAAACGGTGCTAAGATCGAGACGTGTTCCCAAAGCTTCTTGAAGTGAACGCCAAAATTGAGAGGTAAAACGAGCATCATGATCAGAAATGATTGTCAATGGTAAACCGTGTCGGCACACAATTTCCCGAACATAGATTTGAGCAAGTTGCTCGGCGGAATACTTCTCACGGATCGGAATGAAATGAGCAGATTTGGTCAAACGATCGATGATCATCCAAATGCTATCGTTGCCTTTTTGGGTGTTGGGTAGTTTAGTGATAAAGTCCATAGCAATGTCTTCCCATTTCCAAACGGGAATCGGTGGTTGCTCGAGTAGACCAAAAGGTTTTTGATGTTCGGCTTTGACTTTTGAGCAAGTAAGACATTTAGATACCTACAACGCTATGTCCTTTTTCATACCCGGCCATCAAAAGGTAGCATGAAGATCGAAATACATCTTATCCGCACCGGGATAAACGGGATACCGCGAATTGTGAGCTTCGTCGAGTATACAAGTACGAAGATCATCGTGATTAGGAACCCACAAACGATTGAGAAAGTACAAGAGACCATCGGGTTTGGTTTCAAGTTGAAGTTCGGCACCACATGACATTTCGTCGTACATGTTACCTTCTTCAACGGAGGCACGTTGATCTTGGAAGATACGGATTTGAAGATCGGTTTGAATAATAAGCTTAGAAGCAGAGCGGATTTAATATTAACCTTTCGACTAAGGGCGTCGGCGACAACATTCGCTTTACATGGATGGTAGCGAATCTTGCAATCGTAATCACTAAGTACATCGGCCCATCGTCGTTGTCTCATGTTGAGATCTTTTTGGTCAAAAATATGTTGAAGGCTTTTATGATCGGTAAAAACCACACATTTCGTACCATAAAGGTAATGTCTCCAGATTTTGAGAGCGAAAACGACGGCACCAAGTTCGAGATCATGAGTCGTATAGTTTTTTTCGTTGACCTTTAGCTGCCTTGATGCGTAAGCGATAACTTGACTCATTGCATGAGAACACAACCAATTCCTTGATGAGAGGCATCGCAAAATACAACAAAATCGTCGTTTCCATCGGGAAGGGTTAGAATAGGAGCATTGCAAAGCATGTCCTTAAGAGTACAAAAGGCTTCATCTTGCTTCGAACCCCATTCGAATGGTTTCCCTTTGTGAGTAAGGGAGGTAAGAGGCAAAGAGATCTTAGAAAAGTTTCTAATGAAACGCCGATAATATCTGGCCAAAACAAGGAAGGATCGAATTTCCGTGGGAGTTGTTGGAGTTTTCCAATCCTTAACGGCCTCAATTTTAGTGGGATCAACATGAATACCTTTACCCGTTTACGATGTGTCCTAAAAATTGAACTCCTCGAGCCAAAATTCACATTTGGAGACTTTTACATAAAGTTGTTCGTTTCTAAGGAGTTCGAGAATGGAACGCAAATGGTGTTCATGTTCGGATTTAGATTTAGAAAAGATAAGGATGTCATCAATAAAGACAATAACGAATTTATCAAGGAATGGTTTGCAAACGCGGTTCATGAGGTCTATAAATACCGCGGGTGCATTTGTTAACCCGAAAGGCATAACCAAAAATTCGAAATGTCCATATCGAGTACGGAAAGCGGTTTTAGGAATGTCTTCTTCGCGAACACGCAATTGATGATAACCCGATCGAAGGTCGATTTTGGAGAAACAAGTTGCGCCTTGAAGTTGGTCGAATACGTCGTTGATACGTGGCAACGGATAGCGATTTTTATTGTGATTTTGTTAAGTTCTCGGTAATCAATGCACATACGAAACGAACCATCCTTCTTTTTCACGAAGAGAACGAGAGCGCCCCAAGGAGAAGAGCTAGGACGAATGAAACCTTTATCGGAGAGTTCTTCGAGTTGGTTTGATAGTTCTTGCATTTCCAACGAGGCTAAACGATAAGGAGCCTTGGCCACGCGGGCATTGCGCCGGGCATAAGATCGATTCGGAATTCAATCAGACGAGCGGGTGGAAGACCGGTGATATTATCGGGAATGACGTCGAGGAAATCATGAATGATGGAAATATCTTGGGTCTTCCTTTCCATTTTGTCGTTTGTCATCGAGAGAGCTAAAAACGGAACATACTTTTGGCGTAAGTACTTTTGTGACTGGGAGCACTACATGAGATTAAGTCTTCTAGAAGTAGCGTTCCAAAGACTTTAAGAATTTTTCCGTTGACGAGCGCAATGCGAATGAATTTATCGAAACAAATGACTTCGGCACGGTGTAAAGATAACCAATCCATGCCTACTATGACATCGAAACTTCCCATTTGCATTGGGATGAGATCGATGGAGAATTTATGCTTGGAGGGGATGAGAGAACAATAGCGAACGACGGAATTGATGGTAATAGAATTTCCATTGGCGACTTCAACAGAAAACGGTCAGGAAAGCTTAGTTCGAGGCATCGCAAGTTTCGACTCAAATTTCAAAGATATAAAACTTCTATTGGCACCAGTATCAAATAAAATAGAAGCCAGATGATGGTTCACCAAAAACATACCATTCACCACATCGTTAGCCACTTGAGCTTGATTTGCATTCATCATGAAAGCTCGCCCTTGGTTGCCATGGTTGACTTGAGGTTCTTTTTTGTGGAGGTGGAGGTGGTGCTTGGATTGCTTGGATGGGTTGGATGAGTGGTGCATTGAGTTGGGGAATTTGGGGTTGGCAGGTTTGGACTTGGTAAGCTTGGGTTTGGTAGTAAGGTATGGTCATTGTTTGGTTAGCAAAAGTGAGGCGAGGGAAATTGTTGCGGAAATGGTTTGGATCTCCACAATTGAAGCAAGCTAGGGGTGGTTGGGGTTGGTTTGGTGGGTAGGGTGCATAACTGTTTTGGGCATTTTGAGGAGTGGTTCTTGGTTGGTTGGCTTGGGTTGGTTGTGCGGATCGACATGAGGTATTGAGATGACCAAAACGGTTACAAATGGTGCATTGGCGACATGGTAAATATGATGGATGGTGACGTTGGCAATTATTGCAAAGTGGGAAGGTACCGGTGTAGGGTCTTCGGGTTTGTGGTGGAGCTTGGGTTTGTTGTTGTGGTTGGGTTACGAAAAAGTTTCGGTAGTTGTTTTTGGGTTTCTTGTTGTTGTTGTTGGGACGGGATGAGTTGAAGTAATTGATGGCTTGTGGTGTGGGTTCAACCTTGGCTTGCGGTGCGGGCTTGGGCTTGGCTTTCTCACTCGGTTTCTTGAGGGTTAGAGTACCCGCCGTCACATGATTTTCCGATAGCGCGCCGGCTAAAGTGATGGCGTCCTCAAGGTTCATGTGTTTGCTACTCATGACAGAGTCCTGGATTTACATTGGTAAACCCCCAATGTATTTGTCAAGCTCGCGCTCGGTCGGGGTAACCAAATGTGGGACGAGAATGCTCAACTCGTGAAAACAGAGTTAATAAGCGGCGTTATCACCACTTTCTTGTTTTAAGTTACAAAATTCTTTCTCAAGCTTTTGGAGCTCGTGTTTAGGACAGAATTTCTTCATCATAAGCGCCTTGAGATCGGCCCATGGAAGAGCCATAGCCGTATCCGAACCTTGGAGGTGCATGATACTACCCCACCATGTTAAAACGGTTTTTCTAAACATGCTTGAAGTGAAATTTGTCTTTTTAGCTTTGGGGCATTCGCTATGTCGAAACACACTCTCGATCAACTCGAACCATTGCAACAAGGTAGTCGCACAGTTGGTTCCAAGGAACTCGGACGGGTTGGCACAAGTAAATTTCTTATACAAGTAGGATGCGGGTTTGGGTTCAACGGGTGCAACAACGGGTGCGGGTTGGTTAGCTTGGATTTGGGTTACAAGTTTGGGAATCACAGCGGCCATTTTCTTGACAATAAATGCGGCCATACGTCGGTTGGTGTTCTTGTGCGGTCTTAGTGAAGGCATGCTAAAAGATTATAAAGAAAATGGAATAAGTTTTGGGTAAAAAGAAATGAATATGAATGTGTAAAAAAATAAAATAGGATGAAGTTTAATTTATTGATTGTGAATCCTATAGTTGGTAAGGAGAAGATGATAGTGTTAGATAAAATGTAAAGCTTTTGTATATAAACAAAAACCGAAAACAAAATGTAAATGATTTTTTGAGAGGTTAAAGCTTGAAAATTTGAGATTTTGAGATTTATAGAGTCGGAAAATCATACATGAACCACCATGATTTGATAACCCAACACTAAAAAAAATAAGTTTTTATAAAACACCATATTGGAGTCTAAATATGTGCACGAACCACCGCGACTTTGTCATGTTTTCGACTCAAATAACGATTATAACACAATAAATCAAGATACAACGTCATGTCAAAACACTAGTCCACGAACCACCGTAGTTCTATTGTTTTGACACCGAAAAATTAGGATGACGACCAGAACGCTCGCATTCGACTACTTAAAGTATTGACATTTACAACACGATTTGTGGCCTAGAAAACGAGCATTATAACTCAACATCCCAGGTAAGTAAATCACCTTCGATTCTTGGAATCTTTTTGTCAAATGGTCATTTTATAATGTCTTGTTTTCTATGATGGCTACAAACCCGATATAAACGCAACCTTTAAGGGATTTGAAATAACGGGATCCAAGTAAATCTTGTAATCCATAAAACACAATGGAAAATCTACTTTTTGCGTTTTAAGATAAGGATACCTTGGAAATACTATGAAAGTATGTGTATGTTAACATTTAGGATATTGGTGAATTTTAAACAAGTTTATAAATAACATGCAATATGAACAACCAATTATAGAGTAAACATGTATAAGCACACGTATAGGACCCTAAGCATAACAATACTAGGTCGTTACGTCTAACCACCTATCCTATTGTCATGGCTCTTGTGACATTCGTCAATTTCGGGTCACTTTTGTTATGTAAACCCGACCCGTTTGTAACCCGAACATTTCAAATATATAAAATATTGGATCTTGTCATTTAAAATATATAAAATATTGATTTTTTTTATATTATGCATTGTTTGACCATTTAAACATACCCATTTTTATGCAAACCATAAAAGAATCTTTATACCCAACCCTTCACTCCTTCCCTATATATACACACCCATCTTCTTCATTTTACTCTTGCTACATCTCCAAAAACTCTCTCAAAACTCCATAGATTCAAGGTTGTTATTTCTTATGTATTCTTGAAGTTTTGACTTCTCAAGTCAAACTAACTATAGTCTTTCATTCTAACTTGTTCATCTAACATTACTAACTCTTGATTATGGTGGTACAACATATATATAATACACACCCCTTGTTTCCTTTATTTGTTACTTCACCGACTCTGGTTGGTTAAGTTTCGAATGTCATAAGGCAAGGCTTCATGAAGGACTTCGTGTTCTTGATATATATTTACACACACATAACTTATTATACATATCACTTATGACTAACTTCTAACCCTTTAGTTTGTTCATCTTATTTACAAGTTCCATGGTGTGGGTTTGTATAAGACTAACCTCGGTTTAACCGAAACTAGTCCAAACCGGAAACCGAACTTTTGTTTACTAGTTTTGTTAAAATAGTTGTTTAAACATGTTTATTGCTAGATTTGAGTTTTAAAAATCATTTTTACAAGTTCTTTGATATTAAGCAAATGGAATCCATCTATGAACTCGTTGGGAGATGGAAACCGAACTAAACCGAAACTTTTGCTTAAAAGACTTGTAGTTAACTTTTTTTGTTGTAAAAATTAAGTTTTCTTCATTTATAAACCAATATACAAGTTCTATGATATTTGGGCATGTAGAAACCATCTATGAACTATTTGTAAGATGGAGACCGAACCAAACCGAACTATACCGACTTTTACTCGCTTAAGACACACAAGTGTGTTTTTAGCTATCAAGACTTGTATATTTCTTTAAAAAAATAGTTTACAAACTGATTTTAATTATTTTCTTAAGTACTTGGAATAGTTGGATCCAACGTGATCTCATAACATAATTTGGACCGACAAAACCGAACACTCGCTTAACGTGCGTTGTTAGTTCTAAACAATAGATTTACATACTTGGTTAAGTGTTAGTATGTTTTAATGAGTTATCTCATAACAATTAATATTTTGGAAAGTTGACTTTGGGTTTGACCATTTGTCAAGACACGAACCGACAACCCGAACACTCGTTAAAAACCCGTTTTAGTATCTTTAGCCTAATGGAACTTGCATTTTAGCATTTTCCCCACCTTATTACTTAACATTGGTTAAGTAAATATTAAGGTTAGATACTTTAACTCGGTTTTGAGCAAACTTACATTTTTTAAAAGGGTTATTATTATAAATTCTTAAATTGTTACATTTTAAACCTTGAACTTTAATTGATTAGTTTTTGCAACAATTATTTTATTTAAAGATCTTCAAGACAACCTTTCAAAATCCAAGGCTTTCTTTTATTTAGGCTTCATACGTTAAACTCGTCGTTCCGGCAAATCTCCAAATAATCAATCTTTCAAGTTTATTACTTGAACGTGAGTAACTTCATACCCCGTTTTCTATCTTTAATGTTGGGGGTGACATTTCAAATTATCTAAACTAAATGTTTTATACTTGGGTCTTAAACCACAAACGTTGTTGTATACCTTACTTGAATAATTGCTCGATTTGGTGTTCTATGCTTATTTGACTATGTGTTTATCGCTTTTGGATGGTGGAGCTATAAATCCTAGACCATTTGGCAACCCCTCATGGCAAGGTGTCGTTAACGTAATGCAATTAACGATAACTATAAAATCCTAAACTATTTGGCAACCCCTTATAGTTGGGTGTCGCTAACTTGTTAGCGATAACTATTTATCCAAGTTTATAATTATTATTTATGGTTTTGTATACTAGTTTTGTGGCTTTTCATACTATATATCTATTGTTCAAACTTATGAATTGCTCACCAACCTTTGTGTTGATAAACTTTATTTTATGAAATGTTACAGGTTTGCATCTAGGTTGATTATGGAGTTCGGTGAAGAAAACGTCACAAATACCGTTTGGATATTAGAAAAAATGAACAATATTTGATTTGCTATATTTTGTTATATTTTGTTGTATTTGAGTTATGAATATTTGGTTATATGACATTTTCGATGTTGTGAAATGAAATGAGTTTGTTAAATATTGTCGCTTTAAATAGTGTCATGCGCTTATGAGCAATCGTTGCACCCCGGCATGTTCCGCCGCCTTTGGTCGGGGTGTGACAGCTCTGATACCAATCTGTCACACCCCGACCAAAGGCGACGGAACATGTCGAGATGTAACGATTGCCCATAAGCATATGACACTAATTAAAGCGACAATATTTAACAAACTCATTTCATTTCACAACATCGAAAATGTCACATAACCAAATATTCATAAGTCAAATACAACAAAATATAGAAAATCAAATATTGTTCATTTTTGCTAATATCCTAACGGTATTTGTGACGTTTTCTTCACCGAACTCCATAATCAACCTAGATGCAAACATGTAACATTTCATAAAATAAAGTTTATCAACACAAAGGTTGGTGAGCAATTCATAGATTTTGAACAATATGTATATAATAAGAAAAGCCACAATCTTGTATACAAAACAAATAAATAGCAATAATTTGGATAACATGAGGTCGCTAATAAGAATGCATTAGCGGCACCGTCTATAAGAGAATACCAAATAGATTCAGATTTCATGAGGTCATTAATGAGAATACATTAACAGCACCGTGCTATAAGAGAATACCATATAGTTCACGGATTTATGATTCAACCCTCCAAAAGCGGTAACCACATAAGCATATAATCATGTAAGCATAGAACACCAAATCGAGCATTTATTTAAGTAAAGTATACAATAACGTTTGTGGTTTAAGACTCAAAAATAAAGCATTTAATTTGAATAAGTATGAAATGTCACCCCCAAAACAAAAGACGGAAAACGGGGTATGAAAGTACTCATGTTCAAGTAATAAACTTGAAAGGTAGGTAATTTGAGGATTTACTGGAACGACGGGTTTAACGTATGAAGCCTAAATAAAAGAAAATCTTGGATTTAGAAAGGTTGTCTTGAAAATCTTTAAATAAAATAATTGTTGCAAAAAGTAAAAAATTAAAGTTCAAGGTTTAAAATGTGACTATTTAAGAATTTATAATAATAGCCCTTTAAAAATGTAAGTTTGCTCGGAACCGGGTTACAGTATCTAACCTTAATATTTACTTAATCAATGTTAAGTAATAAGGTGGGAAAAATGCTAAAGTGCAAGTTCCTTTGGGATAAAGATACTAAAACGGTTCTTTAACGAGTGTTCGGGTTGTTGGTTCGGGTCTTGACAAATGGTCAAACTGTCACACCCCCATCTTGGGCCTAGGAGTGCGACCCAACAGTTGGTACCACATTTGTAAATATATCAGAGTTACGTTCAATTAGCAGAAGACTTGTAAAACTTGTGGATTGTAGTTGTAAATATTTACATATATATAAGTCGGGATTTTAAAAGATTCCCGATCTATTTCAAAAGATTATTTTTCTTATGCTTACAAAACCACCATTTAATATTCTAAGTTTATACAAAACAAATCCAAACCATCGGATATATAAATAGCACTTCGACATTCCAAGCGCTAATTTTGTTCACCTGCAAGATGTAAATAATACGTCAGCAACGAATGCTGGTGAACACGCTGACGCTAAAACATTTTCTTTTACTTTATTACCCCTCGAGACTACGCCTGTATCGGCCCATCGTGGCTTAGGAATAACAAAGTTAAATAACACATTTATAAATTCAAGTCTCTACTCTAGGTCACCTCAGCAAACACCGCAGCGTTCGACTTATTTAAGTACCCGTAAGTGTACACAATGATCGTACTTCCAGCGGGAAAGCGTCCTACGATCAGGGTGGTGCAATGTGCCCATCGCATACTACCACATATGTAAGGATCCAGACACACGTATACCACAGCCTGAGGGCTAGGTTTATACTTTCGTTTATAATGGTTTTAGGGACACGTAGTCCCTTGTAATCATTTTCATATAACATATTTGACTCATTTTGAAACAAGTTTAAAAGTTTGGGGGCGTATTCACCTTATCGCTTTGGGATCGGCTTCAACACCGTCCGAGGGTCTTTCCCTTGCTATCTCGCACCTATAGTACGAGTATAACCATTTGTTAGTCGGATATACAATCCGGCTTAAGACCTTTAGTCTTATTTTATAGCTCTACCTCAATGAACCTTTAGTTCATAAATCTCTTTTACTTGAAAACCTTTAGTTTAAAAGTAATTATAAACCTTTAGTTTATTTATAAAAACCCGACGTTTCTTCTTCTCTAAGAAACGTATTCTTTTCTTTTATTATTTAAGAATACTCATTATTACTTAAATAATATTTTTATAACAAAGAATATATACCTCACGCATATATAATATTCATATTCTATCTTTATTCTTTTCTTTGTTATGTTTTCTTTTCTTTTATCGAGGTGTCGAGTATAACCTCGACTTAAGGTTTAAGCCTTTACAATATTTTATTATTATATTCATTGGCGTTTTAAGCCTTACCTTTAAGGCTTAAGAAAACCCTAGTGATTCGAGCAGCACTCCAAAGCCGCTTCACTTCTCGATCAACTCTTTTTCTCGACACTCCTTCCTTAACACGCAAATCAATGAACGCCAATCTTCAACACTCGTTGGCACGCTTCTCGAGACTCATTGCCATAATAACAAACACCTTCTTGGTATGTGGGTGGAGGGTGGCACAAACTTCGAGGAATCGTTGGTACACAAAACGAGAAATCGGGGCACGTTTATCGAGGAAATAAGGCACGAACTTCGAGGTATGATAATATGGCTAGAGAGATGTTAAAGAGAGAGAGGAATACTGATTTTGGTGTGTTTGGAAGGAGATCCCCAGACCTGCTTTTTATAGACAAAACCTGGAGTCCCATCGCGGTACGCGACTGCCTCCTGGGCACCCGTCGCGTACCGCGACGTAGCCCTGGCCAGTCACAACGTAGGTCTACCACGTGTCGTTACGTGGCAGACGGTGTGCCACGTGTTGACATGTGACGGATGACGTGCCACGTGTGGCCACGTGATGGGACACGTGGCGACCGGTGTGCCACGTCTGGCCACGTGGCAGGCCACGCGTCTCGCTGTCAGATACCCTATCGCGTATCGCGATGGGTCTCTTTTCTGATCCATCGCGTAGCGCGATGGGTCAGGAAATCAGGATTTTCATTTTTAACTTTGGAAAGTTTACATTTTGAACTCGAAATTTTCTCAATGTTACATCCTCCCCACATTGAAATAAATCTCGTCCTCGAGATTGCTTTACAAGAACAAGTGGGGGTATTTCATTCTCATTTCCGATTCGATTTCCCATGTATATTCGGGCCCTCTACGCGAGTCCCATTTAACTTTCACAATTTTCAATGTTCTTCTTTTTAATTTCTTTATTTTCGAATCTTCTATTTGAATTGGACGTTCTACGAATTTTAAATTTTCATTTATTTCAACGTCTTTTAATGACATAGCTAAAGATTTATCAGTTAAACATTTACGCATATTCGAAACATGGAATACATCGTGTATCCCTTGCATTTCCTCGGGCAGTCGCAATCGGTATGCAACAGTTCCGATTCGTTCAAGTACCTCAAAGGGTCCAACGAATCGAGGACTTAACTTTCCTCTCTTACCGAAGCGAACAACGCCTCTCAAGGGCGAGACTTTCAAAAGAACTTTGTCACCAATATTGAATTCCAACGGCTTACGACGGACATCGGCGTAACTCTTTTGGCGATCACGTGTCGTCTTGAGTCGTTCTCGAATCTGGAGAATCTTGTCGGTGGTTTCTTGGACTATCTCAGGTCCAGATAATTGATTGTCTCCGGTTTCAAAACCAACGCACGGACGTTCTACATTTTCATCCATATAACGCTTCAAATGGTACGGCTTGAATACTTGTGTGATAACTATTATTATACGAGAATTCCATTAGGGGTAAGTGGTCATCTTAACTTCCACCTAAGCCAATCACACAAGCTCGGAGCATGTCTTCCAACGTTTGGATTGTCCTTTCGCTCTGCCCATCAGTTTGTGGATGATAGGCGGTGCTAAGGTTGAGCTTTGTGCCTAACGCTTGTTGGAAGCTTTTCCAGAAATGAGACGTAAAACGACTGTCTCTATCAGAGATTATTGATAGTGGTACTCTATGCAAGGCAACGATGGTGTTTACATAGATAAGCGCTAATCTATCCATAGAGTATGATTCATTAATGGGTATAAAATGCGCGGACTTTATCCACGAAAACCCAAATTGCGTTGTGTTGTCGAGCCGTTTTAGGGAGTTTGGTAATGAAATCCATGGTTATTAACTCCCACTTCCATACGGTTAGTTCGGGTTGTTGAAGCAATCCCGAAGGCTTTTGGTGTTCAGCCTTGACTTTTAAACATGTTAAACATTTCGCCACATGCGAAGAGACATCCCTTTTCATTCCATTCCACCAATAGTTTGATTTGAGATTATTATACATTTTGTCGCTCCCTGGATGCATCATATACTTGGACTTGTGAGCCTCATTCAAAATTTTCTCACGCAAGTCCCCAACGATTGGTACCCAAATTCTATTGCCGAGTCTAAGGATACCATCGTCACCCTTGACTAGCGAGTCAATGGTGCCGTTACGTTTTTCGTCGGAGATTTGGTTTTCAGTGATCGCTTGAGTTTGGGCAGATTTGATTTGTTCGAAAAGATCGACTTGGAGTTCTAGCCTCAATGCTCGAACTCATTTTGGCTTTTCATGTTCCTTGCGACTTAAGTCGTCAGCCACGACGTTGGCTTTGCCTTCATGGTAAACAATCTCACGATCATAGTCATTGAGTGTTTCCATCCACCGCCATTGGCGCATGTTAAGTTCATTTTGATCGAAGATGTGTTTTAGACTTTTGTGATCGGTGTACACGATAAATCTTACTCCATAGAGATAGTGCCTCCATATCTTTAATGCAAAGATTATGGCGCCTAACTCTAGATCGTGAGTTGTGTAATTCTTTTCGTGTTCTTTGAGTTGACGAGAGGCATAGGCAATTACTTTCTTGCGTTGCATTAGTACGCATCCCAAGCCGGAATGAGACGCGTCACTAAATACCACAAAGTCCTCAGTACCTTCTGACAAGGCCAGTATAGGTGGTTGGGTGAGTTTTTGTTTGAGTATATCGAATGCCTCTTGTTGCTTTGTTCCCCACTCATATTTAATGTTCTTTCGGGTTAAGGAGGTTAAGGGAACAACGATTCGGGAAAAGTTTTCAATGAACCTACGGTAATAGCCGACCAAACCTAAGAAACTTCTGATCTCGGTTGGCGATTTTGGGATCTCCCACTTAGAGATAGCTTCAATCTTAGCGGGATCGACTTGAATACCGTTGATGTTGATGATGTGACCAAGAAATTGTACTTCTTGTAACCAGAATTCGCATTTTGAAAATTTAGCATACAACTTCTCGGTTCTAAGAATTTCGAGCAGAGTTCGGAGATGGATTTCATGATCATCCTTAGACTTGGAATAAATTAATATGTCTTCGATGAACACGATCACAAATTTATCCAAGTAAGGCTTACAAATTCGGTTCATCATGTCCATGAACGCGGCTGGCGCATTAGTAAGTCCAAATGGCGTAAGTGAACTCATAATGGCCATACCTTGTTCGGAAAGCAGTTTTAGGAATATCCTCGGATTGGACCTTGAGTTGGTGATAACCGGAACGAAGAACGATTTTTGAAAAGAAGCTAGCACCTTGAAGTTGGTCAAAAAGATCATCGAATCTAGGCAGTGGATATCGGTTTTTGATTGTGACTTTGTTTAACGCACGATAATCGATACACATACGCATGGATCCATCCTTCTTCTTGAAAAATAGGATTGGCGCTCTCCATGGTGACGAACTCGGTCGAATGAAACCTTTCTCCAATAGCTCATCGAGTTGTTTCTTTAACTCCTTAATCTCGATGGGCGCTAAGCGATACGGAGCTTTGGCGATCGGAGCGGTACCGGGAATAAGATCAATCCTAAACTCTACTTCGCGGTCGGGAGGGATTCCGGGAAGTTCATCAGAAACGACATCAGAAAAGTCGGAGACTACAGGTACGTCCTTTATCTCCTTAGGCTTTGACTCTTCAGTGACATAGGCCATGAATGCTAAGCATCCTTCATTTAAACATTTGTTAGCCCTAATCATGGAGATTATGATAACTTGGCCATCGTCTTTGTCCCCTTCAATTCGAATTGTTCGTTTATCGGGGGCTTGAAGTTCGATGATTTTGCTATTGCAGATGATACGTGCATGGTCATTGGATAACCAATCCATACCAAGTACAATATCAAAACCAGCAAGTGCCATAGGTAAGAGTTGGATAGGCAGGATATAACCAGCTAAATGAATTTTTCTGTTTTCAAGGGCTTCGGAGATCTTAACGATTTCGCCACTAGCAGTCTCGACGCTTAAAGTTTTATCTAATTTTGTTAAAGGTTCGTTTAATAGACTACAAAAGCTATAATCAATAAATCTTAAATTTGCACCCGAATCAAATAAAACTCTAGCATAGGTGTCGTTGACTAGAAACGTACCGGTAATGGTTTCCGGCATGTCAGCGGCTTTCTTTGTATCAAGTACAAAGACTCGTGCATTTTCCTTCTTGTCCTTGCCACTTCCACCCGCACCACCAGTCGCGGGTTTGTTCTTTGGGCATTTAAAACTTAAGTGCCCCACCTCCTTACAATTATAGCACGTCATCTTCTTTTTCCAGTAATCAGCAGCCGCATGACCCGTACGGTTACATGATTCACAGACTTTAGGAGGCAGAGCGAAGTTGCATCGACCTTTGTGATACCTCCTGCATGTCTTACACGGTGTGGCGTTGGGATTGAATCGACTTTGGTGTTGGTTTACGCCCTTGCCTTTGAAGTTGGTGCTTCCTCCAGTCTTCCCTTGAGCAACTGTTGTTGTAACCTTCTTATCTTCTTCTTTGTTGTGGATCATTCCGCCCATCAGATAACCATCTAACTCCATCGCAGAGTCAGCCATTTGAGGTAATTGAGACCTCACCATATCGCGGATTTCCCGCGGCAGTCCCCAAATGTATCAGGTAACCTTGTGGGATTCCGGATTTACCAGCTGGGGAACCAGACGACAATATTCGTGAAACTTGGTGTTGTATTCATGAAGGTTCGTCCCCACGACCTTAAGATTTAGGAATTTAGTTTGGATTTGGTCGGTTTCATGAATGGGACAAAACTTTCCCATCAACATAGCCTTGAACTCATCCCAAGACAGATTATACATCACCTCTCTCCCTTTACTCATTATCATGGTACTCCACCATAGAATATTGAATCTTTTCTTCATTTGTACACTTGCTTGTGATTACAATTGTTTCCATCTCCTCAAGCCACCTCACGGTTGTGATGGCTCCTTTATCACCGTGGAATTCTTTCCGTCCATAGTATTTAAAATCCTTAAACGAACACCCACTAATCTTCATTTTCTTAAATTTTTGCCTAACATCTCCATCGGAGTTAGACTCATGAACACTTTCTTCCCTATGTGAAGATCTAGAACGATGTTTAGAAACAGATTTTCGGGAATGATTAACGGAATGAGAATGTTTCGAATTTCTCGATTGAGACCTAGCCATAGACTCTTCTCTCACCGCATCTTTAATCATCTTTTGTATTTTATTCATATATTTTTCGGGAATTTCTTCTTCTTGATTACCCATAGGGTCTTTCCCCTTTTCTTTTCTTATTTCTTGCTCTTTTCGTACATTCTCGTTGTTATTACTTTGTTCAGACATTTTTATCGTTTTTCTTTTCGATTTATATCTGAAATTCAACAAATTTTTCTTTCTTAATACAAAATTTTATTCATAACAATATATATCATAATTGATATATATTTTATTGTACAACACAAATATATATATATATATATATATATAGACTTATCTTTACATAAGAACGTCTCAGCGTTCTTTATCATACATATAACATATACAACTATTTTACACACATACTTCCATCTTGTCTCCTTCTTCATCACCTCAATCCTTTAAGAACTTTTTCACCACTTTTGTTAGCTTGTTACACTTGTGAAGAAGCTTTTCTCCCATCTTCTTCTTTTTCTTTCCTTGATCAGCCACCTTCTTCCTCCAATCATCTGTTTCGTGCAGAGCGCGGTCCAAGTTCTCTTCATATGACTGTGGAACCTTGTTGGGGTATCCATATTGTGGAGGTGGGTCGCGGTAACCATGTCACCATCTCGTAGTGATTCCTTGGTTCTGGATACAGAACGTCGGTCATGTCGGAAGAAAGGTAGAGGAAAGCTTTAGCAGCTTGGTTTTGTTCTCGGATCTCATCAGCTTGCTCTTGAATCGAGGGAATTTCTCCTTGGAATGGTGGGAAGCTTGATGAAGCTTGGTTCTTGAGAGCTTCGAGATATTGAACATATGGGTCAACAGAACCGTAGCTCGGGTTTTGGGAAGTGAGTGATCCATCCATTGATGTTGATATCTCATTGGGATTATCGGGATGCTCTTCTTCTGGTTCAAGCTCTTCCTCAGGATCCTCCTCTTCTTCGGGGTCCTCCTCCTCTTCTGGTTCCTCTTCTTCCATAGGTTCTTCCTCCTCTTCAGGTTCCTCGTCCTCCATATGCTGGGTGGTCTCGTTGATCATCGGGGGCATTTTGAAACTTTCGTAGGGCATCATTACCCTCATCTTGGGCTTGCGGGACGGCCCTTCTCCATTGTTAGATTGAGATTCGACTTTATTAAGAGTGGAGCTTCAGGTATGCCACCTTCGTTGATCAGAGTGGCACTGCATCCAATCGGAGGATGGGTATCTTGGTTCTTCTTTTATTGGTCGGTTTGAGAGGAAGGCATAGGACAGGTGTGGATTTGGTAGGTATCCAATTGGGTAGTACTGCGGCACTTGTAATGGTTGGTATGTGGGGATCTTCGAGGGGTGGTACGTTGGTACTTCAGTGGGTTGATACATGGGTAATGTTGGTGGATGGTAGTTTGAGTACCTTGGTGGTTCGATTCTTTGTTTTGGTGGACTATCGAGAAGTCAATTGGGTAGTGTCTACTTCCGGGGTAGTACACAGGTTTGGTTAGGTCATGTTCCACATCTTGATCGAAGTATGCTTCATAGTAACCATCACTCATGTTGTCCTAGGGAAAAGGTTCGGCGATTCCAGCCTCTTTTGCTTTTCGTACATAGTTCTCCATCTAACTTTTGAATGACATCTAATATTTATGGGTGGTTTAGAATGTAGAGGAGAAGGTTACCAGCCTATCTTATCCCTAAAACAAATAATCAATTATTTCCTATACTTGGACCGAAGCTTGGATATTGCTTTATGATACCCAATTCGCTAAGATCGATGGCTCTGATAACAACCTGTCACACCCCCATCTTGGGCCTAGGAGTGCGACTCAAAAGTTGGTACCACATTTGTAAATATATCAGAGTTATGATCAATTAGCGGAAGACTTATAAAACTTGTGGATTGTAGTTGTAAATATTTACATATATATAAGTCGGGATTTTAAAAGATTCCCGATCTAGTTCAAAAGATTATTTGTTTTATGCTTACAAAACCACCATTTAATAGTCTAAGTTTATACAAAACAAATTCGAGCCATCGGATATATAAATAGCACTTCGACATTCCAAGCACTAATCTTGTTCACCTACAAAATATAAATAAAATACGTTAGCAACGAATGCTGGTGAACACGCTAACGCTAAAACATTTTCTTTTACTTTATTACCCCTCGAGACTACGCCTGCCTCGGCCTATCGTGGCTTAGGAATAACAAAGTTAAATAACACATTTATAAATTCAAGTCTCTACTCTAGGTCACCTCAGCAAACACCGCAGCGTTCGACTTAGTTAAGTACCTGTAAGTATACACAATGATCGTACTTTCCCGGGCAAGCATCCTACGATCAGGGTGGTGCGATGTGCCCATCGCGTACTACCACATATGTAAGGATCCAGACACACGTATACCACAGCCTGAGGGCTAGGTTTATACTTTCGTTTATAATGGTTTTAGGGACACGTAGTCCTTTGTAATCATTTTCATATAACATATTTGACTCATTTTTAAACAAGTTTAAAAGTTTGGGGGCGTATTCACCTTATCGCTTTGGGATCGGCTTCAACACCGTCCGAGGGTCTTTCCCTTGCTATCTCGCACCTATAGTACGAGTATAACCATTTTTTAATCGGATATACAATCCGACTTAAGACCTTTAGTCTTATTTTATAGCTCTACCTCGATGAACCTTTAGTTCATAAATCTCTTTTACTTGAAAACCTTTAGTTTAAAAGTATATATAAACTCTTTTTCTCGACACTCCTTCCTTGACACGCAAATCAATGAACGCCAACCTTCAGCACTCGTTGGCATGCTTCTCGAGACTCATTACTATAATAACAAACACCTTCTTCGTATGTGGGTGGAGGGTGGCACAAACTTCGAGGAATCGTTGGTACACAAAACGAGAAATCGGGGCACGTTTATCGAGGAAATAAAGCACGAACTTCGAGGTATGATAATATGGCTAGAGAGATGTTAGAGAGAGAGAGGAAGACTGATTTTGGTGTGTATGGAATGAGATCCCGGACCTGCTATTTATAGACAAAACCTGGAGTTCCATCGCGGTACGTGACGGCAACTTGGGCACCCGTCGCGTACCGCGACGTAGCCCTGGCTAGTCACAACGTAGGTCTGCCACGTGTCGCTACGTGGCAGACAATGTGCCACGTGTTGACACGTGGCGGACGACGTGCCACGTGTGGCCACGTGATGGGACACGTGGCGACCGGTGTGCCACGTGTGGCCACGTGGCAGGCCACGCGTCTCACTGTCAGACACCCTATCACATATAGCGATGGGTCTCTCTTTTGATCCATCGCGTAGCGCGATGGGCCAGGAAATCAGGATTTTCATTTTTAACCCTCAGGTTTAGAATTTGGCAATTTTAGTCCCTAGACTTTGGAAAGTTTACATTTTGAACTCGAAATTTTCACTATGTTACACAAACCCAAATTCAACTTTCCAAAATATTAATTGTTATGAGATAACTCACAAAAATCCATTAATACTCAACCAAGTATGTAGATCTATTGTTTTAGAACTAACAACGTATGTTAAGCGAGTGTTCGGTTTTGTCGGTCCAAACTTTGTTATGAGATCAAGTTGGATCTAACATTTCCCAAGTACTTAAGAAAATAATTAAAATCAGTTTGTAAACTATTTTTAAAGAAATATAAAAGTCTTGATAGCTAAAAACACACTTGTGTATCTTAAGAAAGTAAAAATAGGATCGACTCGGTTTCCATCTCACACAATTTCATAGACAGATTCCATATACCCATATATCATAGATCTTGTATAATAATGTACAAATGAAAATATTTATGTTCTACAACTAAAAAGTCAACAACAAGTCTTTTTAACAAAAGTTCGGTTTGGTTCAGTTTCCATCTCACAATGAGTTCATGGATGGTCTCCACATACCCGAGACTTGTACATGTGACTAACAAACTAAAATAAGCAGAAGTTAAGCATAAATAATATGTGCAAACAAGTTATGTGAGTGTATATATATCAAGAACACGAAGTCCTCTATGAAGCCTTGCCTTACGAGGTCCGAAACTTAACCAATCGGAATCGGAGAAGTAACTACCAAAGGTAACAAGGGGTGTGTATTATATATATGTTGTACCACCATAAACAAGTATTAATAAGACTACATAAGCTAATTAGAATGAAAAAAATAACTCAGTTTGACTTTGGAAGTCAGACCTTCAAGAAAACTAATAAAACAACTTTTAGATCTTTTAATTTGAGAGAGTTTTTGGTGTTGTAGCAAAGATTAATGGGTTGAAATGGTGGTGTATATATAGGGTAAGCTGAAAGGGTCAAGCATAAAGTGTTTTGCATGAAAATGGGTTGGTTTTGGTCACATGTATTCATAAAACAAAGCAAAAACGTGCAGCTGATATGATGGGGGTCGCGCTAAGCGACGCCCTTGGGTGTCCCCCGTCACGCGGCGCAACGGGGTTGTGTTTCTGATTGTCCAACTTTTGTATTTGGCAAATTTAGTCCCTGTAGTTCGTTTTAAGTGAATTTTACGCGTTTTAAGGACCGAAATGAATGTTTTTAAAACCTAGCAAGTGTAAAACAATATTGTAACAAAAAATCCATCATTTTGATTATATCCAAGGTTTCGGTTTACAAAACGGGTCGGTTTACAAAATAAAAGTTTACAAAACGAATACGAATCGAGACCCGAAATTGACGAATGTCACAGGTGCGGATCGGAACTCCTACCGCACCATGAGCCGTGGACGGATGAGCATTAAAATCGCCTATTGCCTCGCGTCTCATAATGACATCGTGTTTTGACTTGGCTGGTAAAACCAGGAATTCGACATCCTCTGTTCGTGAGTGAACTCCGTCACTGAGTGTAACGGGAAAAGAAATCACCCCACGCGGATGCATTACTTCATATCCGAAGTCGGACATCGGCATATGAATTGGCTTTAATCTCGCCTTTTCATCCTCATTTAGTTGCTCAAAACACTATTCATACATTATATCCAACGTACTTCCCGTGTCAAAGAAAACATAATGCAATCGGTAGTGAATGATAAGGGTGGTAATTATCGGCGGGTTCTTGTTACACGGACCCCCTTTAACCCGCAGGAAAATTACGGGTTCACTTTTCCATTCCTCATCATCAATCTCTTGTCTTTTACTCCCACTAACTCGTCATCCTTGAATCATATGAATGTTCAAATCCTTCACTTGCTTTTTAGGCGGTCCAGGATTAACTTGTGCGGGAGATTTGCTAGTCCCCTGCCTTACATTTTTTACTAAATGCTACAACTTCCCAGATTTAACCACAACTTCGATCTCATTCTTCAAGGTCACACAATCATATGTCTTGTGACCAATATCATCATGAAAGGTACAATACTTCTTAGGATTGAGATGTGCTCTCTTCATGATCGTTGAGGTTTCCTGAAACTCACGTTTTCTGTGGTTAAGATTTTTGAGGGAGTCTTCGTTAATGGAGTCCAACTGTTGACATTCTGCGTTGAAGCACTTGCTTTATTTTTATTGCCAATTAATGTTCTTGCATCTGGTTGCTTCGAAACCTCCGCAGATGGTTAAAGTCTCGACCAAATTGAACCTCTGGAGGGTTTGTTTCCCCGCGTATTTTGGAATTCTACTTTGGTTGTTTGCCTAGGGCTTTCAGACACTAATGTCTTTTTTGTCCTCGCAAAAAGTTTCGCGACGGACATTATCTCGTCACATGCTTTAGGCATTCCATCCTTGCCATTTAAGCAACAGATCAAGGCATTACTCCACACGTTCTTGTGGAAGGTCCCACTCAGCATATCCTCGCTGATTCCTCCTATGTTTAAACTTCCATCATTAAACCGAGAAATGAAGTCTTCAATAGACTCATTGTCCCGCCGAACAACATCTAAAATTTCGGAAGGATCTCAAGTGTGCTTATTTTACTGACTAAAATGTTGGGAGAACTTAGCCACCAGATCGTCCCAACTTTTAATCTGCCCATCAGGTAATTTTTCAAACCATTCCCGAGCTACCCCAGTCAATGTCAACGCGAACATATGGCACCAATACGGGAGGGTCCAACCGCTGACTCCTCCTACTTCCACAAAATTTGGTAAGTGATCGCTTGTATCAGACATTCCTTTGTACTTTCCTAAGGTAGTAGGAATTTTCACGTTAACTGGGAACGGAGCCGTGGTGAAACGGGGAATAAACTTTGACTTCTCGGCAAAAGTTGCGGGGCGGTACGGTTTTGTGAAATCTTCTTCCGCATCACTGTAATACTCTGTATGACGAACTATCGCGCGTGAGCGGCTAGTTCCTTCTCTTCTGTGGTCCTGACAATCACCGCTGAAGTAACTTACATCGTCACAGCGATACGTCGGGTCTTTTTGGCTCCTGGAATCATGGCTTTGGTCGTACTCAATGTTGTGGGATGATTCCCGCATAACTAGGCGATCTCTCTCACGACCTCTCCTTCCGATTTCTTCCTCATAAAATCTCTCAGTCCGAAGACTATCACGCATCTGGCTCCTCCGTACTGTTGGAGGGGGAGATGGAAATCTCAGAGGAACCTCATTGTAAACTAAGGTTCGAGCACGAATTCGTTCTTCAAAAATCATGCGTTCGTATTCAGCTAGAGCGTTCTCTTGTTGCAGGCGCAACCATTCTTCGGGAGACTGAACTCCTTAAAATCTGAGGTTACAACGATGAAATCTTGTTGGAGCGAAATTACCAGATCTGGTTCCGTGCGGACCCGAAGATTTTCCATCATCACGTGTCCCATATCACCCGGAGTTGGACCTCCAGGTGCTACGACACAGGTGGAACGTCTGACTACCGCTGGAGTTTCCGTCGGCCCTTGAAGAAATTGACTCATATCGTTCGGAACAAGAAAAACTTTTACAATTCTAGCACAAGAACGGATGGCGCCAATGAAGAAACACGGATCTAATCTCTAAGGATTTAGATCAGTGAATCCATAGGATTCGGGTTGAACAATTACCAAATTAACAATACAAGCCCAATCTACCAAGTCCAATGACAGGAACTTGCAAAACAACCACCGTGAGCTCGTTACGGGAAGGATAAGAGGGGGGTCTTCCCGTAACTACCCTCCGACGTGAGAATAAGTACCGTCCTTAGAGAGAAAAGTACTTGAAGTATTTAGATTAATTCGAAGGGAGTGAATGAATACCTTGTGAAGATGACGAAGGTATTTATAGCCGAAAGGTTTGGGGAATATTATTGGTCCAGGTGCCCTTTTCCAAAAGATGCATTTGTAACAACCTGGACATGTGTCCACATACGATAGGACGAGCTCAATTTCCATGTGCATGGTTAAAACAAACTCGCCACTTGTCCTTTTCTAATTGGTTGTTGCATCATGTGCTTCCCAAGGAAACCTCTTGGTATATTTTCTAGAAGGAAGTTAGTTAATTATAGTTGTCCCTCTGACGTCACCCTCTAGTCACATTCGCGGGTGGGAATACTACCCTGCGGATGACTTCTGAGGACGTCTGGGTTATCCCGCAGATAGTCTCTGGATATTATTCTTATTCTTCCTCTGACTTAAGTTATGCGAGTGATTAAAATGTTCCGCGGGTGACTTTTGAGGAAGCCCTCTTCCACCCGCGGGTAGTCTTTATGGTATTTGGGTCTTTTTGCTACCCTACCTCTATAAGGTTACTTAACGATGTTTTAAATTAATTGAGTAAATATAAGTAATTCCTTAATTTTATGGCTTGGTTTGTTTTTTTCCTGCCCGGTTCGATTCTAAACCTTTAACCAAACTGTTTGATATGGTTAGAAGATTAAAAGACCAACTGGCCTAAACAAATTAAGAAAAAAAACATCTAGAATCAAACCAATGAGCCGTTTAGACGGTTTTAAACCAAAGCGTTAACACCCCTACCTAAAATTAACTTCTCAGAGACATTTTAACCGAAATGTTTTGTTACAATTCACTTGTCGACTTCTGTAACATCCCGAAATTTCCTAGAGTAATAATTAATAAATTAATTGAGTTGGAAAAATTAATTTGAGTTAGTAGAGATATAATAATATAATAATAAGGTAAGAGGATGGTGGGTTCTAATAGATAAAAATTAATTATGGACTAAAAAGGAAAGATGGGCCTAAGGTCCATGGTCTTAAGGAGTGTAAATACCCCTTAAACCCTAATCCTTTCCATTTTCATTCATTCTACACCATAGCATACACCATCAAAAACACACACTTAAGCCAAACACTCTCTACTCTAATATATTCAACGATACAAGACCAACCGAATGTAAAAAATCATTTATCTCAACTAACCCAACATATTAGAACCCGACAACGCAGCCCTGGGATACCGTATGAGTCGTTTGGATTTAGATCTAGCTTATTTCGGGTGTTTAATCAACCAAAAACGAGCTTAAGGGCCACCTTATCTCAGTTCTGGACACCCTGAAGCTACCCAAACCATAAACTATCAAACCCCGACCAACCATGGTGGTTAACGGCGGCTGAACGGCGCCGGAATTGAAGAAAAACCTTGAAAACGCGTGAAAAAGGGGTTGACCTGCACTTATACGCCTTAAAAGTTGCAGCGTGTATGTATGTACCTTATAAGTGTTGACAGCGTGTAAGTATGTAGCGCATATGTATGGAGCGTATATGTACGTATGTAGCGCATATGTGTGTGGGCATATATGTGTAAGCCGTATACATACGCAACGTATATGTAAATGTAATGCCCGTATATGTATAAAGCGTATATCTATGTAGTGCATATGTATGTGAACGCGGTATAAGTATGTATGTATGTATGTATGTATGTATGTATGTATGTATGTATGTGGCGTGTAAGTATAGCTTATACGTTATAGAGACTTGTACGTTGGGAAGACTTATGCGCTAAGGAAAACTTATACGCCAATGAACTTATATGCCAAAATGATTATCCAAATAAACGAAAGAAAAACAGCGTATATGTATGTAAATGATAGATATGGACTTAAATGATGGTTAAGATAAGAATAAGTAAATAATTAATAATAAAAGGTAACGTTTAAAATGAAGATTCAATTTGATTAAATAATTGAACTTTAGTTTTTCTGATAAGGTTTTTGGTAAAGGCTTATTAAGGAAAATAAAACTTTTCCAAGATGACCTGGCAGCTTAACCCCAGCCAGGGGCTCTGCCCCTTGAACCCTGAGGACGCTGCCCCTGGACCCCGTAGCTAGGGATTACAATAACCTAGAAATATGATATGGGTGGGGCTAGTTAATTGATACATGTAATTGTTATATAGTTAGCCACGCCCCAGTTAAGGAAAGGAGTTACCATTAACTCTGAAAGGAATCGGACTCAGGTGAGTTTCTAGCCCCATTCATTTGTTATGTTTTCGGGATTGTATGCCTACTCGACATGATTAGTTAATACACTTACCTTAAGTGTAAGTGTATGCCTTGTATGATTTATGTGAAAGTTGTTGAAGTTATGAATGAATGCTTGTCAGTACGTGAACGATATTCGAATATTGCACGTATTTCCAGGGAAGGTGATCATTAGAAGATGTGATTGTTTTATATATGATGTATGAATGATATATGTATGTTATATTGTTATGTATGGAAGTTTATAAATAAATATAAAAGAAAGGTAAGGTAAGGTTGTACGGAAGAAAGGGACCGAGCCCTAATAATACTCGAGGAAGAAGGGACCATACCTTAATAATATCCTAGGTAGAAAGGGACCGAGCCGTAATAATACTTGAGAAAGAAGGGACCAGACCCTAATAATATCCGAGGAAGAAAAGGGATCGAACCCTAATAATACTCGAGGTAGTAGGGCGTAATGCTCTTTAAAACATATAAGTATGTAAAGTAAGAATAAATGTAAAGTATGAAAGAAAGAAAGAAAGAAAGAATATACTTACGTATATGTACAAAAGAAAGATAAGCAGGTTAAGTATATAATACGTATCTTCGGATGCGTATGTATAAGTATGTGAATGTATTTTATGTTACCTGATTAACAAGAACTCACTCAGCGTAGCTGACTTTTAGTATGCACGCAGGTAAATAGACTGAAGCAGCTAGCTTAAGGGAGACACATGGCAGAAACTGAGGAAGCTGGCATCTGAAGATTTGTCATGAAGTTTATAAAAGATATTTTTATGTTATGTTTTTAAAGACAAGTTTGAATGTTTTGTAACGAATGATTAAAGTTTTATTTATTCCGCGAAAGTTTAAATTTAACTCTGATATTTAGAACTGTGTTTATGAGTAAATCAAAGCCAATATAGGGCACCAGGATCGGGGCCTTACAACTTCATTGCAGACCTTTATTATTTTTACTCACTGATAAACTTGTGTAATGGTTTTTAGCATGGCTTTCTTTTTTGGTCAAGGTTAAATTACCTTTAAAAAAACATGGAGAATGGATCATAGCAGGGTTTGAGTGGTGAGGTTGAATTCATCGTCATCGTCATCATCATCATCCTCAGTAAATCTCACCAATAGTAAAAATTATGTTAGGGTCTGAGGAGTGTAACATGTAGACATCCTTACTTCTACCACGTAGGAATAGAGAGACTGCTTCCAATGAGACCATCGGCTCGATAGTAGTTTTGCATCAAGCCTTGGACATAAGGCACATAACACTCAACCATCGGGACCCCGACCGATTGGTGCATGTAACGCTATGATGTCTGATTAATCTTCCGCCACTTTTAACGTTATTTTCACGAAACTAGTAAAATAATGTCAAAGTTAGTACAATTTCACTTTTGCACACCCGAGGGCCCACACATATATACATTATATGTGCGCATCGCAAAGAGGGCGTAGAGTGAATGATGGGCGTAGAGTGGTGAGGTTGAATGGTGGAGGAAAAGTTGAGGCGATGCAAATGTAACGAATTACAAAAAAAAATGAGAAAATGACCCATAGCACATGATGCATGTTGGTTTACATGTTAGAAGGCTAAAGAGAAAATTAAAAAAAGTGTTACCCTGAAAGAAAGAGATCAAATAGTTGTTATTGCTTACTGGATATATATGTATTTCTAATATTCAATTTTTATGGAATATTGCATTCCTCTTCTTTGTAGGTTCTTATACTTTTTAATGTTTTGCTTTAATTTAATATTTATTATTAACTAGTGTTTGTCGGGACAGGTTGGTAAATTCGGGCGGTGGTAAAACCTAAGCATTATCAGTCTTAAGCGTTGAGACGGTAAGTCGACATGAATTTGGTCGGTTTCGGTTACGTGTCTTATTGTACCGGAACTAATACAAAAAATAAATATTGAGGTTGACCAATGGGGTGCGTCGGTCAGTAAAACTCGGTCGTTGGTCAAACCCAACCGTATCGATCCCAGCTTGAGGTGGTCAGTCTAAGCGAATTCGATCGGTTTCCGTCACGTTCATTTCGGTGTCGGAACTAAAAAAATCAACATCTGGTTGGTTTTCGTTACTCTCAATGCGATACTAGAACTAAAACAAAATGTGGTGAGCTTACGTGAATTCGGTCGGTTTCCATCACGTTCTTTATGATACCATAACTAAAACAAAACAAAATTGATTTTCGGTCGAATTTTGTTACGTACATTATGAGCCGAAACTAAAACAAAAAGAAAAAAACAAAATACCACCAATAAGGTGTCGCAAATTGCCCGATAAAGACTTTGTGACACCAAAGTTCTAAATAATAATAATAATAATAATACTTTACTGACCAGGTTAGTTGAGTTTTTGAAAAGGCATTAATTTCTTTCATCATGATGGTGGTATAGGAGTGAATCACTTAAAAAGATCCAAGAATACAAACCCAAATTAAAGTTTGCAACTTATTATCATGAAAAACAATTTAAATTAGCGTAAAAAACCCACCACACACTTCATCAAAAACCTTTTACACTTCATTAAAATTTTAGTTAATACAAATAATAATGGGAACCTACCACTACCTCTCTCTTTTGTTAAACATATCCCCTGCATTTTCATTTCTCTCAACATTTTTAATTGACATGTTGGTTTCTTTTATTTTATTTTATAATTCTTTTAATATATTAATAAAAACACTATTAAGTTATTATTTTTGTTTTTCAGTCTTTTAAAAAATTTTTATTATTAATTTTATTATTTTATTTATGTAAAATCTTATTAAAAGATTGTTTATCTTTTACATATATTAAAAAGTTTTGTATGCTTTCTCTAGCAAGTTTTTTTATTATTATTTTATAAAATGCGTTCAAAATAATTTAATTTTTTTTAGGTTCGTATACATGAGATTAATATTACTTGAGAAAATAGCTAAATTTGTTTATCAAGTTGTATGTTATTCAACCCTTTAATTTAAAAAAAACAAAAAAGTAGAAAACAAGTAAATTAACATTTTTTAAATAAGAAAAAAACATTTTTCTAAATAAGAAAAAAATGTTTTTTATTAAAATGCTTTTTAATATACATAAAACGATAAATAGAAAAAAAACATTTTAATAAAAATAAAAAAATGTTTTTTAAAAATAATAATGATAATAAAAGATAACAAATTGACAGAGAAACAACAAAAAATGTCTAAATTGCATTAATGTAGATTTTGAAGGGGGTGGACATATTCAGCAAAAAGAGGGATACTATTAGCAGCACTCATAATAATCAAAGTCATCAATCTTGTATTGTTTTATGCCAAATAAATAAACATCTGTCTTTTATTTCATCCTTCCAAACAATGCAATATGACTTATAAATATTATTGTATTTCATCCTTCCAAACAATGCTATCTGTGAGTAACAAATATTACACTGATATTGATATTCAAAGTAAAATGAATTCTTTTAACTAAATCGATAAATATAAGGAAATAAACAAAATAAATTCTAAGAAACTTTTCAATAAAAACCATACCATTTAATAGAGTTTGTTTCCAAAAGAGTGTTGATAAAAAATATATTTAATAAATTTATGTTATTTGAAAAATAATTACCAAAGTAGTGTGATTGACAACTTTTATGTTTCTTACTCCTACACATATTGAATAAAAACCAAGTGGGTTATGTATTGTCTCTTATCTTTTCATGTTAAATTGTAATGTTAATTTAAATCTATAATAAATAATATTTTTATACAATTATGCACTTTTTTTTAACTTGATAGTCTTTTTAAATAAATCTTATACAGATCATGGGTTATTATGGAATACCGAATTTTATTGATTATATATGTCAACAATATACCATTTAAAAGGTGAAATGGAGTCATTAATTGAAAATTTTGGGCAACAAATAATTATTGAAAACGGTGATTTTGTTATATATTCTTCACCTTTTTTTATTTTTTATAAATAATTTACCGATTATAAGTTTTTTAATTTACAATTTTATGGCCTAAGAATAACAATTGGTTTGGTTATAAGTTTACTAAAAAAACAACTTGATGACGTGAATTCATTTAGTGTCGGTTATGTTCATTACGGAACTCCAGTCGGTGAACCCGAGAGTTATGAAAATTAGTCGACACAAAGTCGTTCTTTGGCATCTTTGCTGGTCATATTAATCGTTATAGTACCAAAGTTAAAAAAACATTTTAAAAGAAATAAAAGGACAATAAAATATTCAAAAAAACCTTCCCGGCGCTGGTCTTCGATTATTTATCTTATGCTATTTTAACTTTTAAAAATATATTTAAAAAAATATATTTTTTGCGTAGAAAAACTTTTATTAATTGTTTTTTAATACAGAAACTCTTGAAAAAAAAATGTTTTTAATAGGTTTGTTGTTTGTTTTCTGAAAAATAAATTACAAATTTAAAAAACATTATAAGAAAATCTTCGCAAAAAGTTCTCTAAATTTTATTTTTATTCAGCGTTTTCTAAAGAATAGTTTAAGAATACAAAGTTATTGTTTATTCGTTAAGAGTAGAAGTAAGAAACAAAACTACTTTGGCAATTATTTTTCAAACAACAATAATTTAGTAACTATTTTACCCATTAACATTCTTTTGAAAAAAAACTCATTTAAGAATTGAAGAAAATATATACATTGTGTATCAACCAATAAAGTAATCAATGTCGATTGACTGTCCAACAATAGCGTATTAACTATTAAGTATGCACAAAAGTCAAATGCCATTGCTTACGTGCTGGCCTATTTATATCCACTCTCAAACCATCATTTTAATCATACACAACTCTTTCCAACAATGACCACCTCACCGGAATCCGAGCATCCGATCAAGGGCTATGGTTATGCTGCTTGTGACACCACCGGATCACTTTCTCCTCTCACCTTCTCCAGAAGGTATATATTCTTCACTCTTTTGTTGCTTTGTATATTATAATTCATAGTGTTCATAAATATTATGAAATATTTACAGGGCTACTGGTGAGAAAGATGTGAGGTTCAAAGTTCTTTGTTGTGGAATATGTCACTCTGATCTTCACTTTGTCAAGAATGACTGGGGGATCACCAAGTACCCGGTCGTCCCAGGGTACGATTTCCTTATTCCAGTTTTCTTTCCATACAATCTTATCTTCGATAAAAAAGGGGTGACGACGCAGCTTGTTACTCTGTAAACGTTGATATTTTAAATGATTATTACATACAATTGTATGATCATGAAACATATGACTTTTTTAACACTAGTGAGTCTTGATAATTTATTCATTTACTTAATCCTTATCTTAAATTAATATACTTAGATTGTATAATACAGGCATGAGATCGTGGGTGTGGTGACGGAAGTAGGCAGCAAAGTGGAGAGATTTAAAGTTGGGGATAACGTTGGGGTCGGATACTTGGTGGGATCATGCAGATCATGCGAAAGCTGTGCTATCGACTATGAACAATATTGCGCTAACCAGATTACTACTTACGGATCCACCAATTTCGATGGTACACAGACACAAGGTGGGTACTCTGATCACATGTTTGCAGATGAGCATTTTGTTCTCCGTTGGCCGGAGAATTTGCCACTTGATTCCGGTGCACCTTTGCTGTGCGCTGGAATCACAACCTACAGCCCACTCAATTAAGTACTTTGGGTTAGACAAACCTGGTACCAAAGTGGGTGTGGTTGGGCTTGGTGGGCTTGGTCATGTTGCGGTCAAGATGGCTAAGGCTTTTGGTGCTGAGGTTACTGTTTTCAGCACCAGTGCTGCTAAGAAGAAAGAAGCAATTGAAGGACTTAAAGCTGATCATTTTATAATCAGCAAAGACGAACAACAGATGCAGGTAACCGGTTAATGATTCTTGATTTGTTAACTAAGTTTTGGGTTTTGATTTGGGTTTTGTTTGATTGTGTTAATAGGCTGTTAGGGGTGCACTCGATGGGATCATCGATACGGTGTCTGCAAATCATCCGATTGCACCGTTGCTTAGTGCACTTAAACCACATGGAAAGCTTGTTGTTCTTGGAATACCTGTTAAACCGCTTGAAGTAGCAGCATTTTCTTTGATCGGGGGTAACGATTTTGACGATTGAATTATGTTTAAGCAAGCTTATAACATTAGGTAAAATGGTGGAATAATTTGTATGTGGTTTTAACAGGGAGGAAGCTTGTTGCGGGTAGTAATATCGGTGGACTAAAAGAGACTCAAGAGATGCTTGATTTTGCAGCAGAGCATGGGGTAACTGCGGATATAGAGAAAATACCGATAGATTATGTGAACACAGCATGGAGAGGTTGTTGAAATCTGATGTGAGGTATCGGTTTGTGATCGATGTGGCGAATTCAATCAAGGCTGAGTAGGTTGATTCTTGAGGTTCTTGGTGAATGTTCTGTTTTTTCTTGGTTTGATATATTTTTGGTCATGTTATGAGAATGTGAGAGTCTGAGATTAATTAAGTTTGTCTGCGTTTGTTTATGATTTTGTGAATATTTATTAAAAGACCTAAAACTATAAAGTCTGATGTGATCATATGGTTCTTTACTATGTATCCATGCCTTGTGTTTGTTATTTAGTTTAATTGTCTAGTTATTTTTTTTAACCATATAAAATGTGAATTACTAATCACACACTTGTAATGTATATAATACTTTACCTTCCATAGCTATTCAGGTTAATTGAGTTTTTGAATTAGTTGTACAATATCAGTCTTTACAACTTACATTTTAATGTTTACAATTGAATGTTATGAAACAGAATCTACAACACTGATTTCAAATAATGCAATAAAATATCAACCAAAAGGAGAAAATATAGTCTTCATGAATCTTGTCTCTTAATCTGTGACCTTTGCGAGTCAACAACACATCTTACAAGCCATCCTTGTGCATTTCCAAGAGCGCTCTCGAGGACCCTGCTGATGAATATGACCCACCACTACTGGTCACGGACCCTTTCGTCCCAAACAACTCAGTATCACCAACTACCGATGACGTATACGTGAACCTACACATAGCCATTGGTGGTGCAAAATATATGGGCACTGGTTGTTTAGCCGGGAGCGTAGGCAGTGGACTTTCAAAATTCAACACACTTATAGCTTGTTTTATTGACGGTCTCTCGCTACTGTCAGGATTACAACACCACAAACCAACCACCATCAAACATTCCATCTCTCGTTCATCAAAACCGTCATTTAAACTTTTGTCTACGGCTTCCAATATTTTCCCTTCACCATAAAGACTCCAAACCCATTCTACCAACCTTTGTTTACTCGGTTCCGCCTTTGTATCAATTGGCTTTCGCCCACACACAATTTCTAACGCAACAACCCCGAAACTATAAACATCAGATTCTCTACTTGCCTTGCCGGTCATCACACATTCTGGGGCCAAATAGCCCATCGTCCCAGCTAGGACCGTGGTCTGGGACCCCAAATCATGGTCCACCAAACGCGCGAGCCCAAAATCGCCTAACTTGGCATTGTAATTTGAATCTAGCATTATATTACTTGATTTGATATCTCTATGCACCACACATTGTTCCCATTCTTCATGGAGGTAAAGCAAGGCCGAAGCAATTCCCATGGCTATTTTGTACCTAACCGATGAACTTAATGTCGATTCTGAACCAAACAAGTGCGAATCCAGACTTCCATTTGGCATGAACTCATACACGAGAAGAAAATCACCATGCTCATGACACCATCCTAATAGTTGCACCAAATTTTTGTGCCTTAATCGACTTATGATCTTTACTTCCGATACATACTCTTTCTTCCCTTGTTTGGATCCACTCGACACGCGCTTGACTGCGACTGGCAAGTTTACGCCACTCAACATGCCCTTATACACGCCCCCGAATCCACCTTCACCGAGCTTCCGGTCCTCAGAGAACCCATCGGTTGCTTTACAAAGCTCATTAAACGCGTATCGTTTCGGCCCCATGTTGCTTCCAAAATCATAATCCATAGCTATGTCTTCTGATCTTTTTCTTAAAGAAATTCGTTTCTTCCATATAACAAACCACAAGAACCCAACCATGAGACTTAAAGCACCCGAACCCATTGCTAAACCCGTGGCTAAACCGGTTGTTAACCGTGGCTTCTTTTTCACCCGAGCTTTACTTTCACCCAAACTGGAGTTAAAAGTCCATGAAAACACGGTGTGTGTCTCGATCCAATCCCCGGTCCCAGCCGAAAACCCAATCCGAACCAATTCGGGTAAAACATCCCTCAAATCAACAACGTACCACAGACTAGAATACCCAAAAAAGATTGGTTTTTCCTCGTACGACAAAAAGACACTTAGATTACACGTACTAGAATCATAACTCACCCATGCATTTGCTATACTTCCATCTTTAATACTTCTATTCCACGAAACATTAGCCACCGATACAATCGAATTAACATTGATCCCGACATGATTGTCGCTCGGATCCCATTTATTCTTAAACGAATCAAACTCGACTGCCACGACAGTATTGTTTGAGCTATTGAAAGCTGAAGCGGGGCTGAATAAACCAAGATAACCCCCAAACGAACCCGGAGGGATCTCGGGTTCAAATGCCATAAGAAAGAAAGACAAACCATCACCGTAGTTAGTAGCATTGAGTGCGTTTATTGAGAACGTGAAATGGGTGGTGAAATCGGTTAGTTTTCGGGTTTTTGGGTCCCAGATCTGGACAGGCTCCGAGTACAAAGCCCGCCCGACACTGTTGGTGAGCGATTTGTCACGTTGGTTCCTAGTAACCTGGATTCCGTTTGATGCAAAAGCATCACCTTGGTACATGATCATCTGAGTGTTGGGTTGGAAGCTAGTGAAGTTGAATGAAACCGAGTTGACGTGGATCACAAGGAACAATATGACGATGAAGAAACGCATGATCCTCGTTCGTATATGGAAAGAGATAAAATGTTGTTGAAAACTATGTGTTGGTTTTATAACCAATTAACCGTGTGATCATATTCATGAATATGCATGGGCGGCAGTTTCAGTGCTATCGTATTCATTTAGGGGACATGAAATATAATTGTTCAAAAACAAATAATAAGGGACATTTGGTGGTGTCAAGACCAAAGGGATTATTTTAATAAGTAAAATATAAGAGGCCGGTTGCCGTCTTATATATTATCGCTTAATTTACAGTCTGTGCAAAGCTAATAGTGTTGCTATGTTTGCAAGTTTTGTTTTTATTTGTCTACAATTTTTTGTATACATGTAAACAGGATTAGAGTGTAACATGTTGGAATCATGACAGTAGTTAAGATGCCGGTGTTCCTCCATAAAATCGCCTCCATTATGCACACCCTTAAACTATTAATTGCAAGGGAAGAAAATGTGTTCGATGATTTTAGTGTCATCAAACTATTTTGATAATCAGGATTTATTTGTAAATCAAACAAAAAAAATTATTATAAATATTGACACGAGTTATAAGGTGTGGTAGTAGTGTTAATTCCATTGTTGATTATGTAGTTGACGCATGACATTAGCATATCACTCACGACCGTTGGCAATTTGTTGTAACTTGTAAACGTATGTTCTCTAGTCATGACTTTACATAACTAAATTTGTTTGACTCGATTGTCTTTTAATAATTACTGAAACTTTATGAATTAGACTTTTAAAGAATAAACAAGAAACATTTCAAAATGTCTATTTTGACCACTTATACATCTTGTTTGCGGTGTGCACATATAATGTATATATGTATGGGCCCTTGCATGGGCAAAAGTAAATTGCACTAATTTTGACGTTATTTTTAATAATTTCGTGAAAATAGCGTTAAAAGTGGTAGAAGGTTAATCAGGCATCATGTGGTGGCGTTGATAGCCGAAAGACGATGGTAAATACACCAATCGGGTGGAGTCCCGATGGTTGAGTGTTATGTGTCTTAGCCCTTATGTCCAACGTTTGATGCAAAACCATTATTGAGTCGGGGGTCTCACTGAAAGCAACATCTCTGTTCCTATATGATAGAGGTAATGTTGTCTACATCTTATCCTCCTCAGTCCCTACCATTGCTTTGTTATTGGTGAGATTTACTGAGTACGATGATGATAATGATGATGATGATGAAGATGATGATGATGATGATGATATTTTGACCACTTAAGTCTAAAGAATGTATGTGGAAAGCTAAAATTCCTAAACGTGACTTCAAATTGGTTAGACCTGACCAATTTATCCATGTCTACTAACGGTATTTCTAATCCTATATCAACACGCCATGTTGCAAAACTTTAGTCGAACCAACCAAATTTGAGTGTGATTCGACCAAATTCCGTTAGTCCTTACAAATTATTTACTCAAAACTCAAAAAAAATATTTGGTAAGATCACACTCAAAATTGGTTGGTTCAACAAAAATTTTGCAACGTGACGCATTTTTATAAGATTAGAAAAACCATCGGCTGACATGGATTAATGATCAGGTCCGACCAGTTTAGAGTGGGCATTTAGAAAAATTTAGATCTTGGTCGACATTTTGTAGCCCATTGTGGTCAAAATGGACATTTTACCAACTTTCCACATAAACATTAATTCAAGTGTAGGAAAAGTAAATTACAACTATATATAAAAAAATAAAATGAAAAAAAGAAAGAAACAGAAACTATGTTCAGGATACAGGTCAATACACATATGATCCACCAAACTGGGCCCATAAGTCGTGTTGCCTCTATACATTCTAAATGGTTAATCTCAGTATCTCACATTCTCACCAATACATACATTAGAAGCCCACACCTATTTACACATACAACCCGGCCCAAGATAAATGAATTAAAAAAAAAACAAAAAAACACACCAATATCGAAGTGCCCCAATTGTACAACACAACCTTATCCACATGTCAATCAATTAAATACACAACACAAAAATGTGTTCATTAATTATTCCTTTCTAAAATCTCACTTTTTGACAACATAAAAAGGAGGGGATTTAATGCCACTGTTTGTTCATGTGCTTTGGCCATTGAAAGTTTGAAACCATCACTATGGAGTCACATGAATCACCTATGGTAGTCCATAACTTCTTATCAGTTATCATACATTATCACTAGCCATAAACAATTTGTGTTCTTGAGTTTTTTAACTAAGGAAAGAAAAGAAAAGGAGAGAGAAAGATAAGAAAGGGAATGGAAGGGAAGAAAATTTTTTTTAATTAGGTGTGTTCTTGAGTTGGAAGGAAATTAGAGGAAAGGAAAAGATAACTATGTTAAAAAATAGTTATCCTTAGTAATTATCCCATATTTTGGAGGATAACTTATTGAGAAAATACATTAATTTAATCCCTCCTAACTTCTCCTACTCCTTTCCTTTCCATCCTAAAAAAACTCAAGAACACCCATTTTTTAACTATCTTTAGTTTTCCTTTCCTTTCTCCCATTTAAAAGAACTCAAGAACAGGGCGTGAATACAAACATCAAGGAACCCAACCCTTTCACTAGACCTAGATTAAAGAGTTGTTTGGTAACCTTTTAATTGATTTATTTAAAAGACATCTTTTTAATGATTTATGGAGCATTTTGATCAGGACCAGCCATGACATGGGATTGAGTGGTCGACGGCCATAAGCCCGACTATCCGCTAAGCCCGATTTTTTTAAAATTATATGTATTTTTATGAAAAACGCTACGTATACTTAATGTTTAAACCCAATTACATAACAAATAACTTGGTCTACTGGTAATGGGGTATGACTCACAACCTAAGGTTGTGGTATCTAGTCTCACTTGTGACATGTTTAAACTTATTTTGTATACATTAGTTTTTTACACAATCCAACGCATAAATCAAGGAAGCCAGTTTAAAAATTAAATTGTTTAAACTCAACAAAATATTTTTTTACTTAAAATCCAAAATATCTTTTGCATTTAGTTCAAAAAAAATTTTAATTCTCGAAGCCAGCCCTGCTCTTAATGACTAAATTTTAAAAACACGTCGACCGATTCAAATGTTACCATTTAGTTGGTTAGACGTCTAAAATTTTAATAGCTTAGCAGTTGTTAGACCACCACTAAATAGTCAATGAATGTTACATCAGTTAATTAGGATGTTACTTTTTGGTGTTGCTCTTGGCGGATATATACTTTTTGGTGCTGCTCTTAACAGAAAAATAAAACATAATTTTAAAAGATAAAGTTGGTTGATGAGCCAAATATTGAATTAAGTTTTTTGATCCCACCATTTCCTAATCTCACCAACAAAAAAGTTAACAAGAATTAATTATAATAAGAGTTCAACCGCTAATTAACTACAAGACAATAATAAAGACAAAATCGACCCAAAGTATATAAATTTCTAGTTTATGTTAGATATTTTAGCAGCTAAATGATGTGAGCAAAGATGACATTTTTCTGTAACCTAAATGATATCTTTTAATTTTCTTTAGTAAAATGTTTATACCAAAGAACAGTTCTATTGAGGTATCTCGGTGACATTTTATATAAGATGTCATAAGTTCGAGTCTCGTTCGTGACAAATGTCTTGCGAGCCATAGCTTTATTACAATGGGCTTTCGGGCGACGAGTTTCCCCTGAAATCGATGGCGGGAGGGTCACCAGTGATGTCTCTGATCGCAATCATGGATGGCATTTTGTCAATCGGTCTAACCGAGTGGCCAAGCTTTGTTTGTCGTTAAAAAAATGTTAAGTGTCTATGGATTATGCTAACTTAAAACCTTAACGAATAATCAAGGAACATAGTCAAGAGTAGAACCTAATTTTTATTTTCGTGACTAAGGGACGGTGTTTCTTCTTCCAACACTATATAGTGTGTTTATCTTAAACATTGTGTGAGTTTGCCTTATCTAGTAATACTTATTTGATGTAAAGGAGTGAATAATTCACGTGAACCCGAGTAACTTAATTTTACGAGTTTACCTAATTTGGTAAAACCATCATTTCTAGCAGCAAAAGGCTTGAACAAATACGCAAGGCGGTTTTCATAAACGGGGATGGGTTCAAAGTCTTCACTGAAAACGAATAAATCTACACTACTGAGGAGGGGGGAGGCCCATCTGAGGCCACCATGAAGCTTCATTATCTCTGCCGCCAACAATGGCACCAATAGGTTCTACCATGGCGGGTGGCGAGTGCGGCAGTTGCTGTGGTGACGGATGCAACAATGGTAGAGATTCCATTTACTTTGTTTAACTTTTTCAAAATTTTGAAAGTAATTTGAATTTTTTGTTACTGGAATTTGAGTGAATCGTTTTCAATTATAAATCTGGTGAGTTTTTTAATCAAACACATTAAAAATGAAATTTGAATTCGAATTCCAACAAATTTGCAAATGCAAAAAGATTTACATTAACAATAAAATTTGAATTTCTAGTCTCATAAATTGTGCTTAAAGAGGGGTTAGAAAATGCGATCCATTGTCTCAATATTTGTTTATTTAGGGTATGGAAGCTTTGCATGTGATTATCAAGCAAGCATGCAATAGAGGAATTTTATATGGTGTTATTAAACTCAGGACCAATATTATCTCATCTTTTCTTTATATGCTGATGATTTCATTTTTGGGGAGAATGAACTCTGGTTAATTTTACAAATCTTGCTAGAGTGCTGAGATGTGGTGGGAGCCAAATTTGGTTAAAACCCGGAAAATAGTGGTTGACAAATGGATGCAAGATCATCAAATTTGAAGGCTTCCTCGAAGGAAAGCTTACTTTAATTCAATTGACTTTAGGTACTTTGCCTAACTACTGTTTCCCTTCTTAAAGCTCCTTCGCATGCGGATCAACTTGAAAGTATTACCAAAAAACTTCCTATTGATAGTCGAAATGGAAATAGAAAAAACTGTTGGATCACTTGTACTGCATCAATGGGCAGACCATGGGATCTCGCTACTAGACCGCTACCCGTGAACCCTACCGAATAGTGGGCTTCACTCACTTAGACTATCCTATAGTATTAGTATCATAAACTAAAATGGTTTTATTAATTAAGTGTGCAATCACACCTCAATATAGATTATTACATCCATTGTTTTTGGTTTTTCTTCGTTGGAAATGTTAGACCCTATTCAAGATTTAACGGAAGGCGTTAAGAACTCCAACTCCGTTAACGATTGACGGCCAAGTGCGATGATTATTAAGTGGGGCTTTTCTAACCACACCGGAGGTGTGGTTAGAAAACCGCACAAACCACCGCGTATAGCTCAAACCATCGCATATAGATGTTTTTTAAAAAGACGTGTTTTTTTGTCTTTTGTCTAACCGCCGCGTATAGCTCTAACTATGGCATATAAGTGTTTTTTAAAAAACGTGTTTTTTTGTCTTTTTATGTTTAATGTATATTTTAGTTTTAATTTAATTTTATTTATTTTGATTATTGTTTTTTATTTTGTTGTCTTATTAAAAATATTTTTTTATTGATTTTCTTTATCAAAAATTACAACAATTATAACGAAGCAACGTAAATAAATGATATATATATACACACACACAACCATTACGACAAATTTGAACAAATAATAACAAAATGTAGAAATCTATCTAAATGGCAGCGTCACTAACGTTGATAAAGAAAATAAAGAAAATCTATTTTTGTTAAAACAACAAAATAAAAAACAATAACTAAAAGTAACATAAAATTAACACAAAAGGACAAAAAACGTCTTTTTAGAAAAGTATCCTTGTACGCCGTGGTTAGCACTAACCCTGACATATAAGGCGGTGTGGGGTGTGGTTAGACTGAGGGGTGTGGGGCTTCAACGGGGGCGCAAGAGCCCTCCGCTCGCGCCCCCAGGCGCTAACACCACACCACCAGGGCGCTAGCGGGGGCGTTAACGCGAAAAACAATGCAGGCGTGAGCCGGTTAGCGGGAGAAGAGATAGGGCTGCACAACTTTTGATGGTTTTTTGACCGTTGGGAGCCGAACAAACCAAAAAAAAAAATATTTTTCTTATATAATTATACCCCATTTCACTCATTTTTATACCAAAACTTCAAACCTTCACTCAAAATCAATTTATCTTCTCAACTTTTTTTTAAAAAAAATGGCTGGAAATTGGTTCCCAAACCTTGATTCAGATTATCTTGTCGATGATTTATGGTCGTCACCGCACCAACCGATGTTTTATTCGGAGCCGCAAGAATCATCCGGCTTTCAACCATCCAACACACAACCGTCTCCTAACTTTGTTGTTCCGGAGACACAAGAATCACACGGTGAAGCTACGGGACCAAAAAGACGCGTCCACCGAAAAAAACAAGTTGCAACGGACGGTTCGGGACCGGCTTCGACTCCGAGGACGAAACGGAAAGCCACTCCGTGGTCATCGGATGAGAAGGAAGCCTTGTGTCGGGCTTGGATAGTCATTTCTGAGGATCGGCGTTGCGGTAATTGTTTTAACGTTTTTAAAAATGATTTTTAATAAAAAAGTTAAATAAAAAAGTTAAATGGAAATCTAATTTATTTAGTCATTTTGCAGCCGACTACCAAAAGAGCAAGATTTTTTGGACAAAGGTTATAGAGACGTTCTACATACTCGCTGGGAGTACAGAGCGGAACGCCGATATGATTTCGGGTCGGTGGTCCGAAATCAGAAAATTTGTCAGCTTGTTTACTAATCTTTTCAACAGGAACAGCGGTCGTATGAGACCAAGTGGCAGTGATGATTTGGCGGTTTACAATTTCACGGTCGAAGAGTGGAAGCAGGAGTGTTTGCGGAGGTATGGGATGGTGAAGACGTGGGACGATTTAAAGTTGTGGGAGAGGTTGAAAAGGTGTTCCAAGTGGGTTGAGCTGGTGGCGCCGAACTTTGATGCGGAAGTAAGGCCGAAACGGACTAAAACTAGTTCGTCTGGAGCGTATAGCACTTCAACCGGGTCGGATTGCCGCGTTGGATTCGACCTAAACATTGCGGAGGAGGAAACGTCTTCACCGCCGAGGAGGTGGCCATTGGGAAGGGACGCCAAGGGGAAAAAACCGGCTGAGGGGGAAGCCGTAAACATCGCCAATCTTGTTGAATCCCTCAATAAATTCAACAAAACCATGGAGGTGGTCTCTTATGACAAAAAGGAAAAAAGTCGAATGAGAGATTTGGACTTTCTTACTAGAGACTTCAGTAACCTAAATCCGGTCGATCAAATGCTAATGGAAAAGCAAAAGGAACGTATCCGAAAGAGGTTGATCGAAGAAGACCAAGCCGAAGAATAAGAAGAATGTTTTTTTTAGTACTTTAATTTTTATTTTATTTTTAGATATTAATGTGTTTTTTTATTAATGTGTGTTTTTTTTAATAATTTATGAGTTTTTTTAATAATACGTTGTTTGAATATATTTATAAAAAAAATAAAAAAAAATCGCTGGAGCCCCTGCTGGAGCCCCTCCACACCAGGGCCAGAGACTCCAACGGGGGCTCCAACACCCCCTTATCCAGTTTCTCTCTCTGCCACACGTCATAATATTATTGGTTGGAGCCCCCATTAAAACCCCCCACCCCTCAGCCTTACAAGATAACATGGGAGACACAATGATTAGGATGCGGGGATGAGCGGTCCAAGGAATGCGCCGCTTTCATCGGGTAATCCATTTAAACACGATTTATAAAATTTTTATTTAATGCATACATTTTTGTTATATTCATTTATAATAAGCATTTCATTTGTAATAAAAAATAAATACTTTTTATATCAAATATAGTTATGCTTGTAAACAAGCTAAAAGTTTATTACTATTTAATGTAATTTGTTAAATATGTTATCGTAAGTCATATAATACAAGAATGAAAGAGCGCATGAAAAGATCATATCAACTTCGTGTAATGTGTGAGTTGAGTCATATCTTATTTTAGGGTTCAATTATTTATAAAGGTAAATAAAAATAAAAAGTGTGAGAAGTCATAATTAATTGACACAGAGGCTTAATGAAAGAGGATATAAAAGTAATATTACACATTTTTTTTCTACACATGCAAGTCATATGTTAATTCACTCATCACTTTAATATTTTTACTAGGATAGTTCCGTGTTATACACGAGTTGAAAATAGATAAATAACAAAATCAATATAGACAACCATAAATTTTCATAAATAGACAATCATATATTAACATAGAGATGACCTAAACAAAATATTAGAGAATAACATTGTTTACATAAAAAGTTAATAGTTATACAAACTTGTCTATATTAGCAAAGTCATGAAAATATTTAAAAACCGTATTATCCTAGGATGAACTTCAAAATTTTCTGTCCAATCGAGTCCCCGATAGTTTTTAAATTGTATTAAACTGTATTAGCAAACCAACCTGATTAAGTATTAAACTAAAATGTTAATGTATGTCATAATAAGTTAACGTTAACATTAATATCTAGAAGATTATGTAAAACTAAAAACAAAATATGTGAATGTAATTATTACTATAAAAATATAGACAATCATAAAATTTCACAAAAACATTTAGAAAATCATAAAATTTAACATAACTATATAACCGCAATCTTATAAATTCATATGCTTTTTAAAAATATGCAACAAACTGGTAATCAAAATCATAATATTTTTAACTGTATATTAAACAAACACATATAATAAACATAACTTAGTAACCAAACTATTGATTATTCAGATTGTCTTAATACAAACTTAATACTAAAACAAGCTAAATATGCACATAAAAAAGAGAGACCAAAAGAAGATCTAAACATGTCGGAGTCAAATTTACCAATCATCAACTTCTTCAAAATTTCACCAAAAAAAAGCAAATTACATTCACAACCTGACAAACAAAATAAACGATTATGGAAGTTTATTGTACGTTTTTGGAAGTTTTTAGTTATGAACTAAACTAATAACTTAAACAGAAAACACAAAGTAAACAATGAAAGTAAAAAATTTAGAGTAATCAACTACATAATTAAGTTATTGAATAAGTGTTACCTTAAATTTAATCTTCAGATTCCAAAGAGTTTAGAAGATCATTAAAATTTGACTCATAGTTCTCACACTCTAACAACCATTTTACCTTCTCACTAACTTCAGTTTCCAAATCCAAATGTGTCATTTCTTTTCTAACATTAGCAAGCTTCAAGTGATTCAAATCTCTTAAAAGAAACATATCATTAGATTATAATATTAATTTAGGATAGTACTCGTGTTGCACACAGTGGAACATATTTAAAACATAATATATATGTAACATCATATAAATTTAATGAAATGGAAATGTTGTACTTATAAATAAATGATACTTTTACATGAATTATAAGACATCATAACTTATTTGAATCAAATACAAAAACATACAAAGACTAACAAAGATAAATGAAAAGTTCAAATATTTTATAACATATACCATCAGTACAATAATAAGCAAACAAAGAAAATTAGTCTCCAAATCAATAAAACAATTCTACAATATTGATTCAACAAAACTTATATCTCAATGTTTATTCAAAAGATAAACTATATCTAAGACATTTATTACACATCAATAACTGTAATGTTTATTACTCTAAGATAATACCCTTATTTATTTACACATCAATTTTAAACATTTATTACACATCAATGTTAAAAGATGTTAAAAGATAAACAATATATAAGACATTTCTTTTTATAAGTATACTATAAAATTATGTTACAAAACAAACTATTATGACAATCAAAAACATAAATTTAGTCTTTTATAATACTATAGTTAATTGATCTTTAAAATAAAGTCTTAATCAATATTCAATAACATGTTAATTTCCATTCAAGTGTGTTTGACATATAGTTGATTCCTAGTATATATATACCATTCAGGAATTAGCCAAAGCTTTCTCATCCATTTTTTTATAACTTTTTTGTGGATAAATTATGTTAAATAATTATTGAATACATATAATAATAAATAACATATTCGAGAAAACAAATATTTAACATTAGGCTGGCCTAACTGTTAGGACATGAATTTTATGCTGAGGATCCATTATCCTTGACTGTCTTATGGATAAGTTATCCTGGAGATATGTCTCAAATTACAAAGGATCGAGGATCTTCGGTATTATTTGTTTACTAGTGATTGTATTTGAATGGTGATGTGTTAGCTAGTTATAACGACTATATGACTGAGTCTACCTTAAAGTTCGCTACTGGAAGCTCACAGTATGTGGTCAAAGAACATTGAAGCAGTTGTGGACGAGTGGCGGATTAATAGGAAATATTGTTATTTGTTATTTTCTATATAACGAGATATCGAATCAGTTAGGAATCACTTGTATTATCACACACTATATCAGAGCTATAATTCTCTCTAACACTACACACTAGCATTCATTTGTACTACTGATCGTTATCTCTAACACTTTGTAACCATTTTTTTGATATTAATAAAGTGGTGATCGACGATTTGTCATCACCCGGGGTTTTTTTCCATTAATCTGATCAAGATTAAAAGGGTTTTTCCTGGCAAAAAATCACGGTGTTCCTCCCTATTTTGTTCATATATTCATTGTTATCAATTTAGCATTAAACCTCACATAACATATTTGGATATATTATCCTTAGCTGATTTTTGTCCAAAACAATTTGGCGCCCACCGTGGGGCGATTGGTGCTATAATCCAGAAAATACCATATCAATTTTCAACCTTTTTCATCAATACCACTTTCAATGGCCTCTCAATCAATCTCTGCTTCGTCTACCATGCCGTCTTCGGTTCCTCTCTCCTCAAGAACTTTGCCACCAATGCCTCCTCCAATCACGGGAACAACAAGGGCTGCTGTTGCTGCTGGAAACAAGACGCAACTACCAGTCTTCCAGAGCTCGAAAACTACCGCTGCCACTTCGGTAGTTAATACTAACAATGATGTTTCCTCTATGTTTTCGCAGGTTAAGTCTTACATTGAGCAACACAACAAGACCAACTAGAGGATCCTTCGGGAGATTGAAGATCTCAAGAAGACTAAGAGACCAACGGAGGATCAGACTCCCTTAGTGCCTAGGATGTTGGATTTCACCACTCCAGGGTCCGTGGCTCAATTCCAGCAAGGATCATCTATCCTCCAACAGGGATCCATGGGTCAACAAACTCAAGTATCCTCGATCTTTCACCCAGGATCATCCATCCTTAACCAGGGATCCATGGGTCAACATGTTCAGGTGTAAGGCCCCGTTACCGGTGCCTCACTTTAACGTTGGATTTACTCATAAACACAGTTCATAATATCGGGTTAATAAAAACATTCACGGAATATTAAAACATTCAAACCATTATATTACATAACCATCCTTTCTTGTCTTAATGGGCATTCAAATTATTTAAACATAAAACATTGTCTTTTAAAACATCATAACATAACACTTCATTGAGATGCCAGTGTCTTCAAATCCATGCCATGTGCTTCCCCTCAAGCAAGCTGCCTCAGTCTACTCACCTGCGTGCATAGAGGTGCACAAATAGGGTATTATGAAAAACCGGGTTCGGGTATGGAATCAGGTTCAGGTATGATCGGGTATTGAAAAATCAGGTATTAACAATAATCGGGTCGGGTTCAGGTCGGGTATTGGCTTGAAAAACCACACCCTGTGTACCAGGTTCGGGTAGGGTATTAAACCGGGTCTTCAATACCCGGGTATTTGAAGACCCTATTTTCGGGTATTGAAAAAAACCCGTTTTATGGGTTTTGAATACCCTATTTTCTGGGTATTAAAAAAACCCATTTTCTACAGTTTTCTTCTATTAATGGGTATGCTTCATTTTTTTATCCTAACTCCATTTTTTTGCATACAAACTTCAAAGTTCATTCAAACATACATGAACAACTAAACAATGATACAAAAAACATATATTTTATGTGTTTTCAGTTGTTGTTTGATATATCAAAAGGTGTTGCTATAAACAAGTATTTATATCATATACGTACTCCAAAAAAGATCCGTTGGAGAACGACTATAGATCTGTAGAACAAAAACATGTGCACAAACACTAATATCCTAGCATGCAAAAAATCTTGTTCGGGTATGCAAAAAACCCGGGTTTCGGGTATAACTAGAACCGGGTTTCGGGTATACCTAGAACCGGGTTTCGGGTATTATCGGGCTTAGATCGGGTACGGGTACGGGTTTCAACATTGAAAGTCATACCCTATTCGTACCCTACGGGTAGGGTCGGGTTCGGGTATTAGAAAAACCGGTTCCGGGTTTTTTTTACGGGTCCGGTTCCGGGTTCGGGGTTTTTGTGCACCTCTATGCGTGCATACTAAAAGTCCGCTATGCTGAGTGAGTTCTAGTTAATCAGACAACATACAATACATCCACCTACTGAGATATGCACCCGAAGGTACACACTATCATATTTACTTACATGCGCACATACATTCGTACTTTCGTCTTTTCTTTCATACTTGCCTAATACTTCCATTCGTACATATACATTTTAAGAGCATTTCGCTCTATTAACTTCGCCGATATTATCATGGTCGGTTCCCTACATTCGCCGAGATTATTAGGGTCGGTTCCCTACATTCACCGATACTATTAGGGTCGGTTCCCTACATTCGCCGATACTATTAGGGCCGGTTCCCTTCATTCGCCGATACTATTATAACATACCTGTCTTTACATACTTTCCCTGACAATACATGCAATCTCCGAAGAGCGTTCGCGTACCATCAACATATCATACATACATTATTCATACATCATATATATTCATACCTACATCATTCATACATCATTTATACATCATACATATCAATCATGCATTTAACTACCACTTGACGGCACATGCAATATCCGAAGATCGTTCACACACCGTCAAGCAATCATCATACATAAATCATACAAGGCGTACACTTACCACTTAAGGTAAGTGTATTAACTATCACATCGAGTATGCACACAGCCCCGAAAACATAACACGGAAGTGGGGCTAGAAACTCACCTGAACTCGATTACGTTCACCGTTAATTGTTATTCCTTTCCTTAGCTGTGCTCGACTAACTGTATAACAATTACACGTATCAATTAACTATCACTAGTCATATCGCGTTTCTAGTTAAGTTAAAACCATCAACGAACAGGGGTCCGGGACAGCGCCCCTGGCAGCGGGGTCTAGGGGCGGCAGCCCCTAGCAGGGTTCAACAGGCAGAGCCCCTGGCTGGGGTCGAGCTTCCATGTCAGCTTGGAAAAATTTTATTTCTATAACTGTCTTAACACATTTCCCATTAGCATTTTGAATCATTAATTAATTTGCTACTTAAAAGTTCAAGGGCTTCTTTGTCATTAAATCATTCTTTTTCTAAGTTCAGGGATTGTTATGTCATTCTATCAAACTTCTAGTTCGTTATCAGGTTCATAACGAATGACCCATTCGTTACTTTTATAACGAATTAAATCGGTCCATGTAGCGAATTGGACCCCATAGCGAACTGGTTCTTTGACGAATTGAACCCTATAGCGAATGAACCCCTAAGTAACGAATTGAACCGTCTAGTTTGTTATCTTCCTTTAACGAATGAGTATAACGAAATGAGGTTAATTCGTTATCTTTTCTATAACGAATCAGGATACGAACTAGGGCTAGTTCGTTAAGCTTTCATTAGTGAATTCACTTGATGAATCACCCCTAGTTCGTTAACTCTCCGTTAACGAATTAGTAGGGTTTGTCAGAGAATGTCAGAAAAATTCTCTGACATCCTTAAATACCCAGCCGCCTTTCCGGCGCCGTTGTGCCTGAAAACCGGGCGGTGGCCGGAAAAACGTGTTTCAGCGCTGCTTTCACCGTTTTTCGTCCCGTTTGATCCAGATCTGAGCTAGGGTGATCCCTAGGCTCATCTTTTTCTCGGTTAATTCCCGATTCCACCCAGATCCCGTGACTTTAACGGTTTAAAGGTGTCGGCTCGTCGTTTCGCGACTAAATCTAACGGGTTTGAGCTCATACAATATTATACTACCATTACCTTGGATCGGGATCAGTTCTTCTTCTATGTTTTGGCTAGAGAGAGAGAGCTTAAGTGTGTGTTTTAGGTGGTGTAAGGGATATGTGTAAAATGAGGGATTTAATGGTGATTATGGTTTATATATTTAGGGATCATGGGCTTAAGCCCTTGGTCTTTCCTTCTTTCTTTCATACCCAAGTCCATAACCCATATCCATTTAACCAAACACTAGCCCAACTCATATTCTAGTTATCTAAACCGATAACGACCCACTATAAAGTAGACAAATTTATTTTATTATTATAACCAAAAGTAGGATGTTACAAGTCTTCCCTCCTTAAAGAGGTTTCGTCCCAGAAACCTTACTATTACATAAACAAATTCGTGTAAAACTTGTGCATCTCATCCTCAGCTTCCCAAGTAGCATCTGATCCCTTGCGATGTCTCCATATCACTTTCATTAATGGAATGAATTTACGACGAAGCTGCTTTTCCTTGCGGTCCACTATCTCGATTGGTTGCTCAATGTAGTTCAACTGTTCATCAACCTCAATGTCCATTAATGGCACGTGCGACGTGCCATCAGCCAGACATTTTCTCAAATGAGAAACATGGAAGGTTGAGTGAATTCCTTCTAACTCTCCTGGCAAATCTAACTTGTAAGCCACTTCACCTACTCGATCTAAAATCTTGAACGTTCCAATGTACCTCGGACTCAACTTTCCCCTCTTCCTAAAGCGAATAATTCCTTTCCAAGGCGAGACCTTGAGCATCACATTGTCACCAACGATAAACTCAATCGATGGTCGCCGCTTATCAGCATACGACTTCTGTCGATCTTGTGCAGCCTTCATCCTTGCTTTGATCTGATCGAACTTTGAAGAGGTTTCTTGCACAACCTATAGGCTTCCCATCTCATTCTGACCAATCTCTCCCCAGCATATTGGAGTTCTACAGTGTATTCCATACAACATCTCGAACGGTGGCATACCAATACTTGAATGGTAGATGTTGTTATAAGAGAACTCTGCCAGATGCAGATGATCGTCCCAACTCCCTCCAAAGTCTAAAACACAAGCACGTAGCATATCCTCAAGGGTTTGGATCGTCCTTTCAGACTGTCCATCTGTTTGAGGATGATATGCCGTACTGATATTCAATCTTGTTCCCATAGCTTCATGGAACTTCTTCCAAAACCTCGAAGTAAACTGAGTATCTCTATCAGACACGATATATAATGGCACTCCATGTTTAGATACTGTTAGTGCACGGAAATTTGACACTATGGATATGTTATCCTGGCATATGTCTGGATCAGTTATCCTTAGCATGTATTCCAGATCGTATCAGGATCAAGGATCCTCAGTACTTATTACTAATTAACGGTTGTTCTCATGTGTAGTCTAATATTTAATAGGTATAACGGTTAGAAGACTCAGTCTATCCACTAACTTGCAGTCAAGAAGATATTGACGTGTCTGGATCAATTATCCTTCTAAAGAGTTCCAAAGCTATGTCAGGATCATGGATCCTCGGTATTTGGTGTCGTTAACGGTTGTTTCTTGTATGAAGGTTGATATTTATCAAGTGTAACGGCTCCAAGACCTGGTCTTCCCCCTATTTCGTAGCCTGAGTGATGGAGCATGTGGTCAAAGTGGCAGTTACGATTATATTGAAGGCAATGGCGGATTTTTAGGGATTATTAGTTAATAGTCTTTATTATTCATAACTCCATTGAGTTATTATGTTTGATGTATAATTTGAGGCTATGATCAGTTAGGAAAGGACACAAGAACACACTCTGCTCACTACGAATTCAGCAGCATACACACACACACACACATATCTTTCGTTGTAACACTGATCATATTCTCCAAACCTTGTATCCTCATTTTTGATATTAATAAAGTGGTGATAGACAATTGTCATCACCCGGGGTTTTTGTGCCGGCGATCCGAACCAGATCAAAGGCTTTTCCCCGTAACAAATCCGTGTGTTTGTGTTTGCAATTGATACATAATTGTTTTCATCACCATAGTACTAATCCTCACTAAACGAATTTGGATACATTATCCTTAGCAGATTTTTATCCAAAACAATTTGGCTCCCACCGTGGGGCAATTGGTGCTAAAATACAGATTATTTCTTATCAATTTTCAACCTTTCATTCCCATATCACCATCAATGGCCTCTCAATCAAACTCTGCTTCGTCAACTAGCCATCTTCGGTTTCTATCTCATCAAGGACTTTACCGCCGATTCCTCCTCCAATTACGGGAGCACCAAGGACCACCGCGACTGGAAACAAGACACAAATTCCAATCTTCCAAAGCTCAAAAACCACTGCTGCCACTTCGGTGGTCAAATCTAACAATGATGTTTCTGTAATGTTTTCACAGGTTAAGGCATACATGGAGCAGCAGAACAAAACCAACCAAAGGATCCTACATGAAATTGAAGATCTCAAGAAAAGAAAGAGGCCAGCGGAGGATCAGACTCCCTCGATGCCTAGGGTGCTGGATTTCACTACTCCAGGATCCGTGGCTCAACATACTCACGGATCCTCGATCCTTCAGCAAGGATCATCCATCCTTCAACCAGGGTCTGTGGGTCAACAAACTCAAGGATCCTCGTTCTTTCAGCCAGGATCATCTATCCTTCAACAAGGGTCCGTGGGTCAGCATACTCAAGGATCCTCGATCTTCCAGCAAGGATCATCTATCCTTCAACCGGGGTCCATGGGTCAACTAGCTCAAGGATCCCCAACTTTCCCGCAAGGATCATCCATCCTTCAACCAGGATCCTCAGGACTGTATCTTCAACCAGGATCCTTCAACTCTCAACCATTAGGATCTTTCAACCCTAGTCAAAGATCCTTTTTCCAGGATCAATGATCCTCAGGGGTTAAACATCCGAGGTCATCTGAGGTCCATGAAGGAGATATAATACCCATGCAGACCATTGCCTCTGATGGACCTGCTACTGTAGCAGATGCCTCTTATCTTAACTACACTTCTGGGATGCCAACCTTCACCCAGCAAAGAGGTAACTTTTATGATCCCATATCCTTAGATGCTAACCGTGGTTCCATGCAGGATGCATGTATTAACCAAGCTATGGCTAAGGAACTACAAAAGCTGAAGGATATGATATCCAGTGTACCGGGGGTGGTCCGTCCAATTCCCGAGATACCAGAAGGAAGCCACAAGTTATCCAGATTTGCTCCACCTATCTGTGATGCTGAAATCCCGAAGTGGTTCCAAACCCCCAACATGAAGACTTATGATGGGACCACAGATCCTGAGGAGCACGTTGCACAATATAGGGAAAGGATGGAGATCAATCCTATTCTTGAGAGTCTTAAAGAAGCTTGTTTGTGCAAGGGCTTCGGATCCACACTGACAGGATCCGCATTAAAGTAGCTGCTAAGCCTTCCACCCTTTTCAATTACTTCTTTCTCGCACTTAGTTAACTTATTCAATAGTCAATTTTCCTGTAGTAGGAAATTTGAGAAGTTAACTAGTGATTTATACCGAATTATCCAATCTGGTGATGAATCCCTTAGAGATTTTGTTACAAGGTTTGGCAGGGAAGCTCTGGAAATCCCTAATTTTGACATGGCTACTGCTGTTAAAGCATTCAAGATGGGACTTCAGAGGGGCTCCCCCTTTTATGATGATCTTGTGATGAATCCTTGCAGGTCCTTAGATGAAGTCAGAAACAGGGCACTCAGATTCATACGGTTGGAAGATGACAAGAGGATCCAGGATCTTCTGGGGAGTCAAACAAAGCAAGAATCCTCCGACAAGAAGCAAGGGTTCTCGTTCAAGAACAACAACTCGAAGCCGTACTCCATATTCAACAATCAAAACGTTCTAGCAGTTGAAGAAGGAGATAATGATGAAGATTACCCCGGCATCTCAGAATATTGCTTCTCTGTAGATACCCATGGCTTTATTTGTGCCATGAAGGATCTAGGGGAGAAGGAAAGGTGGCCCCGAAAGAACAACAAGTCAACCATCTTTAGAGACAAATCCAAATGGTGTGCTTTCCATGAGGATTTTAGCCACATGACGGACGATTGCAATAGTTTAAGGAGGGAAATTGGATACCTCCTAAGTAAGGGCCATTTTAAGGAACTGTTGGGAAGAAAAAAGTCAAGGATCCAGGATACTGAAGAGGTTCCTCAAAAAGCAACTCCGCCCCCACCAGATGCTCAAGTGATCAACTTCATTTCCGGTGGCTCAGACATATGTGGAACTTCCTTCTCCGCAGCTAAGAGACTTTCCAAGGAAACCAAGTTGGATAATGGGGAACGACCAGTCATATCCACCACTTTGACGACTGACAAAAGGATCTTCTTCGATGAAGAAGATAAATCAAGCATATAGGATCCTCACCACGACGGTTTGATTGTCACTTTATTTATTTCTAATCATTATGTACGCAGGATCCTGGTAGATGGTGGGAGCTCGGTGAATATCATCCAACATGATGTTCTTCAGAAGATGAACATCCCGAATTCAGAGATCATTCCAAGGACATTGGTGCTAGTTGGTTTCAGTGGAGAAACCAAGAAAACATTGGGGGACATTAACCTCCCAATCTATATTGAAGGGTTAAAATCTTATATAAATTTTGTATTATTAACAATCTGTCTTGTTGCAATGTTATTCTTGGCAGGCCTTAGATACATGGAATGAAGGCTGTAGCCTCTACTTACCATCAGTGCATCAAACTACCAACTCCTTGAGGAGTAGTAAGGATAGATGGTGACCAAGTGGAGGCCAAGAATTATTATTCTTCATCCATGAAGCCGACAGCTAAACAGACGATAGCATAGCAATTACAGCAAAATCCTAGGAATGTACTGGAAGCTCGAGAGCAGGACCTAAAAGAAGTATCTTTAGATCCTGAAGATCCAGACATGAAGGTGTTCCTAGGATCCTATATCCCTGACGAGATCGAGGAGGATATAATATCCTTTCTAAAGCGACGAAAATCCATGTTTGCCTTCAGACATTCAGACATGACAGGTATTTCTAAGGAGGTAATTACTCATAAATTGGGCCTTGATCATTCTATTAAACCCGTCTATCAGAAGCGAAGGAAATTCGCTCCTGAGAGGAACGTGATCATACAAGAAGAAGTTGAAAAACTTCTTAAGGCCGGTATGATCTGAGAGGTTAAGTATCCTCGATGGTTAGCTAATGTGGTTGTTGTTTCTAAAAAGAATGGAAAGTGGAGAGTGTGTGTCGATTTTACTGATTTAACAAGGCATGCCCCAAAGATCCTTTCCCGTTACCACATATAGACTCCATGGTGGATGCAACGGCAGGACATGAGATGCTTACTTTTATGGATGCTTCCTCTGAATTTCAACAAATTCAGATGGAACCATCTGATCAAGAGGATACAACATTCATGACTCCTACCGGCATATATTGTTATATTGCTATGCCGTTCGGAATAAGAAATGCAGGGGCAAGATATCAAAGATTGGTTAACATGATGTTCAAGGATCAGTTAGGAAAAACTATGGAAGTCTACATAGATGACATGGTAGTGAAGTCGAAGAGGGCTGAGGATCACCTCAGAGATCTTGAAGAAGTATTCAATATCCTTGACCAATATAACATGAAACTGAATCCGTCAAAATGTCATTTTTGCATTAAGACTGGAAATTTTCTAGGGCACATGGTCACCAAAAAAGGGATAGAAGCAAGCCCCGAGCAGATAGAAGCCATTATCAACTTAAAGTCTCCTGTGAATGCTAAGGATGTCCAGAGGCTGACGGGAAGAATAGCCGCGCTCAATAGATTCATATCCAGATCCTCAGAGAAGTGCAAAGACTTCTATGACATCCTTAGGAAAACAAGAAGTTCGAATGGACAGAAAAGCGTGAGGCTACGCTCAAAGCCTTGAAGGATTACATATCCTCAGCTCCAGCTCTGATGAAGCCTGTGGATGAAGAATCCTTATATCTATACCTAGCTGTTTCAGGAAATGCTGTAAGTGTTGTTCTTGTGAAAGATCATGAAGGTGAACAACATCTCGTTTATTATGTAAGTAAAAGTATTTTACACGCAGAGGTCAGGTATTCTCACCTTGAAAAATTAATTCTTGCTTTAATTATGGCCTCAACCAAGTTGAGACACTATTTTGAAACACATACTATTATTTTGAGAACTAACTATCCTGTTAAGAATGTGCTTAGAAAACCAGAAATGTCAGGTAGGATGGCCAAGTGGGCTGTGAAGCTAAGTGCATATAATATTCAGTATGAGCCTAGAACAGCCATTAAATCACAAGCGCTTGCAGACTTTGTGGCTGATTTCAGTAGTGACATGCAAAATGAAGCTGATCTAGAGGTCCAACAACTTGAAGAAACCAAGGATCCTTGGATCCTCTTCACAGATGGAGCGTCCAATGTAAGAGGAACAGGTTTGGGCATACTACTAAAATCGCCACAGAGGGGACATAATACCCCAGACCATTGCATGTGCATTCCAAGCCACCAACAATGAGGCAGAATATGAAGCTCTGATCGCAGGTTTGCAATTAGCCAAAAGCATGAGGATCAGGTATCTTCAAATATATATAGATTCTTTGTTAATAGCTAACCACTTTAACAGTTCTTATACTGTGAAAGGTGAGAATATGGTCAAATATTTAGAAATTGTGAAGGAATTGGCAAAATCCTTCGAGTTGTTTAGTATAATACAGGTACCAAGGGAAGAAAATGTTGGGGCAGATGCCTTAGCAAACTTAGCATCATCATTGAAGATCCCAAATGACGTAAAGATACCTATCATTCATATATTGTCTCCAGCAATTAGAAAACAGGAAGCTGTGGAGGAAACAGTGGATTGCACAGAAGAACTTAAGGATCCTTCATCCTCTCAAAAAGCCGGATCTTGGATCCTTCCAATTAAGAAGTTCCTTCAAGATGGAGAAATCCCTACAAGGGAAAATCCTAAAGCTTTCAGATTGAATGTATCACAATTCATTATCTTACAAGATATTGTATATAGAAAATCTCTTGCATGTCCCTATTTGAGATGCATCGAGGATCCTGAAATACAAGAGCTACTCCAAGACTTCCACGAGGGCGATTGTGGCAACCACACAGGGGGGAAGAACATTATTCTTCAGGATACTTAGGACTGGATACTTCTGGCCAACAATGAAGAAGAATGCAATAGAGTATTCAAAGAAGTGTGATGCTTGCCAAAGGCATGGAAACATCCTATACCAACCAGCAGAACCTATGTATCCTATATCCTCATCATGGTCTTTCATTAAGTGGGGGATGGATATCGTGGGTAAGCTACCTAAGGCGCCAGGAGGAAAAGTATTAATGCTTGCAATGACTGATTACTTTTCAAAGTGGATTGAGGCTGAAGCATTCGTTCAAGTCCGAGAAAGGGAAGTTATATCCTTTATTAAAAGAAACATTATAACTAGATTTGGTATCCCATCTGAAATTATTTGTGACATTGGTTCATAGTTTATCGGGAAAAGAACTGCTAACTTTTGTAACAGCTGGGGCATCCAGATGATAACCTCTACTCCAGTGTATCCTCAAGCTAATGGTCAAGCGGAGTCTAGCAACAAAATCATCATCAACAATCTAAAGAAGAAGCTAGGATCTAAGAAGGGAAAGTGGGCCAAGGAGCTACCTTATGTTCTTTGGGCCGATAAAACGACTCCTTAGAATGCAACAGGCCAGACACCCTTTTCATTGGTGTTTGGCTCAGAAGCTGTAATTCCCACAGCTAGAACAAGCATACGTGATCCTGAGGCCAATGAAGAAATCCTTATTGAAGACTTGGATACTGTTGAAGAACTTAGAGACCTGGCAAAGATCAGAATGGCAGCTTATCAGCAAAGGGTAGCTGGGGCATACAACAAAAATATAAGGATCAGAATATTTCAAGAAGGAGATTTAGTTTTAAGGAAAGCCTTACAAAATACAACCAATCCGGCTGATGGGAAGTTAGCACCCAAATGGGAAGGTCCTTATCAGATCGAGTTGGAGGCAGGAAATGGGGCATATCATTTGCTCACTATGGAAGGCAACAAGTTACCAAGAGCATGGAATGCTATCCACCTCAAGAAGTACCTTTTCTGATCAGGATCAAGTGTCCTAAGAGGATTGAGTATCCTTAAATGATCTAGGATCCTAAAATCGGTAACATCTATCTGATCACTTATCTTTTTCAGATTCTTATTAATTTAAGGATAATATATTTTTAACGTGTGTCTTTTCCAAGTTTTTAAGTAACAATTCAGGTTTCAATAAGAGGTTCAATGTCTAAGAGGTTGGCCACCTCTCCCTCACGCTTAAGGTACATCGCTAATTTCCTTGGCCTAGCCCACGATTGGTTATGACCCCCGATGGTCATATCCTCCAAGGTTTAAAGGTTTTCACCTTTCTTATTTATTAGAGTTTCTACACTCTCGCCTGGAGCGAACGCTATCCAACGTATAGTCCGGGGCAGCGGGACCAGTACATGCTTAGTGGCTGACAATTTCGTTGCTTTCGGCTATATGGAGGATCCTAAGATTTATGGTAGATGTACCATACCACCGGTTTATAACGTTTTCACGTTATCTCAAGACAAAGGTTTCTAACATTTTCATGTTAGCTAAGGTTTTGGCGTTTTCACGTCACTCATGTTTGGGCTAAATCCCGGGTTGGGCGAGTCCCCAGTTGACATCCGTATCCTTGGGCCAGTCCCCAGTTTGGGCTTGTCCCCAGTTTTTGGGCTTGTCCCCAGTTTAACACTAGTTTGGGCTTGTCCCCAGTTCACGGGCTTGTCCCCAGATTACACAGGCTTGTCCCCAGTTGTACGGGCTTGTCCCCAGTTTATTTTATGGGCTTGTCCCCGGTTTATTGGGTTTAATCCCATATAATATCATAAGTTATTTGCATCAGGTATCATAAATTAGATTATGAGGATCAACGAAGGATCAATACTTATGGATTCAAAATCCTTTAATTCAGTTTTATAAGGATTGCAAAAGGATCAGTACTTATGGTAACTTAGGTCTAACCAGACCTTACGGTATGATTTCTGTTTATCGGTTTACACTTATTTGATTTCAGTTTATATCTTTATAGATATAAGGATTCATTATTCTCAATCTATTTTTATAAAGATTTAAAATCTTTGAATTATTTCTACAAGGATATTCTATCCTAAAATTTTTATAATTATTCTTCATAAGGATATTTTATCCTAAAATCTTTACTCAAGATTATTTCTTAAAACTTTCAATGAGACTAAAGCTATATCAAACAAACTTTCAAAATAACAAGTAACAAGCGAATAGTCAAAAGTTTTTAAACATAAGTCACCTGTACTTATCCAAAATCCTTAACCCTGATTTCACCATACGAAAGATGGACCATCCACCCGGGTTAAGTAGATGTTACTAATAGTTATCATGATAGTTCTTAGCAAAATCCAAGGCCTATGAGATGCAGCAGAATAAGTACAAAAGAAATTTGGATTTACAATAGCAAATAAGGAGGATAAAGGATCCTTACGGGCGTGGTTCGTGGATAACTGTGGACTTTGGAGTCTCATTCTTAACAATCAGACAGTCAATTTCTTCAAGAGAAAATTGAGAAGTAGACTTTCCAGACTTCTGAGCACCTACAAAGCACAATTTAAAAAATGCTTGGCCGACAAAGCAAAGTTATCAAACTGAGAAGCACGTTAGAAGAAGGATAAGCTGGAACTCGAATTCAAAGGCAAAATGACAGATGTGATCTTATCACAACCGCCATTTTGGGGGCAATTGTTAGTGCACGGAAATTTGACACTATGGATATGTTATCCTGGCATATGTCTGGATCAGTTATCCTTAGCATGTATTCCAGATCGTATCAGGATCAAGGATCCTCAGTACTTATTACTAATTAATGGTTTTTCTCATGTGTAGTCTAATATTTAGCAGGTATAACGGTTAGAAGACTCAGTCTATCCACTAACTTGCAGTCAAGAAGATATTGACGTGTCTGGATCAATTATCCTTCTGAAGAGTTCCAGAGCTATGTCAGGATCATGGATCCTCGGTATTTGGTGTCGTTAACGGTTGTTTCTTATATGAAGGCTGATATTTATCAAGTGTAACGGCTCCAAGACCTGGTCTTCCCCCTATTTCGCAGCCTGAGTGATGGAGCACGTGGTCAAAGTGGCAGTTACGATAATATTGAAGGCAATGGCGGATTTTTAGGGATTATTAGTTAATAGTCTTTATTATTCATAACTCCATTGAGTTATTATGTTTGATGTATAAATAGAGGCTATGATCAGTTAGGAAAGGACACAAGAACACACTCCGCTCACTACGAATTCAGCAGCATACACACACACACACACATAGCTTTCGTTGTAACACTGATCATATTCTCCAAACCTTGTATCCTCCAGCGTGCATCTTTCCGCACGTCCTACATGACCTTTTCTCCCACACTCTCGGTTGCTTGTTCTTGGGGTTCCACATCTGAGTACCAGGTCGTTTGGCAGGTGCAACCCACTTCCTCTCCTTCTTCTCTTCCATAGCCACCTTATCTGTCAAGTCCTCATAAACCGTTTCCGCGAGCCCTACAGCAGAATCAAAAGTACCTGGTCTACCAGCCTTGACCAAGACGCGAACATTCTGTGGCAGTCCCCTAAGGTAGCATTTGATCTGCTTGGCGTCGGTGTTCACCATGTCTGGCACCAACCTTGACAGACGGTTGAATTCAGTGAGGTATTCGCGGTGCGTCATCTTACCCGCCTTCAGCCTCAAGAACTTCATATCAACCTTCTCTATCTCTGCATCAGCACATAATCGTTTCATCACTAACTCCTTCAGATCGTCCCATCTCAAGGCCTTGATCTCTTCTCGACTCTTCCTCTGCTCAACTGTCTCCCACCAGTACATCGCCTCCTCACCGAATGACTGGGTAGCATACCCCACAGCTTGGTCGGGACAACATTCGCTAATTCGGATAATTTTGTCCATCGCGGTTATCCATTGGAGAGTAGCGATTGCGTCTCCCAAGCCAGTTAGCTCTAGTGGATCACAGCCTTTGAAAGACTTATAGTTGCATCCACCACGGCCCCTTTTCCTATCATCAACCTTTACCGACTTAACCACACTTGATTCCTCCTTCTCCTCCTCATCATCCTTCTTACTCTTTTCCCCCGACTTCTCAGCAGACTTTTCAGGGTTCCAGTTCTTCGCAGCAGCTTCTACCGCCTGAGCAATGGCAGCTTGAACAGCAGGGTCAAGCTAATACCCTTCGTTGTTACTCGGATTTCCACCGGCTGCACTTCCTTCGCCTTCATTGTTAGTGGCTGCCTCTACTGACGGTTCTCGGGCAACACGTGGCCTACCACGACGTCCTGTACGCCCTCCTTTTCCAGCAGCCTTCTTAGCTCCAGCCATTCGTATTCTATAAGAAACACAAACGTCATCACTTAAGGAACCATATAGTACAAGGATAGTAAGGCTAACAGGTAATAACAGTGGTCAGCTGTGATTAGCTGCTCACGTTACTTTCCGTGTCCTATACACTTCCTCTTATGAGTCTATTTGTGCTAATTATACTTTTAACAGTTAGACAATCAAACAGTTCATATCATCACATACTCCTATCCCTAGCAATTAAGCTTGCATTCATACATTCTTTATTTAACAATTACGCAAACATCCATTCATAATTCTACCTTACATGTGAATTAAATCACATACTTTACCTTTACTTAGCTTGCTTGAGTGACACATGGCATTCTCGCACTGGCATCTTCTTTCTTTTCTTACTTGAATCCCATTCTCTGTTCTAGTCTAAGCATGTAGGATGCTTAAATCTCTCGAACTTTGCTCTGATACCAACTTGTAAGGCCCCGTTACTTGTGCCTAACTTTAACGTTGGATTTACTCATAAACACAGTTCATAATATCAGAGTTAATAAAAACATTCTCGGAATATTAAAACATTCAAACCATTATATTACATAACCATCCTTTCTTGTTTTAATGGGCATTCAAATTATTTAAACATAAAACATTGTCTTTTAAAACATCATAACATAACACTTCATTGAGATGCCAGTGTCTTCAAATCCATGCCATGTGCTTCCTCTCAAGCAAGCTGCCTCAGTCTACTCATCTGCGTGCATACTAAAAGTCAGCTATCCTGAGTGAGTTCTAGTTAATTAGACGACATACAATACATCCACCTACTGACATATGCACCCGAAGGTACACACCATCATATTTACTTACAGCGTACATACATTCGTACCTTCAACTTTTCTTTCATACTTGCCTAATACTTTCATTCGTACATATACGTTTTAAGAGCATTTCGCTCTATTAACTTCGCCGATATTATCAGGGTCGGTTCCCTACATTCGCCGATATTATTAGAGTCGGTTCCCTACATTCGCCGATATTATTTGGGTCGGTTCCCTACATTCACCGATACTATTAGAGTCGGTTCCCTACATTCGCCGATACTATTAGGGCCGGTTCCCTTCATTCGCCGATACTATTATAACATACATGTCCTTTACATACTTTACCTGATAATACATGCAATCTCCGAAGAGCGTTCATGTACCATTAACATATCATACATACATTATTCATACATCATATATATTCATACTTACATCATTCATACATCATACATATCAATCATGCCTTTAACTATCACTTGACGGCACATGTAATATCCGAAGATCGTTCACACACCGTCAAGCAATCATCATACATAAATCATACAAGGCATACACTTACCACTTAAGGTAAGTGTATTAACCGGTCCATGAAGCGAATTGGACCCCATAGCGAACTGGTTCTTTGACGAATTGAACTCTATAGCGAATGACCCCCTCAGTAACGAATTGAACCGTCTAGTTTGTTATCTTCCTTTAACGAATGAGTATAACGAAATGAGGTTAATTCGCTGTTTTTTCTATAACAAATCAGGATAAGAACTAGGGCTAGTTCGTTAAGCTTTCATTAATGAATTCACTTGACGAATCACCCCTAGTTTGTTAACTCTCCGTTAACGAATTAGGGTTAGGGTTTGTCAGAGAATGTCAGAAACATTTTCTGACATCCTTAAATACCCAGCCGCCTTTCCGGCACCGTCTTTCCGGCGCCGCCGTGCTGGAAAACCGGGCGGTGGCCGGAAAAACGTGTTTCAGCGCCGTTTTCACCGTTTTTCGCCCCGTTTGATCCAGATCTGAGCTAGGGTGATCCCTAGTCTCATCTTTTGCTCGGTTAATACCCGATTCCACCCGGATCCCGTGACTTTAACAGTTTAAAGGTGTCAGCTCGTCGTTTCGCGACAAAATCTAACAGGTTTGAGCTCATACAATATTATACTACCATTACCTTGGATCGGGATCGGTTCTTCTTCTATGTTTCGGCTAGAGAGAGAGACTAGAGAGAGAGAGTTTAAGTGTGTGTTTTGGGTGGTGCAAGGGATATATGTAAAATGAGGGATTTAATGGTGATTATGGTTCATATATTTAGGGATCATGGGCTTAAGCCCATGGTCTTTAATTCTTTCTTTCATACCCAAGTCCATAACCCATATCCATTTAACCCAACACTAGCCCAACTCATATTCTAGTTATCTAAACTGATAACGAACCACTATAAAATTGAAAAATTTTATTTTATTATTATAACCAAAAGTAGGATGTTACATCAGGGATCCTCTACCTTTCAGCAAGGATCATCTATCCTCCAACCGGGGTCCATGGGTCAGTTAGCTCAATGATCCTCAACTTTTCAGCAATAATCATTGATCCTTCAACCAGGATCCTACGGGTCATCTCCTCAAAGATGCTTCTGTTGGTGCATTTTGTGACCGTCGCTATGCAATTCTGACCAGCGGAACGCCATAGGCGAAGTTAGAACAACTTCGCCATAGGCGAAGTTAGCACAACTTCTGCCATAGGCGAAGTTATATCAACTTCGCCGTAGGCGTAACAACTTCGCCTACAGGCCCAAGCCCGTGAAGTTTATATATATATATGTGTGTGTCGTGTTTAGGGTTAGTAATCCAGAAATCAGAGTATTGTGTGATAAGTTTAATTAGCTAGAGAGAAACCGAGAGAGTGAGCCGTGTGGGACGGCCCGAGGTAGAGCTCACCTCGGGTCGGCCGTGTAATTTGTTTTCATGTTTGGTATGTAAGTGTTTTGATTATTATATAAGAATCTGCAGATTTGATTATCCCGTTCTTGTATTTGTTCGTGTATTTGTTCGTGTACGTGTTTGTGTTCTTCATCTTTACACCAATAAACGAGTCTAGGAGGATTCCGCACTCCTAGACCTCGTGCGGATCTCGTATCGATCGACGACGCCCCGGGGGGACTTACATGTGGTATCAGAGCCTTAGGCTCTTATGCTATGGTTCGAGATCTGCGTTTTGGTGTTTCTGGCACGTTTCTGTGCGTTTCTGGCCGAGCAGCGCCGCAGGCGAAGTTATTGTTCATCAGGCGAAGTTGCCGTCACTGTTCGTAGGGTTTCAGCGAAGATATAAGGTCTGGCGAAGTTATAGACAGGCGAAGTTATAGCCAGGCGAAGTTATGAACAGGCGAAGTTGACTTTAGGCGAAGTTGACTTCTCGGCGAGATTAAAAAAAAAAAAAGTATTTTGGTGTTTTCGTCTGTATGGCCAGGTGTACACGATTATTGTGAGACCAAAGATGTTGTTCCGTCAACGAGTGATCTTGTTATCTCTTGGTCTTACGTGTGAACAAATACGTGTCAACTCTGGATATGGAGTTGAGGTTGTGAATGGGATATTGTTTGAAACTGGATATTGACACATATTTGGGTGTTTGTGGGCAATGAAATTGTTGTTGTTCGAGGTTGACCAACTGAAGAAAGTCAAATTGAACTGAAGGTTTTTGTCATTACTGGATTGCGGTCAGAGCATATTATTTATGTTATTTTCAAGGCGTTCGAGAATTGGATCCTGAAACGAGATGCTTATTTATTAGAGTGAAAATTCTGGAACAAGTTGGATTTAATCGGGAACTAAAGTGTTTATGTTCTTGATCGTTATCCCTGGTGATTGAAAATGCTTCGGATTAATTAATGGTCATGTGTTAGATTCTGTCAAGGTGGTTTTGTGATGAAATTGATCACTTGATGTTGAGTAGTTGAAGATTAAACCTTATCGTATGCCGACGAGTTGGTGAAGTTGTGGAGGAAGCCCAACTTCACGTGTTGGTGAAGTCAGATGGACTCACGTGATTGGTTGAGATGATCTATTGGCACGAGGATGCATGCATTTCAAAGACCTCAATCGTTATAGTCGGAGAAGCTTACACTGAAGGGGAGATCTGATATGGAAGACGCTGGGTGATTGGTAGATTTGTGAAGCTACATGACAGTTTCAGACACGGCTGGTTGAAGGGCAAACAGAAGATCATCAGTTAAGAGGGAGTCTGTTGGTGCATGTTTTTGTAACAGATGATCTTTCGTGTTTGTTAGAATTGAGAGCAACGGTCAAAGGGGAGTCTGTTGGTGCATTTTGTGACCGTCGCTATGCAATTCTGACCAGCGGAACGCCACAGGCGAAGTTGTAACAACTTCGCCTACAGGCCCAAGCCCGTGAAGTTTATATATATATATGTGTGTCATGTTTAGGGTTAGTAATCCAGAAATCAGAGTATTGTGTGATAAGTTTAATTAGCTAGAGAGAAACCGAGAGAGTGAGCCGTGTGGGACGGCCCGAGGTAGAGCTCACCTCGGGTCGGCCGTGTAATTTGTTTTCATGTTTGGTATGTAAGTGTTTTGATTATTATATAAGAATCTGCAGATTTGATTATCCCGTTCTTGTATTTGTTCGTGTATTTGTTCGTGTACGTGTTTGTGTTCTTCATCTTTACACCAATAAACGAGTCTAGGAGGATTCCGCACTCCTAGACCTCGTGCGGATCTCGTATCGATCGACGACGCCCCGGGGGGACTTACATGTGGTATCAGAGCCTTAGGCTCTTATGCTATGGTTCGAGATCTGCGTTTTGGTGTTTCTGGCACGTTTCTGTGCGTTTCTGGCCGAGCAGCGCCGCAGGCGAAGTTATTGTTCATCAGGCGAAGTTGCCGTCACTGTTCGTAGGGTTTCAGCGAAGATATAAGGTCTGGCGAAGTTATAGACAGGCGAAGTTATAGCCAGGCGAAGTTATGAACAGGCGAAGTTGACTTTAGGCGAAGTTGACTTCTCGGCGAGATTAAAAAAAAAAAAAAGTATTTTGGTGTTTTCGTCTGTATGGCCAGGTGTACACGATTATTGTGAGACCAAAGATGTTGTTCCGTCAACGAGTGATCTTGTTATCTCTTGGTCTTACGTGTGAACAAATACGTGTCAACTCTGGATATGGAGTTGAGGTTGTGAATGGGATATTGTTTGAAACTGGATATTGACACATATTTGGGTGTTTGTGGGCAATGAAATTGTTGTTGTTCGAGGTTGACCAACTGAAGAAAGTCAAATTGAACTGAAGGTTTTTGTCATTACTGGATTGCGGTCAGAGCATATTATTTATGTTATTTTCAAGGCGTTCGAGAATTGGATCCTGAAACGAGATGCTTATTTATTAGAGTGAAAATTCTGGAACAAGTTGGATTTAATCGGGAACTAAAGTGTTTATGTTCTTGATCGTTATCCCTGGTGATTGAAAATGCTTCGGATTAATTAATGGTCATGTGTTAGATTCTGTCAAGGTGGTTTTGTGATGAAATTGATCACTTGATGTTGAGTAGTTGAAGATTAAACCTTATCGTATGCCGACGAGTTGGTGAAGTTGTGGAGGAAGCCCAACTTCACGTGTTGGTGAAGTCAGATGGACTCACGTGATTGGTTGAGATGATCTATTGGCACGAGGATGCATGCATTTCAAAGACCTCAATCGTTATAGTCGGAGAAGCTTACACTGAAGGGGAGATCTGATATGGAAGACGCTGGGTGATTGGTAGATTTGTGAAGCTACATGACAGTTTCAGACACGGCTGGTTGAAGGGCAAACAGAAGATCATCAGTTAAGAGGGAGTCTGTTGGTGCATGTTTTTGTAACAGATGATCTTTCGTGTTTGTTAGAATTGAGAGCAACGGTCAAAGGGGAGTCTGTTGGTGCATTTTGTGACCGTCGCTATGCAATTCTGACCAGCGGAACGCCACAGGCGAAGTTGTAACAACTTCGCCTACAGGCCCAAGCCCGTGAAGTTTATATATATATATGTGTGTCATGTTTAGGGTTAGTAATCCAGAAATCAGAGTATTGTGTGATAAGTTTAATTAGCTAGAGAGAAACCGAGAGAGTGAGCCGTGTGGGACGGCCCGAGGTAGAGCTCACCTCGGGTCGGCCGTGTCATTTGTTTTCATGTTTGGTATGTAAGTGTTTTGATTATTATATAAGAATCTGCAGATTTGATTATCCCGTTCTTGTATTTGTTCGTGTATTTGTTCGTGTACGTGTTTGTGTTCTTCATCTTTACACCAATAAACGAGTCTAGGAGGATTCCGCACTCCTAGACCTCGTGCGGATCTCGTATCGATCGGCGACGCCCCGGGGGGATCCTTTATCCCCAATCAAGGATCCTTCTTCCAGGATCAAGGATCCTCAGGGATTCAACATCAACGATCCTCTAAGGTCCATGAGGGAGATATAATATAATACCCATGCAGACCATAGCTTTTGGTGGACCAACTCCCGTAGAAGACGCTTCTTACCTCAGCCACTCTTCTGGAATGCCGACCTTTACACAACAAAGAGGTAACATGTATAATCCTATATCCTTAAATGCTAACCATGGTTCCATGCAGGACACTTGTATCAACTAAGCTATGGCTAAGGAACTGCAAAAACTCCAGGATATTATATCCAGTGTACCGGGGGTGGTCCGTCCAATTCCTGAGATACCGGAGGGAAGTCACAAATTATCAAGATTTGCTCCACCAATCTGTGACGCAGAGATCCCTAATCGATTTCAAAACCCCAACATAAAAGTGTATAACGGGACCACTGATCCTGAAGAGCACATAACTCAATATAGAGAAAGGATGGAGATCAACCCGATTCCTGAGAGGCTCAAGGAGGCTTGTTTATGCAAAGGCTTTGGAGCCACACTATCAGGATCTGCTTTGAAATGGCTGCTAAGTCTTCCTCCCTTTTTTGTTACTTCTTTCTCACACTTAGTTAACTTGTTCAACAGTCAATTTTCCGGTAGTAGGAAATTTGAGAAGTCAACTAGTGATTTATACCGCGTTATCGAACCTAGTGATGAATCCCTTAGGGATTTTGTAACAAGGTTCGGCAGGGAAGCTCTAGAAATCCCTAATCTTGATATGGCTACTGCTGTTGAAGCATTAAAGATGGGAATTCAGAAGAGCTCCCATTTTTATGATGATCTTGTGATGACTCCTTGCAGGACTTTGGATGAAGTAAGGAACATAGCACTAAGATTCATACGGCGGTAAGATGACAAAAGGATCCAGGAACGATTAGGGGCTCAAACAAAGCAAGAATCCCCTGACAAGAATAAAGAATCCTCATACAGAAACAACAATTCGAAGCCGTACTCTAAGTTCAACAATCAAAACGTTCGAGCTATTGAAGAAGGAGATGACGATGAGGATTACCCCAACATCTCAGAATATTGCTTCTCCGTAGATACCCATGGCTTAATTTGTGCCATGAAGGATCAAGGGGAGAAGGCAAGGTGGCCCCGAAAGAACGAGAAGTCAACCACCTTCACAAACAAGTCTAAATGGTGTGCCTTCCATAAGGATTTTGGCCACATGACGGACGATTGCATCGGTTTGAGGAGGGAAATCGGATACCTCCAAAGCAAGGGCCAATTTAAGAAACTATTGGGAAGAAAGACGTCCAGGATCCAGGATCTTGAAGAGGCTCCCCAAAAAGAAACTCCGCCCCCACCAGATGCTCAAGTGATCAACTTCATTTCCAGTGGATCAGACATATGTGGAACTTCTTTCTCGGCAGCTAAGAGGCTGGCCTAGGAGACCAAGTTGGATAATGAGGAACGACCGGTTATATCCACCAACTTGACAACAGACAAAAGGATCTTCTTTGATGAAAAAGATAAACCAAGCATCTAGGATCCTCATCATGACGGTTTGATTGTTACTTTGTTTATTGCAAACCATTATGTACGCATGATCCTTGTCGATGGTGGAAGCTCGGTCAACATCATCCAACGCGATGTCCTTCAGAAGATGAACATCCCAGATTCAGAAATCATCCCGAGGACGTCGGTGTTAGTCGGCTTCAGTGGAGAGACCAAGAAGACACTAGCGGACATCAAACTCCCAACATACATCGAAGGGTTACATTCTTACCAAAAATTTGGTGTTATAGATAACCTTTCTTGTTGCAATGTTATTTTAGGCAGGCCTTTGCTACATGGGATGAAGGCATTGGCCTCTAGTTACCATCAATGCATCAAACTATCAACTCCTTGGGGAGTAGTAAGGATAAATGGTGACCAAGTCGAAGCCAAGAACTACTTTTCTTCCTCAAGGAAGCCAACAACTAAACAAACGATAGCATAACAACCATAGGAACATCCTAGGGACGTGCTGGAAGCTTGAGAGAAAGACAAAAAGGTAGTGTCATTGGATCCCGAGGATCCAGATGTGAAAGTATTCCTAGGATCCAGTATCCCTAGTGAGATCGAGGAGGATATAATATCCTTCCTAAAACGACGAAAGTCCACGTTTGCCTTCAAACATTCAGACATGACAGGTATTTCTAAGGAGGTAATTACTCACAAGTTAGGCCCTGGCTTATTGTTAACCCCGTCCATCAGAAGCGAAGGAAATTCGCTCCTGAGAGGAACACGATCATACAAGAAGAAGTTGAAAAACTTCTTAAGGCCGGTATTATAAGAGAGGTTAAGTATCCTCGATGGTTAGCTAATGTGGTTGTTGTTTCTAAAAAGAATGGAAAGTGGAGGGTGTGTGTCGATTTTACTGATTTAAACAAGGCATGCCCCAAGGATCCTTTCCCATTACCACATATAGATTCCATGGTGGATGCAACGACAGGACATAAGATGCTCACCTTTATGGATGCTTCCTCTGGATTTCAACAAATTCAAATGGAACCATCTGATCAAGAGGATACAACATTCATGACTCCTACCGGCATATACTGTTATATTGTTATGCCATTCGGACTAAGAAATGCAGGGGCATCGTATCAAAGACTAGTTAACATGATGTTCAAGGATCAGTTAGGCAAGACTATGGAGGTATACATAGATGACATGGTGGTGAAGTCAAAGAGAGCTGAGGATCACCTCAGAGATCTTGAAGAAGCATTCAATATCCTCGACCAGTATAACATAAAACTGAATCCGTCAAAATGCCATTTTGGTGTTAAGGCTGGAAAGTTTCTAGGATACATGGTGACTAAAAGAGGAATAGAAGCAAGCCCCGAACAAATCGAAGCCATCATCAACTTGAAATCCCCTATGAATGCTAAGGATGTCCAGAGATTGACGGGAAGAATAGCTGCTCTCAACAGATTCATTTCGAGATCCTCCGAAAAGTGCAAAGATTTATACGACATTCTTAGGAAAAACAAGAAGTTCGAATGGACAGAGAAGCATGAAGTTGCCCTAAAATCCTTAAAGGATTACTTATCCTCAGCACCAGCTCTGATGAAGCCTGTGGATGGAGAATCCTTATATTTATACTTAGCGGTTTCAGGCAATGCAGTAAGTGCCGTCCTCGTGAAGGATCATGAAGGTGAACAAAATCTCGTTTATTATGTAAGTAAAAGTTTTTTAGATGCGGAAGCCAGGTATTCTCATTTAGAAAAGTTAATTCTTGCACTTATTATGGCTTCCACTAATTGAGACATTACTTTGAAACACATACTATTATTTTGAGAACTAATTATCCTGTTAAGAATGTGCTTTGAAAACCAGAGTTATCAGGAAGGATGGCCAAGTGGGTTGTGAAGCTGAGTGCATATGATCTTCAGTATAAGCCTAGAACAGCTATCAAATCACAAGCACTAGCAAACTTTGTGGCTGATTTCAGCAAAAGGAAGCTGATTTAGAAGTTCAACAACTAGAAGAGACCAAGGATACTTGGATCCTCTTTACAGATGGAGCTTCCAATGTAAGAGGAGCCGGATTAGGTATCCTACTGAAATCTCCACAGGGGGACATATTACCCCAGTCTATAGCCTGTGAGTTCCAAGCAACGAACAATGAGGCAGAGTATGAAGCTCTGATCGTAGGTTTGCAATTAGCTAAGTGCATGAGGATCAGGAATCTTCAAGTATATATAGATTCATTGTTGATTTCTAACCACTTTAATGGCTCATATGCTGTTAAAGGAGAAAAACTAATTAAATATCTAGATGTTGTGAAGGAATTAGCAAAATCCTTTGAATTGTTTAGCATTGTACATGTACCAAGGGAAGAGATTGTTGGGGCAGATGCCTTGGAAAATTTAGCCCCATCTGTGAAGATTCCAGAAGAAACGAAGATCACAGTCATTCATATACTCTCGCCAGCAATAGGAGAACAAGAAGTTGGAGAGATAACAACTGACAAACACATTGTACTCTGGGATCCATTACCCTCAAATAGGCAAGGATCCTGGATCCTACCGATCAAAAAATACATTCAAACTAAAGAGATTCCAGCCACGGAGAATCCTAAATCTTTCAAACTCAAGGTATCACAATACATTTTATTATATGACATGCTATACAGAAAATCTCTTGCATGACCATACTTAAGATGTATAAAGGATCCTGAAATTCAAGAGGTGCTCAAAGACTTTCACGAAGGAGATTGTGGTAATCACACTGGAGGTAGAGCTCTGTTTTCTAGGATTCTAAGAATAGGATACTTCTGGGAGAAAATTCCAATTTGCCTCCCTGAAATATATCGTCGGGAGATGGAATAGCCACTTAAAACGAAATTGCGCATTTTGGACGTATGTGATATTTGGACGGGTCAGTCTGTGCCATTCCTTCAGTTGACTGTTGGTATTATAGTAATAATATCAACATATTAAGGTTATTTTAGTAACTTCTTCTAATAAACAATAAATATAATAATAATAATAATAATAATAATAATAATAATAATAATAATAATAATAATAAGATAAGAACAGTAGCCATCTTCATAACATCAATTATTGGTCACCAACACACCTAGGATTTCATCATCTCTTCAGCCACCTAACCCAACCATTAACAAAAATGGTTTCATCATCTATTATTATTAATTATGATCATTATCATCCCAGAGCCTATATTTTGACTGTTGGTATTTGAGATGTTTTAAAAACCGGTTTTCTTAACCGTTTTGGTGGTAAGTTCTCCGAGCATTCTCCGGCCACGGCCGTCGACTTTGGTGTGCCGGTCCTTTGTTGACCGTTTTGGTGGTACGGCGGTGCGGCCTTCCGTGAGATCCTCTGCCAGAGCACTCATCCTTTCCCTTGTTCTCCGATTCTCTTCTTCGCCGGTCTTCGCTTCCGATTACGATCACAAGGTTATTATTATTATTATATTATTATTATTATTACTATTACTACTATTATTATTATTTTCAATTTCATCATCATCATCATCATTTTTTATTAGATATGTCTATGATTTATTTAAATTACTATTGCTACCAGATCTGACGATCTAACCAAAGACCCACCAGCACCGGTCACCGCTGTGCCACCAAAACGGTCAACAAAGGACCGGCACACCAAAGTCGAAGGCTGTGGCCGGAGAATGCTCGGAAAATAGAAAGACTCAAATACCATTACTAGCTCCGGTGGACCCATCACTAGCAATTGCCACCAGATCTGACGATCTAACCAAAGACCCACCAGCCACCTAACCCAACCATTAACAACAATGCCAGCCGGACACGGGTTAAGGTCACGAACCAAAGACCTGTTCGCAGCCATGGATGAAGTTTGGTGCTCAGATTACTACTATTATTATTATTATACCAAATTAGAATTTTAGATTTTTGACAAGATTTGAAAAAGCCCCAAATTTAAAAAATAGGGTTCTTGAGATGAACAAGATGATGAAGATGAAGAAGATTCTGGGTTAGATGATGAAGATGAAGATATAGGGGCAAAAATGTCATTTCACCTTTTTTTGGTTAGTCAACTCCGGTCAACTGACGGGAATGGCACAGACTGACCTGCCCAAATATCACAGACGTCCAAAATACGCAATTTCGTTTTCAGTGGCTATTCCATCTCCCGACGATATATTTCAAGGAGGCAAATTGGAATTTTCTCTACTTCTGGCCAACAATGAAAAGAGATGCCATGGAATACTCGAAGAAATGAGATGCTTGTCAAAGGCATGCAAATATCCTACATCAACCAGCAGAACCTATGTATCCTATATCCTCATCATGGCCTTTCATGAAGTGGGGCATGGATATTGTGGGTAAACTACCTAAGGCACCAGGAGGAAAAGTATTCATGCTTGCAATGACTGATTACTTTTCAAAGTGGATAGAAGCAGAAGCTTTTGTTCAAGTACGCGAAAAAGAGGTGATATCTTTTATTAAAAGAAATATTATTAATAGATATGGCATCCCTTCAGAAATTATTTGTGACAATGTTTCCCAGATTATCGGGAAAAGAACCACTAACTTTTGTGACAGCTGGAGCATCAAGATGATTACCTCTACTCCAGTGCATCCTCAAGCTAATGGTCAAGCAGAGTCAAGCAACAAGATAATCATCAACAACCTGAAAAAGAAGCTAGGATCCAAGAAAGGAAAGTGGGCCGAAGAGCTACCTTAAGTTGTTTGGGCTGACAGGATCACACCCAAGAATGCAACAGGACAAACACCTTTCTCATTGGTGTTTGGGTCAGAACAGAGATGGTGGTTCCTACAGCCAGAACAAGCATCCGTGATCCAGAGGTCAATAAAGAAATCCTTCTCGAAGACTTGGATACTGTTGAAGAACTCAGAGACCTAGCCAAGATCAGAATGGAAGCTTATCAAAAAAAGGTAGCTGGGGCATACAACAAAAGTATAAGAATCAAAAGATTCCAAGAAGGAGATTTGGTCTTGAGGAAAGCCTTCCAGAATACAACCAATCCAGCATATGGGAAGCTAGCACCCAAGTGGGAAGGTCCTTATCTGATAGAGTCGGAAGTAGGAAAGGGGGCATATCATTTGCTCACCATGGAAGGCAATAGGTTACCAAAAGCATGGAATACTATCCACCTCAAGAAATACTTCTTCTGATCAAGATCGAGTATCCACTGAGGATCGTGTATCCTTATAGGATCAAGGATCCTAAGACCGGTAATATCTATCTAATCACTTATTCATTTTAGATTCTTACTTATTTAAGGATAACATATTCTTAACATTTGTATTTTCCAAGTTTTGAGTAACAATGCAGGATATTAATAAAGTATTCAATGATCAAGAGGTTGGCCACCTCTCCTTTACATTTAAGGTACTAAACTATTTTCCTTGGCCTAGCCCACGATTGGGTATAACCCCCGATGGTCATATCCTCCAAGGTTTAAAGGTTTTAACCTTTCTTACGAATTAGAGTTTCTACACTCTCGCCTGTAGCGCACGATATCCAACGTATAGTCCGGGGGTAGCGGGACCAGTACACGCTTGGTGGCTGACAATTTCGTTGTTTTCGGCTATATGGAGGATCCTACGATTTATGGTAGACGTACCATACCACCGGTTTATAACATTTTCATGTTATCTTACGTTTGGGCTAAATCCCGGTTTGGGCGAGTCCCCAGTTAACATCCGTATATTAGGCCAGTCCCCAGTTTGGGCTTGTCCCCAGTTTTTAGGCTTGTCCCCAGTTTGGGCTTGTCCACAGTTTAGGTTGTCCCCAGTTTTAGGCTCATCACCAGTTTTGGGCTTGTCCCCAGTTCACGGGCTTGTCCCTAGTTCACGGGCTTGTCCCTAGTTGCACGGGCTTGTCCTCAGTTTATTATTTGGGCTAGTCCCCAGCTTAACGGGTTTAACCCCAATTAATATTATAAGTTCTTTGCAACAGATATTCTAACTCCGATAACAAGAATCAAGACTTATGGATTTAAGATCCCTAGCTTATTTCTACAAAGATCACCAAAGGTTCTATAACTATGGTAATTTAGGTCTACTTAGACCTTATGGTATGATTTCTATTTGCCCGTTTACATTTATTTAACTAAGACCCCTATAAATGTTAGGACTGATATTTTCTCTGCTGAGGATATATTATCCTTGAAGATATGCGTGGATCAGTTATCCTCCCGAAGAACTCCAGAACCATGTAGAAGATCAAGGATCCTCAGAGGTTAATATTATTAACAATTGTTTCATGTGTGTAGGTTAATGTTCAACAGAAGTAACGGCTATATGACTTGGTCCACCCTACCAGCACGTGGTCAATGGACGTTGGAAGACTAGTGGGTTAGTGGCGAATAGATAGGACTTATTGTTGTATTTATTTTCTATATATCGAGATAAGATAGATTAGATATGACACTTGTATTCACACACACTCAGAGTAGAACTCACTATTCTCTTTATACACGTTAGCTACTACTGTAACATCGATCCAATCTCCACAACCTTTGTAACCATTTTTTGATATTAATAAACCGGTGATCGATGAGTTGTCATCACCCGGGGGTTTTTTATTTTGATCTGAACAAGGTCAAAATTTTTTTCCTCACAATAAATCACTGTGTTCACTCCATTTTCGTTCATATAATTTTTATTGTTATCGTAGCACTAGACCTCACATTACAGATTTGGATATATTATCCTTAGCTGATTTTTATCCAAAACAATAAATATTTCTGGTTTGGAGATTTCAAATCTTTGAATTTTTTCTAAGGATATTCTTTCCTAAAAAATTTTCTTTTGAATTTTTTTCTAAGGATATTCTATCCTTAAAATTTTTCTTTTGATTACTTTTCTTAAGGATATTCTATCCTAAAATGTTTGCTCAAGATTGTTCCTTCAACTTTCAATAAAACTAAGATTATATCAAATAAGCTTTCAAAATAATAAATAACAAAGCAAATAGTCAAAAGTTTTAAAATATTATTAAACATAAGTGACATGGACTTATCCAAAATCCTTAACCCGGATTTCACCATACGAAAGATGGACCATCCACCCGGGTTAAGCAGGTGTTACTAATTGTTCTTAAAGCGCAGGAAAATAAAGGTCAGAGGCACCAAAGGCTTCATCCCCACAAACAGAGGATCCATCCACATTCGGTACCCCTGAAGATTGTCTTAAGGACCATTGATCCTTAAACCCTAATTACTAATGTTTGTTACAACCAAATTATCCATAAAAACATCAACATAAAAAAAAATGGGCTCGGGCCTTGTCTTCGATATCCTTCATCGCTCATTTACGCGGCTGTTTCACCCTCTGCAGTTGCTTCCTTTCCTTCACCAGCTTCCACCACATCCTTGACCCCGCTAGTCCCAACTTAATTCTCCTCAGCCATCTTCACATCCTCTTCGCCACCAAGAGCCGCTAGAGTTGTCTTCCACTTCTTCACATCCCAGGTCGTTTTATCAAAAGCAGGATCACCGGCCTCGATCACCATCTTAATCCTTGCCTGGAGCACCGACCTGGCAGCCCACATTTTAGCCTCTTATGTAGCCTGCTTCACTTCTTCTTGGCGCTGGGCTTCTGCTGAGGATAGCTGATCCTCCAAATTCTTCTTGTCCTTTGAAAGCTGGATTAAGGCTTTATCCTTGTTAACCATAGCATTCCCCATCCCGGACAGCTTCTCGCTCATCTGGTTTACAATCTTTTCATAGTGGTCTTTGAAAGCATTCATAGCCTGTAACCAACAATTGAGTAAGGATTAGAAGGATATTGGATCCTTAAATTCAAAACAGCAGGATACCGGGTACTTACAGTGAGGATCACATCAAAGTGGGTTTCGGGCTCGGAGGATCTCTTTCTCTTGGAAATGGCTAACTTGGCTATGGTAGTTGCAGTTTTTGGCTCAGAACTGGTTGCTTCCTTCAAAGCCTCTTTCTTGACATCTTGAGGAGTAATCATATTGTCAATATCCTCCAAGGAGAATTTGCTAGCAGACTTTTGAGATTTCTTAGCACCTGCTGGAATAAATTAACAGATAAGTATTCTGTCTATCATTATTTATTTCAGTTTATTACACTAATCTTACTTGACATATTGGAATCAGAGGAAATATCACAAAAAGCTTCGATGAAACGGGCTTGAAAATTTCTGACCTCGCTATCCTGTGCAAGGATCCGTTTTGTTTTTTCTTCCGTTCCAGGTAACTTGGCCAGGGAAGCAAAATTCTCAACTGCAAATCATAAAAAAGAAAAAAAAAAGATTCAGAGTTAGATCGGTCATCACGGATCATGTCTCGTTAGGATCCAGGATCCTACCCTTTCTGATCCATTTCAAAGGTAAATCAGCCCCACCAGGTATGGAGTTGCGATTTACGAAGTTCCTCCAAAAGGAATCGTTTAGGGTCACTTTTGAAATCGGATGGGGTTGTCGGGGCTTGGATTTCAGTATGAACCGACTTGGACCGTGTGTAGTTAGGGTATACAGGTGAGACAATTCTGGGATGCCAAAGTCGTCTCCTCTTCTTCAATAATCTTCTCAATGGTACCTAGAACCCTCCAAATCATGGGCATAGCTTGGATATAAGATATGCCCGTGGTTTCGAAGAAACTCTGTGTGAAAGGAGGAAAAGGATAAGTGTAGCCAATGAGAAATGGACAAGCCGGAAAACACACCCAGGTTCAAGAATAAACATCACATGGAACACCGGAGTCATATGGTCGGAAAATGGTTTCCGGAGGAAACAGTAGTCGGAACTCATCTATCTCGGGGTCAATGAACTTGCATATCTTCATAGAAGGATTGGCTATGAGGTTTTGGGAATGCATCTCCATCAAACCGGAGTCGTCGAAAGACTGGCGGACGGCTTAGAGGGGGAGATGAAGAAGAAGCGATAGACATGTTATCGGAAAAATTAAAAGAATGAAGAAAGGATACATGATGAGCTGCCTGGATATGTGGTTATAAGAGGGTTATAGGGATCGCATATATAGGCGGTTATAACTAATTTTGAGGGTTTGATAATAATGACCCACGACATATGTCTAATCGTTTAATCTTTTTGCAGAGATTTCAAATTTCGAAATGCCAGCTGTAAAGCATAAACACCCGCCATTTTGGGGGCGGTTGTTAGGGCATGAATTTTATGCTGAGAATCCATTATCCTTGACTGTCTTATGGATAAGTTATCCTGGAGATATGTCTCAAATTACAAAGGATCGAGGATCTTCGGTATTTTTTGTTTACTAATGATTGTATTTGAATGATGATGTGTTAGCTAGTTATAACGACTATATGACTGAGTCTACCTTAAAGTTCGCTACAGGAAGCTCCCAGCACGTTGTCAAAGAACGTTGAAGGAGTTGTGGACGAGTGGAGGATTAATAGGAAATATTGTAATTTGTTATTTTCTATATAATAGAGATATCGGATCAGTTAGGAATCACTTGTATTATCACACTAGAGCAGAGCTATAATTCTCTCTAACACTACACACTAGCATTTATTTGTACTACTGATCGTTATCTCTAACACTTTGTAACCATTTTCTTGATATTAATAAAGTGGTGATCGACGAGTTGTCATCACCCGGGGTTTTTTTCCTTTAATCTGACCAAGATTAAAGGGTTTTTCCTCGCAACAAATCACGGTGTTCCTCCCTATTTTGTTCATATATTCATCGTTATCAATTTAGCACTAAACCTCACATAACAGATTTTGATATATTATCCTTAGCTGATTTTTGTCCAAAATACTAACCAAATTATTAAAGAGTAAGATTGTCTACATAAAAAGTTAATAGTTACACAAACTTTTCTATATTAGAAAAGTCATGAAAATGTTTAAATCGTATTATCCCAGCATGAACTTTCAAAAATTTCAATCCAAAAACAAAAGCATTTTGCTTTAGAACCTGAAAAACAAAGAAAACCATGCAACATGATTACTATGAAACGGAAATGTTAATGTATGTCATAATGAGTTTATGTTAACATTAATATCTAGAGGATTATGTAAAACTAAAAACAAAATGTGTGAATGTAACAATTACCATATAAATATAGACAATCATAAAATTTCATAAGAAAACATTTTAGAAAATCATAAAATTTAACATAACTTTATAACCACAATCTTAAAAATTCAGATGTTTTTTTAAGCAACAAACTGATCATCAAAATCATAACATTTTTTCACTATCATATTAAACAAACACACATATTAAACATAACTTAGGATAGTACCCGTGTTACACATGGTGGAACATATTTGAAAACATAATATATATGTAACATCATATAAATTTAATGAAATGCAAATGTTGTACTTATAAATAAATGTTAACTTTACATGAATTATAAGATATCATAATTTTTCAATATTCATTCCTTAAATAAAAATATTATATTTTTAATAAGCATTATTAAATATTTAAAGTTATTATGATTTTAATGTCACCTTCAACTAAATCTATGAATATATCTATGAATATATATATATATATATAACTGAATATCAAATCTCAATTCTCACCATTTATATAAAATTTATAAAAATATGTTATACAGTTTGACTTTCAGCATTTGTTCATAAACCAAAATTGAATAAATATACTAATTAATTCTACTAATATGTAAATTTAAAAAAATTATAAAAATGAAAATCAAATCAGTTAGATAATTTCTTTTACTAAATAATATAGAGATAATTACAAAAGTTAATGTCAACCCTCATTACATTTGGTGATATTTTGTCCTTTAAATGCCACATTTTGAGAAGTTGTGAATTTCTGACCGAATTATTTAGAAAACTCTTTTTTCCTTATTAGAATAATATCAATAAATTAAGAAAACATTCCATGTTCACTAATAGTTATTTTACGAAAAAAATGTATAAAAACAATAACATAAGAACTTGTAAAATATATACTTAATTTTTCCTTATGGGAATAAATAATCGTTATTATTGATATCTAGATTAGAGCCCGTGTTACACACGGTTGAAAATATAAAAACAATAACATAAGAACTTGTAAAATATATACTTAATTTTTTTAAACACGGGTCATAGTTCATTATGGTTCCAAATGATAGTATTTGAACTAACAATATATTTCAAACCCGGGTAATATTTAAAACAAAAGTACAAAATAATTCGTAGTAGTTGTAGAGATTATAATATTGGATTTAAAATTGAAATAGATTGGATGGTAGTTTTAAATTTTGATTTGTTAATGTTAAAGTCTATAACTTATTTTTGTAAAGTTCATATAAAGGTTGAAAATTATAGTCAAATCATTATTCATTATCATTATTATAAAATAAAGTCTAAATCATATAGCAAAGATGTATACAACTACAGGAAAGTTAATTTGAATTTGAATTAGGGAAAATAAATTGAAATTACTTATTGTAAATATTGTAAATTATAAACCTATCTCTAACATTTGGCAACTATTGTAAATTATTGTAAATAATAACAAAATTATTAGAATATATATTAGAATATAATTCTATAAGATAAGTATAAATAATAACGAACTTGTAAAGTATAATTTTAATAATGTCTAAATTAAACATAATGTGAATGAGATATTTTTGTAATTTATGAAAATACCGTCCTTAACACTATAATCAAAATTTAAATTTATATAAGTTATTATTGTAAAGAGAATATATATTCCATTTAAATGTTAGTCAAATCATTATTATTGATCATTACTTGTAAATTAAATGTTAAATCATATACCAAAAACACAATTAGATTACAAAGTTTAAATGTAACAATTCTAGACATCCATTGACCTTAACAAAATAAATATATATAAGTTATTATTGTAGAAAGAATATATATTACATTTTAATGTTAGTCAAAACATTATTATGGAACATTAATTATAATTTAAATGTTAAATCGTATACCAAAAATGTATACAATTACCATAGTCAAATTCTGGACCCCCATTGACCTTAACAATGTATCGATTATGTAGTATAAATTATTTACTTATTTATGTAAAATATAATATAAATATAAATGATAAAAAAATTTGTAAATTATAATATAAATAAAAATCATATTATATTTAAATGTAATAAGGCATGCTTTAATGTAAAAATATAGCCAAAATGCATGGAAATACGGTTGTTAATAAATTTAAATGTATATTACTTATTTTTGCAAAGTGTATATAAAGATTGAAAATTTTAGTCAACTTATTATTTTAAATCTATATAAAATAATATATTGTAGTCAAATAATAGTTATTATTATGGACAATTATTTATAAAGAAAGTCAATATTCAATACTGATGTTAATTAAAGTGTGATAATGGGATAATTAAAGTATTAAAGTATATAAATTATAATATTGATGTTAATTCGGTTATTTAAACAATTAAGGAAAGTCAAATTAAATAAACTGTATTAATTGGATAATTCAATGTCTAATAGATTAATGCACGCCAGAAAAAAAATATAGATCAACTTATCTCCGATCTCCGATATACAATAATATTTTCTTTTATCTAAAAAGAATGAAAATGAATATAAATGAATATTCAAAAATGAAATATACATCAATATTAAAAGAAATACATATTATAAACTCATGATCAATCCGTGAAATTAGATTATATGAGTCGGACAATTACTTGAAATAATGAAGACGAATATTAATATTATGGATTATTTTAATTATAAATAATAACCGGAAAATTTTAAAGGTGTTACTGGAAAAACGAAATTTAAAGGTGTTACCGGAAAACTGTAAGACCCTGTTACCGGTGCCCTACTTTGGACGTTGGATTTACTTATAAACACAGTTCTCAATATCAGAGTTAATTTAAACTTTACATGGAATATAAAACTTTCATAAAACATTATATATTAATTCATAACTTGTCTTAATCAAACACTCTTGTCTTTCAAATTAAACATCAAATCGTAAAAACAACTTGAGTCTTCCGATGCCAGCTTCTTTTTTCAACTGCCATGTGCCCCGCTCAAGCTAGCTGCTTCATCCTACTCACCTGCGTGCATACTAAAAGTCAGCTACGCTGAGTGAGTTCTAGATAATCATACATCATACAATACATACATTTACCTTCAATTATGCATCCAAAGATACATAATAATTACTTTACTAAGTTACTTTCATTACATAATTTCATACATACTGTTGGGTGTGTATTTTTATCCTCGGAATTGAGCTTAACTTAGGGATATTGACTCAAGCGGTTATTCTGAGGAATGTACGTTGACAAATTCAATTGTCATATATTATCTAACTGTTTTGCAGATAAGAGCACGTGTTAAATATGTTTATAAGAACGTGGATTGCAACGGAATATAGCTTGGACTTCGTCAACTAACAACGTGGATACTAACGGCTCGTTGAAGAAGTAGTCTAGGGTTTCCGGAATAACAGTTGTAATTTTCTATTATAAATTGAGCTGATAATATTGATAGGAGACACACACTCTTTCACGACTTAGCTACTAGCAATCATTGTAACACTTAGCTTTCGATATTCAATCAGCTCCACCACTTGTAATCACCCTTTTTGTTATTAATAAAATAGACGGTGACAGTTTTCACCGTCCGGGGGTTTTTTGTGCTGGAGATTATCATAATCAAGGGATTTTTCCCTCGTAATCAAATCGCTGTGTTCATTCGTTTTACCATCAAGCACTCTACCTCACGTACTAATTTGATCAAAAGTTACTTTGTTAATTTTTTACCGAAACTATTTGGCGCCCACTGTGGGGCAAACGGTGCTTTGATCATTATCAAATCTCAAACTAAGCCCTACTTTCAACATCCATAACATGTCTTCCCAACCGAAAATTGTTTCTTCTTCTATCGTGGCTTCAGATTCCTCTGTGAGGCCTTCTATGCCTCCTCCTCCTGCTGGCTTTATCCCGAAGAAACCTGACAACACTCAGAAGAAACTTGCTACTCTTGTGTTCTCGGGATCAAGGCCGTCTCCCCAAGATCCCATCATGGTGTCCAACAACGACTAACTGTCTCTTTATAGATGGTTACAGGAACAGATGGATCGCTAGAATAAGACCAACAAGATGCTTGTGAAGGAACTGGAAGATATAAGGAAAGCCAAAAAGCCTGCAGAAGAATTCACACCATTAATCCCGAGATCTCTGGATTTCACTCTTCCAAGATCCTCAGGATTGGTGTGTACGGAGTCAACCACGGCGTACAACCCCGGATCCTCGCTCTTTAAGCACTCAGGGTCTGCGGGATTGTACTCATCTGAATCCCAAGGATACTTGCATGCATCCTTTGCTGGGCCATTTCAACCTGCAGGATCCTCAGGATTATCGCAGCAGGGAGGATCCTCAGGTCCTTATAAGCAGGCGTTATCCTCAGGATTGTCGTAGCAGGGAGGACCCACATGATCGTTCCAGCAGTCCGGATCCTCAAGATTGTCCACCAGTCAGGATCCTCAGGTCCTTATCAGCAGGTGGTATCCTCAGGATTTCCGCAACAGGCAGGATTCTCAGGACTGCCTCCATCAGGGTTCTTCAATCCTCAGCAGCCGTTTTCTCAGACTCAGCATTTTGCAGGGTCCTCTGAGGTGCACCAGGGAGACTATATCCCGATGCAGGCTAACACCTCGACCACTCCATTTGTCACTCCAGGAAATACTATTTTCGGGAATACCAGCTACAACACCCAAACCGTTCCTCAGAATATCAATCAGGGTAACACTTTCAATACAATTCCTTTTAATGCTAATCAGGGATTTTTGCAGGATGCATGCATAAGTTCAAGTTTAGCCCGAGAGTTACAGAAGCTTAAGGACATGATATCAAATTTCCCTGGTGTAATCCGTCCCATAGCTGAAGTTCCTACTGATAGCCACAAGATATCCCGGTTCGTGCCATCGATTAGCGACGTGCAGATCCCAAAACGGTTTCAAACCCCAAATATGAAACTGTATGATGGCTCGACGGATCCTGAGGAACACGCCGCACAATACAGAGAACGTATGGAGATCAATCCAATCCCTATGGAAATCAAAGAAGCATGTCTTTGCAAAGGGTTTGGGTCTACCTTAACCGGAGCAGCCATGAAATGGCTACTGAGTATTCCCCCTAACACTATCAATTCTTTTTCTCATTTAGTTAACATGTTTAATAACCAGTTTTCTTGCAGTAGAACTTTTGATAAAATGACAGGTGATCTTTATTGGGTTACCCAGAATCCTGGGGAATCCTTGAGAGATTTTTATTACCGGGTTTAGTAAGGAGTCGCTGGAAATCCCGAACCTAAACCCAGCTTTAGTAGTGAAGCTCTCAAGTTGGGGTTAGAGAAGGGCTCCTCTTTCTATGATGATCTCGTTATGACTCCATGCAGTTCATTAGATGAAGCAAGAAGCAGAGCTCTGAGGTTTATCAGGCTAGAAGACGACAAGAAAAACTCTAAGGTCGATATCCCGAAGTATGATCAGACGAACAGGAAATTCGAATCCCTGGGAAAGTCTTTTCGAGCAAAGCCTTACCACAAGCCTGATAACCCCAGGATTAATGCAGTAGATGAAGAAGATGACGAAGAATATCCTAAAATCTCCGAATATTGTTTTTCTGTTGATATTGGTGGATTAATGTGTGTCATGCAGGGTTTAGGTGAGAAAGCCAGGTGGCCAAGGAAGATGGAGAAACCAGGAGCAAGGAAAGACAAATCAAAATGGTGTGCCTTCCACGAAGACTTTGGGCACTTGACTGATGATTGTATTGCACTCAGAAGGGAGATCAGCTATTTTCTCAGCAAGGGACACCTGAAAGAGCTACTTGGCAAGAAGAAGGGAAGAGAACAGGATCCCGAGAAAATTCCTGAAAAGCCGACTCCTCCACCAACAGATGCAAGAACAATCATGTTCATATCCGGAGGATCCGACATTTGTGGAACCTCTTATTCTGCTGCAAAGAGAAATGCTGACCAAAGAAAGTTAGAAGTGGCTGACAGGCCAACAAAGACATCTATTCTGACTCAAGAGAGGATTATATCCTTCGATGAAAGTGATAGAGTCGATGTTCAGGATCCTCATCATGATAGTTTGGTAATAACTTTATATGTGGTTAACCATTATGTTCGCAGGATCCTCATAGATGGCGGAAGCTCTGTTAACATTATTCAACTAGACATACTAAAAAAGATGAATATTCCTAAGGATGAGATCATCCCCAGTTCCTCAGTATTGGTTTGATTCAGTGGAGAAACTAAAAATACTATTGGGGAGATTAAGCTCCCAATATATGTCAAAGGGGTAAATAAAATGCAAAAATTTTGTGTTATTGACTGTTTATTTTGTTGCAATATTATATTAGGCAGGCCCTGGATACACTAAATGAAAGCAGTCCCATCTACCTATCACCAATTTGTAAAACTCCCGAGTCTGTGGGGAGTTATCAAAATCATCAGTGACCAACAAGACGCCAAGAATTGCTACACATCCTCTATGAAGTGTACTGCCAAACCCCATCAGGCGTAACAATTACAGAAACCAGCACGAGGCGTAATGGAGGCCAGGGAAAAAGAAATTAAAGAATTACCTCTTTATCCCGAGGATCCTAAAGTCAAAGTGCTGATAGGAACTAGCATTCCCGAGGATATTGAGTCAAAATTGCTCGATTTCCTCAAGTCAAGACGATCAACATTTGCATGGAAACATGAAGATATGACAGGCCAATCCATCAAAAGAGAAGAAAGTTTGCACCTGAAAGAAACATAATCATTCAAGAGGAAGTAGAAAGACTCTTGAAGGCGAAAATGATTAGGGAAGTTCAATATCCCCGATGGTTAGCAAATGTGGTGATTGTACAGAAAAAGAATGGCAAATGGAGAGTTTGTGTAGACTTCACAGACTTGAATAAAGCTTTTCCCAAAGATCCATTCCCTCTACCACACATAGATTCAATGGTGGATGCTACAGCTGGTCACGAGATGCTGACATTTATGGACGCATCCTCAGGATTTCAGCAAATCCAGATGGAGCCCTCAAATCAAGAAGATACGGCCTTCATGAATCCCACAGGTATTTATTGTTATATTGCTATGCCTTCATGACTCCCACAGGTATTTATTGTTATATTGTTATGCCCTTTGGACTTTGAAATGTAGGTGCAACCTATCAGAGGTTAGTTAACATGACGTTCAAAGAGCAATTGGGGGACACAATGGAGGTCTATATTGATGATATGGTGGTGAAGTCCAAGAAAGCTGAAGATCACCTTCAAGATCTCAAGACAGCATTTGATTTTCTCGACAAATACAACATGAAGCTGAATCCTTCGAAATGCCATTTCGGAGTGAAGGCTGGAAAATTCTTGGGATACATGGTCACCAAAAGGGGTATAGAGGTGAGTCCAGAACAGATACAAGCTATCCTGAATCTGAAATCCCCAGAATCAGTCAAGGATGTTCAAAGGCTGACCGGCAGGATAGCAGCGCTCAACAGATTCATATCCAAATCCTCAGAAAAATGAAAAGAATTTAATGATATCCTGAAGAAAAACAAAAGTTTCGAGTGGACCAGTAAGCATGAGGAAGCTTTAGCATCCTTAAAAGCTTATCTTTCTTCTGCTCCTCTACTGGTAAAACCCGAGGAAGGTGAATCTCTATCTCTATATCTTGTTGTATCAAATAATGCTATAGTGCAGTTTTGGCTAAGGATCTCGAAGGTCAGCAACACCCCATACATTATGTAAGTAAAAGTCTTTTGGATGCTGAAACCAGGTATTCTTGTCTTGAGAAATTAATTTTAGCCCTTATTATGGCATCTATTAAACTTAGACATTATTTTGAAACTCACCCTATATGTGTTAAAACTAACTATCCTATTAAGTCTGTTTTGAGAAAACCAGAAATGTCAGGTAGAATGGAAAAATGGGCAGTAAAGCTGAGTGCATATGATATAACATATGAACCTAGGACTGCTATCAAATCCCAGGCATTAGCAGATTTTGTGGCTGATTTCACCAGTGAGCTTAAAGAAAAGACAGACTTGGAAGTCCAATAACTTGAAGAAACAAAAGATAAGTGGACTCTATACACTGATGGTGCTTCAAATGTTAGAGGAACAGGTCTCGGGATTCTGCTGAAATCGCCACAGGGGGACATTATACCTCAATCCATATCCTGCGGATTTCAAGCCACAAATAATGAGGCAGAATATGAAGCTTTGATAGCAGGATTACAACTAGAAATCGACATGAAAATCAGGTTTATTCAAGTACATGTTGATTCATTATTATTAACTAATCATTTTAATGGTTCATATACTGTTAGAGGAGAAAGACTAATGAAATATCTAGAGCTAGTCAAAAAACTAGCAAAGTGTTTCGAAATATTTGATATTTCGCAGGTACCTAGGGAAGAGAATGTTGAAGCAGACGCCCTGGCATATTTAGCTTCATCCTTCAGGATACCAGAAGGTGTCAGAGAGAAAGAAGTTATCTTATTCATCAAGCGTAATATCCTGACAAGATTTGGGATCTCGGCAGAGATAGTATGTGACAATGGTTCGCAATTCATCGGCAAGAGAACAACTAACTTATGTGCCAGTTGGGGAATCAAAATGATCACATCAACACCTGTCCACCCTCAAGCTAATGGACAGGCCGAATCAAGCAACAAAATCATCATCAATAACCTGAAGAAAAAGTTGGGGTCTAAGAAAGGAAAATGGGCCGAAGAACTTCCTTTCGTTCTTTGGGCAGATATAACCACTTCGAAGAATGCTACTTGTCAGACTCCTTTCTCATTAGTGTTTGGAGCTGAAGCAACTATCCCCACAGAGATGGTTATCCCAACGGCCAGAGTCACTCATCAAAATCCCGAAGATAACACTCGAAGTCTACTTGAAGACCTGGATGCGGTAGAAGAACTCCTGGATTTGGCAAAGATCGGAATGGCTTCTTATCAACAGAAGATAGCAAAGTCCTACAACAAGAATATCAGAGTTCGAAGGTTTCAAGAAGGGGATTTGGTTCTCCGAAAAGCTTTTCAAAATACTACCAATCCTACGGATGGGAAGCTCGCACCAAAGTGGGAAGGTCCTTACCTGATCAATTCGGAAGCAGGAAAGGGGGCATACAAATTATCTATTTTGGATGGTGAGTTACTACCAAGGGCTTGGAATGCTATACATCTCAAAAAATATTTCATGTAAGATTTCTATCCCAAGGATAACTGTTATACTAAACAGTCAAGGTATTTACTCAAACTTAAACTTTTATTCATTTTTAATATTATTATTCTTCAAACATGGTACTGACTTAAGCATCGGAGGGGTGTTACCCCTCACTTAGAGTTGACTGTTTTGTAGATATGAGGGATTCTCATATGGAATAAAGTTAACAAGGCCTTTGTCGCCAGTATCTAAAGGCCTCATCGCCAGCTTATCCTTAAGGTATGAGAGGTTTTCACCTCTTCTAAGGTTAAAGGGATCTTCATCTCTTCTTAAGATCGCCTGTAGCGCATGATTTATTCAGCCTTAGTCTGAGAGGCGGGGCCAGCACATGAAATATAGTGACTTGTTACCTCGTTATCATCGGCTATTGGTTTGGATCTTGAGGTTTAAGGGACCTTCATCTCTTCTTAAGACGCCTGTAGCGCACGATTTATTCGGCCTTAGTTTGAGAGGCGGGGCCAACACATGAAATATAGTGACTTGTTACCTCGTTATCCTCGGCTATTGGTTTGAATCACAAGTTTATGGTAGACGTACCATAATCTAAGGTTAAAGAGATTTACATCTCTTCTAAAGGGCCTTTTCGCCAGTTCTTACTTAAGGTTTAAGAGATTTACATCTCTTCTGAAGGGCCTTGTCGCCAGTTTATTTAGGCCTTGTCGCCAGTTTATTTAGGCCTTGTCGCCAGATTATTTAGGCCTTGTCGCCAGAATTTCTAAAAATATTTTTCAGGATAATGCTCATGTCGCAATTCTATTACTAAATCCTCAGGATTAGAAGAATATTCTGAACAGTGATCTTATTGCAAGGATAAGACGGTCTGGACAATCTCTAGATTAATTGATACACGGTTCTGGTATGATTTACTATTTGCAAAAATTTTATCTTTCATATTATTTAAAGTTTATGACTTAATATTGTTTTGCTGGTAAAACTTAAACTATTACTAAGAGATTTTTCATGAAACTTAGATTTTTCTAAAAACAGAAAAAGTGAAAAGCATGCTGATATAAGTCATAAAATGTTGTACTAATATTATAATGCAGAAAAAGATAGTCCGGGTTTCAATCAAAATGGAGCCCATCCACCCGAACTATCATAATTGTTCTAAGTGCAGAAAGTAAAAGGCGGTTTGGGTTTCGTCCTGAACCAGGATCCCTCCACCCAAACCATTATCCTGAGCATACGACATTATCCTTACACAACCATAAGAGAAATTGTTCAAAACAAACATTCAAAATACATGAAAACAACTTGGAAACCAGGTTCAAGCCTTTCCACCCTCAGCATCATCACCTTCCTTTTTCTCCAAATCCGTAGTCTCCCAAGCTTTAGTCTCCTTCACATTCTCACTACCTTCAGCATCCTTGATAACCTCAGAAGTCCCAGCCGTCTCATCCTCTTCAATCTTCTCTCCCCTTAACACCTTAAGCCTTTTCTTCCAAGCTCCAGAATTTCAAGACTCCATCGCATGACCCTTCGCTTGTACTTCTTCGGACATCTTGATCATCGACTCCAGAATGCTGGCAGCTGCACACTTCTTAGCATCCTCAACAAACTCAGCTTTCTCTAACTCAAATGAGGCTCTGAGATCTGAAATCTCTTTCTCCTTCTTTTTGAGCAGCTTATCCTTTGTATCAACAGCTTGTAGAAGATCGGCGAGCTTGGCTTCAGCCTCTCTCTTAGACAATTCAGCGTCTTGGGATATCCGACGGTAACTTTTGACTTTCTGTTATCCCCAAATTAATATTAGTTTTTCTGCAGGTTGTTATTTTCAGGATAAGCAAAAAGTACTTACTGTTCCGAGAAAGTTAGCAAGAGCTTGAAGCTTCTCTGCAGCATCCGAGATGGTCATGTCTGCAAAGGGCTCGGTTTCAGCCGAAGTGGTGGATTTCCTCTTCTTTTGTGCAGCACTTTTTTGGCGAGTAATTGGAATTCTCACCGACGGAGAAAGTGTCTTGGAATGCTCTTGCTTCACTACAGGCTTGTCCTCAATAAGATCGTCCAAATCAACTAAACAAAAAGACTTTGGCTTCGGCATCCCTACACAACGATTTATCTAATTATTTTCAAGATACCAAAATCCTTAGAAAACCTAAAATCCCTAAAATACTTACCAGAAGTCATACTCTCAGCAGGTTTCTCAGCAATCACACTCGTTTCTCCTGTTTCTTCCTCTAACCAAAACTCCTTTTCCTCTGCTGGAATATTGAACAACGCCTTAAGCCTTTTCTTCGTGTCCTTCCTAAGCTTTATCAAATCCTCAAATACCACTGTCAAAAAACAAACCATGTTAGAATAAATCGTTTACAAAAAGAAATTTTATCCTACAGATTTCCTACCCTTATGAACCCATTTGGCAGGCAAGTTCATCCCATCAGGAATAGAATCCCGGCGAACGAAAAAGAAGTATTTTTTCCAATCAGGGTCGCTACTGGACACTTTGGGAATCATATAAACACGGCTGGACTTGGATTGAAGACAATAGCGAAAGGATCCGTGGGTTCGAAGGGTATAAGTCGCGGCAATCTCAGGCATACCTATAGATAACCCATGGGTTTTGTTTAAACGATCTACGTTGTCAAAACCCTCCACACCATTGGCATGACTTGTGAGTACGAGAATCCGGTTACGTCAAAGAACTCTTGGATGAGTGGGGGAAACGGATATGAAAGGCCGATCGAAAATGGATAATAAAAGAAGCAGGTCCAGGTTTTAAAAGTAAAGTCGGCCTTGACTTTGGGATCGAATGGCCTAATGACGGCTTCGGCAGGTAATAAACCGATTCTTTCATAAACCTAATATCTAAATCTTTGAACAGGCATTGATCTTCATCGATCACCGGAATGAGACCTTGGCAACGATATCGTCTGAGGTTGCGAAACAGAAAGGATTGGGTGCACGAGGGGTTCTTTTCCTCATCTTCAGTATGGATCGAAAGGAGAACTTCAAGAAATTAAGAAGATGAAAGATGAGAACTAACCTGGTTATGAATCGCCAGAAGAGGATTGTGGTGTAGAAGAAGGAAAATGCTTTAATTATAACCTAGAGGGGCGGTTGTAGAGTCTCCTCGATTCCCACGCACGTCATTTCACATATCAGAGATATCATTGTTTTTTAAATTTAAAATTTTTACAGCTGTCACGCAGTAAAAATTGGGGGCAATTCTTGGGTGTCGATTTTATCCTCGGAATTGAGCTTAACTTAGGGATATTGACTCAAGCGGTTATTCTAAGGAAGGTACGTTGACTAATTCAATTGTCCTATATTATCTAACTGTTTTGCAGATAAGAGCACGTGTTAAATATGTTTATAAGAACGTGGATTGCAACGGAATATAGCTTGGACTTCGTCAACTAACAACGTGGATACTAACGGCTCATTGAAGAAGTAGTCTAGTGTTTCTGGAATAATCGGAATAACAATTGTAATTTTCTATTATAAATTGAGCTGATAATATTGATAGGAGACACACACTCTTTCACGACTTAGCTACTAGCAATCATTGTAACACTTAGCTTTCGATATTCAATCAGCTCCAACCCTTGTAACCACTTTTTTTCGATATTAATAAACTTGACGGTGATAGTTTTCACTGTCCGGGGGTTTTTTGTGCCGGAGATCATAATAATCAAGCGTTAATTCGACCAAAAATTACGTTCATAATCCTTAACCGAAGCAAATTCGACTAAGGATTAAGTTGTAAACTCTTGACCGAAACGAAGACTATTATAATCAAGGGTTTTTTCCCTCGTGATCATATCTTTGTGTCCGATCTTTTTACCATTTAGCACCGAGCCTCACGCACTAATTTGATCAAAAGTTAGTTGTTAATTTTTGACTGAAACATATACATTCATACTTTATTACTTTCATACTATATAAATTCTGTCCATTCTATCTCAGATATTGTCTATCTTAGATATTATTAGGGACTGATCCCTTTCTTGTCTATCTCAGATATTACTAGGGTCTGATCCCTTTTTTACTTCTCTATCTCAGATATTATTAAGGTCTGATCCCTTTCTTCTCTATCTCAGATATTATTAGGGTCTGATCCCTTACTTCTTCATCTTCGTACATACTGCCTTTACATACTCGTAACGTACATATACTTTCTTTAATCATTCATACATATTCATATGTTGTACATATATCTATATATATATCATACACATTCATCTTTCATATACATACCTCCCTTGTCAATATGTGCAATATCCGAAGATTGTTCACGTACCGACAAGCTTTCATTCACATTCATAACATAATATCTAACACATAAATCATACATGGGATACACTTACCTTTTAAGGTAAGTGTATTAACTATCACATCGAGTATGCACACAGCCCTGAAAACATAACAAGGAAATGGGGCTAGAAACTCATCTGAACTCGGTTTCGCTCACTGTTAATGGTAATCCCTTTCTTTAGTTGTGCACGGCTAACTATATAACAATTACGCGTATTAATTACTGTCACTATCCATATCGTAACTCTAATTTAATTATAACCCTCAAAGAACGGGGGTCCGGGGGCAGCGCCCCTGGCAGCGGGGTTCTAGGGGCAGCAGCCCCTAGCGGGGTCCAAGAGGCAGAGCCCCCGGCTGGGGTTAAGCTGTCTTAACACATTTTCCATTAGGATTTTTAAATTATTATCTATTTCTCCCACTCATTTGCTATAACGAATTAAGCCTGATTCGTTAACTTACATGGTCTGGTTCGTTAGCTTAACTCGTTACCTCACACGATCTGGTTCGTTAACTGATTCGTTATTCTGGTTCGTTATCTTAACACGGCGAATTGTGAGCAAAGAATCACCTAATTCGTTATCTTTACATGATCTGGTTCGTTATCCTCGTTCGCTTGCCTAATTCGTTATCTTGACGTAACGAATTGGTGAACTGATTCGTTATCTCATCATAACGAATGGGTGAACTAATTCGTTATTTTGACAGAACGAATGGGTGAACTAATTCGTTATATGGACATAACGAATGGCATCAATCTTATCCAAACTTTGAGTCAGAGGTCAAAGTCAAAATCGTCAAGAACAGTCAATATCATATCTGCGATTAAACCCCAAATCTTGATGAAATAACACGAATCTGGTATCAATGGATTCGTAATACCAGCGCCTATAAACCCCAATCAACGAAACATCCAAAAATCATGTTTTACACAGTCCGATTTGTTCATTTATAAACCTAGGTCTTTACACTATCGATTAACCCATCAATTGACAATGGATTTCACTGAGAATTAGTTCATTTGGTTCGTTTTCACCATATTCATATAAATTTAGGACTACTTAAACGAATCCGAGCCTAAATGAACAAGTTTCCATTATAAACGTACCTTAAACGAGTCGTTCTACTAACACGATCTAGTCTTGATGTTGGCTTGATTCGTCACAACGATCTAACACTATCAAGCTCGGATTCTCCACTTCGGATCTTGGCTCGGAATAAAGGATGGTGTTTGTGTGTCTTTTGGAAGTCGTAGGCTATGGTGTAGAAATAGATAAAAATGGAAAGGATTAGGGCTTAAGGGGTATTTATACTCCCTTAAGCCTATGGACCTAAGGCCCATTCCATCTCTTATCCATCTTTTTAAGGTCCAAGCCCACCTTCTATTAGTTTATTTATCTATACCGATAAACGACACACTATAAAATAAAAAAAATTATTTTATTAATTCTTTTCAAAAGCAGGATGTTACAAGTCTTCCCTCCTTAAAGAGGTTTCGTCCCCGAAACCTAACTATTACATAAACAAATTCGGGTAAAACTTGCGCATCTCTTCCTCAACTTCCCATGTAGCGTCCGATCCTTTGCGATGCTTCTATATCACTTTCACTAAGGGTATAACCTTGTTACGAAGTTGCTTTTTTTGCGGTCAACGATATTTATCGGTTGCTCAATATAGTTCAACTGTTTATCAACCTCAATATCCACCAATGGCACATGAGACGTGTCATCAGCTAGACATTTTCTCAGATGCGAATCATGTAAGGTTAACTGAATTCCTTCTAACTCCTCAGGTAAATCTAGCTTGTAAGCCACCTCACCCACACGCTCCATAATCTTAAACGGTTAGGGATGGCAATGGGTCGGGTTTGGGACGGGTCTAGGTATTCCCAGACCCGGACCCGATTATAAAACCCGGTCCAGACCCGTTGAGTATTTATCGGGTAAATAGCCATCGGGTATCGGGTATACCCGCGGGTTTCGGGTATACCCATTAGTTTATTAAAAATACCCGTTGGGTATGTCCGACTCAAATCCCATCGGGTTTCTATCGGGTTTTGAAAATACAACACCAAAAAAGTTATTTTTCTAGTTTCATGATACACTCAATTCAACAAAAAAAAAAGTTATACCAAAAAATATAAAAAAAAGATCTACGTAGTTTATAGAGGATGAGTGAGTGTCGGGATGCAATACAATATATATATATATATATATATATATATATATAATATAATTTTGATATTCATGGAGGACACACAAAGGACAACTGAACACAAATACCATTTTTTTATTGTTATTGTGTGTGTGTGTGTGTATAAATATATATATAATTATATCAGGTATATAATCGGGTAATCGAGTATATTAGAAATCCCAGACCCGCGAAAAATTTAAAAACCAATCCCAGACCCGTCCCATACCCTAATGGGACGGGTAAGACCCGTCCCAATTATGTCGGGTATCGAGTATTCCCATCGGGTTCGGGTTTCACTGCCATCCCTATAAACGGTCCAATGTACCTCGGACCCATTCCATCTCTTATCCCATCTTTTTAAGGTCCAAGCCCACCTTCTATTAGTTTATTTATCTATACCGATAAACGACACACTATAAAATAAATGAAATTTATTTTATTAATTCTTTCAAAAGCAGGATGTTTCAAAAATAGATTGTATCCGCCGTGACATTCACCTGAAATTATAAAGTAGAATATTAATGTTGATATTATGGAACATTTGATATTTAATTTATAACCGGAAAATTTGAATGTCTTACCGGAAAATAACAAATAATGATAATAACCATGGAATAAGATTTTGATTAAAAAATCAAAATGAAATCTTCAGCAAATCAATCGGGTAAATAACCTGAAATAATGTAAAGCAACCATTGTTATAGGTATAACACATATTCGGAAAAACTTAACGGAAAATTTTACCGGAAAAACGTAAATACGTCCACATATCACCTTCATCGCCGTTTATGATTTACAGCCTAAACTGATTTTAATAAAATCAGTTAACAATGAGAATAAAGATAAAAGGGTTAGACGAAACAATAGCCTGAAGAAAATATAATGTTGCCGGAAATACATAGATTAACAATCGGAAGTTTATTATAAAATATAAACTTACCAAAAAATTAATACAAATCTACCAGATTCGCCGGAATATATGAATAGGTGAAAGGAGATCCGACTAAACTATAAAAAGAGAGAAAAACATGATAAGGTTAAAGAATTAAGAAATGTCATGGTTTAAATATAGGTTAGTGGATGACTTGGCATGATTATGAAAGGCAATGAGTGACATGGCAATGAGGTGGCAATGATGTGGATGGCCTAGAATGTTGACAAGTGGAAATTGTTGTTTGCTTTAATAGTATGTATAGATAACTTTTCATATGCTATTTAAAAAAAAGAAAAAAATTCACCATAATAACAAGCTTTTTTATATTATTTTTAATATGAGTATAATTTTATTATATAATAATTAAAACAAAAATTACGTTATTGTGTCTTTTTGCTTACAATTGTGTCTTTTTTCATCATTGTGTCTTTCTGTCCGTCATTGTGTTTTTCAACTCATCGTTGTGTTTTTTTAGTACCAATAACACCATTGTGTAATAACTATATGTAAATATAATGAAAAATACCAACAAATTATCTAATACATAAAGCACAAGGATGAATACATATTACACAATAACCAAAAATGTAAAACATAATGTTGAATACATATAACACAATGACCTGAAACGTAAGACACAATGGTGAATACGTATAATACAATGACTTGAAACGTAAACACACTGAAAACTACATATTACACAATAACTTGAACGTAATACACAATGAACATACTACTATTTTTCTCAAATTAAGTGCATGCCACATGTCAATTCCGAAAAAACACAATGAAAGTATTACAGAATGACTAAAACGAAATTATAAGTAGAAAGACAAATGTTGAGTACAAATACACAATGACGAATAAAAAGACACAATAATGTAATCTTTGTTTTAATTTTTATCTATAATATATGTATCGATTGAAAAACACAATGACCAAAATCTATAACACAATGCATTTAAAAATCCAATTAAAAACACAACGAATAACCAAACAACACAATATAAAAAAACCTGCTATTTTTTTATTTTAATATAGCAATATGATATTTATTAAATATAAAAAACTCTTGTTATTATGATGATTTTTTTTAAATGTCGTATGAAAAATTACGGACGTTTTAAAATGATAGAGAAATTAACATGCGTTTTGCATGTGGATAGAGAAAGTCATCATATGTGGTTATTACCTTAATGACATTCTCATCAATTTTTTTCATAAATTAATCTCCACCATCCAAATTTAAGATCAATAAATTAGATTACTTCTGAATTATTTTGTATTTTAACATTACCCTCTTATATTAATCATAAAGTATTAAACTTTTGTATGTATTTATAAAATAATTTTTAGGTTTTCTAATTATACAAGGATCTAGCTAGTCTAGCACATAGTTAACAAGTGACATGATGCATAAATGTCACATAGGGAATCGGAATTTAAAGTGTAACACCCGAATTGGCTAGGACTCGTTAACAAAAGAATTGTTCGAATTAGGATATTAACTCTGGTTTATGTCCTATGGGGAGCTCAGCATTCTTTCATCATCCTTACTCTCACTAGCACTATAATTCTAGTTTTATGGGTTTATTCTCATACCAGAGTTGAGGAAGAGAAAGGACCATTCTCTACTATGACAAAGCTAACTAGTGTTTTGTGTTTGCAGATATACATATTTATCGGACGTGGTCATTCTTACACTTACCAACTCGTTGAGGCAGAAACGGTTCTTTGAAATACGTATGGATCCGTCACCGGTATTCTTTGGGGGACTTAAAACCACGACCACGTAATATGCAATGAAGTGGGGATATGTGATAGCTATAGTTATGGTGTAAAAATCCCGACTAATTGCCGATTAGTTCCAGTAAATTCCAACTAATCCTAATTAATCGTTAGTCCTCACCCACTAACCGAATAACGACTAACGATTACTATAACACTGGCAATAGAAATTTTGATATCCCGAGCTATGTTTATGCAGGATATGGACTAGAATCGCACGGAGCTAGACCGTAATCCATTTACATTTTACTAATAGAGTTCAATGATTCAAGTACACACAAAAGGCATGTGGTTTAGACCAAATAAAAGGACCCCAAAAACTATACATGAATACCTACAGTACAACATGTATAGTTTAGATCAAATCAAATCAAGCAAGTGTCATAGGAGATTGAATTCTACAGACCTAATGGCTGAGATACTATGTAAAATTGATGGGAGGATTATACACAATGCATTCCTTTATCAAGGTTTTGTTCTATTGGACATTCTTCCTAAGGTTTTAATGAGGCAACATAACTAATTACGCAATTTTAATTAATGTCAATTCCGAATAACGAGCTAGCATTATTCAGTGGTATAAAGTATAATGTCAGTAGTGTATAAAATAAAAGTCTAAGAGTGAGGATGACAAATGAATAGACCATTTTATTGTCCGGCTTAAGACGGGAAGAGGCACATGCAATGGTAAACTTTATGGGTTCCAAATCACAAAGTAAACCCACCCCACCTACATGGGTAGATTGCCAAATTGCAACCCAAGACAAAGCTTTGCCATGAAGAATATAAGACTTTGGAAAACATAAGTGTGTAATTAATTATTATTATTGTTATTATTATTACATAAAAATACCACTAACTCTTCACCATTTTATTTATTCACTCAAATCTCCCATAATTTTTATTCATTCAAACATTTACCATTTTTATTCACTCAAACCCTCAATGACTAATTTCTCAAACGATGATCTCAGGATATTCATACCATCAAATAATTCTAATATTGACATTTTTTTCAAACGATAGTAGCATAAAATTTTTCAAAGATCTCATCGAGCAAGCCGAAGAGGAAGACACGACAAAATCATCGAGCATTCCTAAAAGGAAGACAAGGCAATATCATCATCGAGCAATATAATTGGCCGAAGGATCATTTAGGTTAAATTTTCGTATTTTCGTATTTTTGGTTTGAATTGTCATATTTAATTTTTCCAGTTTTCAGTTATTTTATATTTTTAATTTTAATTACATTAAATTGTTTTATTTATTTTAGATCATAAAAAAACACCAATTGTTATAGGATACTTGTGAGTAGATGTTGCCGTTAATTTTGTGGGTTGTGAGTACATGAGACTAAAAATGAGATAACAATATAGGATTGACCGGTGTATGGGTAATTCCCATGAGAGTCACTTTCCTTCTAATATTTATGTGCTTTAGAGTTTATGTATATACAAATGTAACGTATGTGTAAAGTTAGATAACCTCTAATGAATGAGCTTTGTTTCTCCTCATTTTAGTTTTTTATTAATTTTGCATTATGTTTGTCTTGTTTGTGAGATTTACAAGTAAATCCTCTAGGCTCTAGTTATTTAAAAACAAATTTGACATCTTTAACTGAAAAAAAAATTTATACGAAATTGACAAAAAAAATATATATATATAAAAAATCAACATTTCCACAAAAATATACATAAATCTAGGCAGTTGATTTCCCCTTTTCACGCCTTAACCTTCGCCTCATGATACCAATGATCATCACCGATATCTATCACACACAAACAAACACCCACTAGCTACCTTCTATTGTGAATAATGTGACATTAAATTCATCATCCACCATCAAATACATATCCTCTACTCACAATAAATAACACACTCCACTCTTCACAATTCACAATTCACTCCATCAATCCTCTCAACTCACATTATCATCATATCTCAATTTCGCAAACAACTATGGCTGGTGCACGTTCATTCGCACCTCTTGTTTTAGTTCTTTCCTTAGTTCTCATGATCGCATTCGCCGATGTAGCTCAAGGATACAACAAGCTTCGTCCACAAGGTGTGCATGTTAATTATCTCTATTGGAAGTTTATTTTATAAATGTGCATGACCATGTTACACGTTACATTAATGTAGTAGATTAAGTATTGACATTGTTATATCATGTTGTGTTTACAGATTGCAAACCGAGATGTACGTATAGGTGCTCGGCAACTTCGCACAAGAAACCGTGTATGTTCTTCTGCCAAAAGTGTTGTGCCAGATGCCTGTGTGTGCCAGCCGGTGTTTACGGGAACAAACAGTCGTGTGCTTGCTACAATAACTGGAAGACTCAAGAAGGCAAACCCAAGTGTCCTTGATTTTGATATCTCAAAGTTTAAGGGGTTCTATTGACAGTTATTTAAAGTGGAAGGGCCCGACTGTGCACTCCCGGAATAAATTGAAATGTTATTGTTTTTGTACTAGTTATACTAAGATATTCAACCAAATTTGTGTTTTTTCTTTCTTTTAAAAATAATCTTCTTGAATTATTGTTTATCAAAATTGTTTCATCTGAAATTAAGACTTTAATAGAAAAAACAAGTCAACATTATTTATTAGAAAAGAGTCATACTGTACGCACATATATTAATCTAATCTCACACCAGTAAAATAGTCACTAATAAAAAAAGACGGTCATATGTATGTTATGACATGAGTCACACCAGTCAAGCGGGCGTCTTGAATGACTTTCTATTGTTTGAATTCCATGGTAGCTAATTCGACGTGGCTGACAAAGTGCAACATAAGAGATAATTAGCATTACATGCTACAAACAACACAGTGACTATATTCCACGTAGTATGACTGACACCATGAAGATTCTTTGTCTAAATTAAACTATATTAGTAATTACTGCTAATTAGCTATTGCATTTAAAGCATCTTGACAATTAACATGTGTGCTCTTTTAGTAACTTTCATACTTGTGAGTTGTGAGTTCTCTTATTGTTAAACACTTACGGGAGTCATGCCTTCTTCGTGACAATACTATGATCGTCGCATGCGAATTGGACCTTACCCTCCCCGGCATCAAGCATCGTAGCTAAATATTGTCGCAATAATTAAAATTGCCGCAAACCTGTGTGAGAAGTAGCTAGGGGCGCAATAAATTATGTGAAGCTTGAACTCATCTAAGTTTGGCTTGACCCATTTATTAATTACTTAATAATTATTTTTTTGTATACATATATAATTATTTTATATGTTTCTATATTTGTAGTCATATATATTAATTAATTATCTTCATACATATTAATATTATGACGTTTTATCATATTTAATATTTATTATATTGAAAACAAGTTAATCTATACTAATTAATAAATAAAGGTTTCATTATGTCACGTGTCTTCTATCTAGCCCACTATTCCTTTTAATTTCCCGCCTCCCATCACACTCATTTTACAAACTCGGTTCATATACATACTCGACCCAATTAACAAAATATATACTATATATAAATAGTTATTATAATTTAGTATTTTGTCATTCTACTTATTAATTAGAGTCAATTACTTTAAACATACAATATATATCTTACATATTTAAACATAAACTCCTAATTATGTTATTTCCATAATTTACGTCATAATTATACTTCTCTAAAATAAAAAGATTCAACAAATATTTAAATATTGCTAATTACACCTCATATTACGTTTGAATTTTAAGTTTCAAGTGTTTATGTTAATTGCATATTTTTGACATTTTAATCAAATTAAGGATGTTTTTTTTAAATTACATGTAATCCTTTAAAAATAAATTGATTGATTCATACTCAAAATAATTTCTCTCTTTCCAACTTACCGATTAACTCATTAAATGATTCTTAATTCTATAATGTTATAAATACCATGATATGATGACAAAAACATATATGATTAACTGTTCTGCATCTTTTGGTAAAACGTTTTTACCATCCAAGTATGTTTTTCTGTTTTCCTGCATTGATCATCATATTTTGTAATATTTTGTTAATTACCATACACAACAAATTATGTAATTAATTCTTCTATCAATGTCTCTAATACATAATGGAGCCAAAAAAAATTTTGATTAAATTGAGAGACAACAGATAAAACCAAACAACAAATGTGCTAACGAAATTTGATAAATTGAAATGATTTTAATAATGAGAAGCTAAATATAATAAATATTTAGCATCATTTTTTATTTATTTAATATTCAACTATCACAACTAGGGTAAATTTCAGGGATGAAGTAAGCGGGTTTCAACCTTACTTTCCCAAGTTTGAAGAACATCTCCAAAAGAATTCTTGCTAATTTATTTATAGGCCCGCACTACCTAACAACAACGCAAAACCCAAGCATGTGAAGAATGCCCTGAAAATCTTCCGTTGACAAACAGATCTAAAAATTGCACCAACTTTTAAATGACGAAATACGGTTCCGTTTTAGAAGACCAACTAATTCAATATTCTAGACTTGGGTTGATTATGCATTATTGTATATATTATTCAACTTAATTTTTTAACAAACATTTATTTTGTGTTCGATCACTTAATATTTTGCATGTTTTGTGATAAATGTATTATTAAAAAAACATATATTATTTAACCGGAATATATGTTTGTACCTTTTATATTTAATTCTCAAATTTGTTTATCAAGACTTTATATTGTTTATATTTCAAATGTTTATAAAATTAAATTTGTTAAACCCGTGTTGTACACGGGTATCTAACCTAGTGTATATATATAAACAATAGGCTTGTTAGTTATACTAGTCTAGCCAAATTTGATATATAAAGCATGAGCCTACGAAAATCTTCTGGGTTGAGGAATAATGAATTTGCTTAGCTACTTGCTTAAAATTCTTTTTCAACAAGCTACTAGCAAGAAGCATATAAATATTAATCTTATACATAAAGTTTGTGAAATTAAAATGACGGCATGAGTACCATTCCAATAAAAGGGCAACCGTCCTGTTAATCTTAACCTATACAAGTTACTGGTTAGCCCTGATCTCTTCCAACACCTTAGCGAGTTAGCGGTGGATTTCGTTTGATTATCAAAGACCTTGTTTCGTGTCATTCAGAAGAACCATAGTGTGGCTTAAAACATGTTTTGTGTCGCAATCTTGTTTCTCGTGTAGATTTAGTCTATCAAATACCGTAACCAGTTGGAAAATAATTGTACATTGCATGATTGCATGTGAGGTTGGTGGAAAACGAAACCGGGAAACATTATGTCATATCTGGATTATAAATAATTAACAATAAATCACAAGTTTAAAGAATATTAATTTAATTTAGTAAAAGTGCTTAATAATTCATCGAATATTAATAATAGATTGGCTGTTTCTTACATAACTAAGACTGTAGATCGATGATAGAATGTGTTTTTTAGAATCTGAAGTCATGTGTGACATATTTTATTATTTTATTTGATATGATTTGGTGCTTGATCTTGATCGGGTCGTCAATCAGATACATATATGGATCATATATCTCACTTGGATCTTGGCTAACAAATCACGTGCATGGATTTTTGAAGGGTAACTCACCTTATATACTTTATAGATTTTCCTTTTAATTTAAATGACCTTTTAACCTTGCTTTTAAGGTTACGAATTCAGTGACGGACCTACGAGGCTAGGTGCGCTCTATAAAAATAATACAATATTATTTACACGTGAAATCTCGATGCCTCATAAAATATTGGTTCAGGGTTAACTATGATAATAATAAACAAAACAAAAATTGTTTTTTAACAAAATGATCTATTTTGTATAGTTAAACGAATCGTGAGACCCTCTAAGACTCTAAGCTATCGTTGCCAATCCACTCTTATCAGTTATTCATTATTCTATAAAAGATTATACAAATTAACTAATATAGGTATTATGAAGATGATACCATTCTTTTTTAGTTTTTTCATAGCCTCAATTAAAAAAATAACAATAACTGAATTAATATAATCAAACAAATTAACATAAACAAATAATTTAACATATAGGTATATAGGTAATCAACGAACAATGCTATATTACAAATAAAATTTTAGTAAACTAGATTATTCCAATTGAGGGCTTTTGCTATATTCTTGATTATTCCAATTAATTGGTGGTTAATACTTGTTGCACGTCAGGTGTTCGACGAAATTACGACTTACGTTCGGACAAGTTAAAGGTTGTTTACTTGCATTTGGGTGCTTAAGGGGGTATTTTGAGTTGGAGTTCTACCCATTTTGCTTTATTTTGGAGTTATACCTTCCTCCTCTTATGCCTTAGCGGTTGTTGTGGGGTGCTAGATGGGGGGTGAGCAACCCGTAGTTGCTCCCCTCCTTCGAGTGTGAGGAGTTTGGTCTTTGATTCTTGCTCTAACTCATCTCGAGTCAGGGTCTTTAGGGGTCCGGTGTCTTTTGTGATTTGTTTGTTTTCTGTACTCGTGTGTACATGGCTACCATAAAAAGAATTCGAAACGTAAATACAGGAAGGCTTGGTCCTAGCTCCACTTACGGTTTAAGGCCAGGCCCCTTTAAGCATTTCCACGAGTGTAAGGATGGTAGACCTGGGTCCTCGGGGTTTTTCCGCCTACTTGAGCACATGCAAAGTACCCATTTCAAAACGGATACTCGGAAGAACCTTTTAAAAGATGCTATCTCCAAAGATTTGAACCTTTTTATAGATGTTGGGGAAGCCCTTCGGGCGGGGGATAAATGGTTATGTGGGAGGTGCATGACGTTGCATGCCCTAAGCAGGGGGTGCAAGCATGCTGATGGTGTCTATTCTTTTTCTGTGGATTCTGGAGATGCTGGAGAATTCATCGTTGGGATCCAGAAACCTAATCGTGTGTCTGTGGATAGGGACCCAAGTCCATCTGTAGGAGTGGTTGGGGATGTATCCTTTTTGGAACGGGTTTTCTCCCTTCCCATTCAAACGGTTAAGAGCATCCCCCCAAGTTGTCGTTTGGCGTTTGCTCAGACTTTGGCATGCGCTTTACGCAAGGTAGTGGATTCACCAGGCTCGATTGAGAATTGGGTCAAATTACTATTGTTGCCGCGTTGTACTTTAAGGGTGGTGAAACCTTCCACTAGGCAAGAACGCAGGTCAGGGAATCGAAAGTCTTTGCAATGTAGTAGCATTCAGCAAGCACTTGCGGTGTGGACAGATGGATCTGGTTTTGCTGACTTGGTTCTTTCTCTCTTTGATAACGTGGGGGGAAGCACTTTTTCTAAAAGAGAGACGGGAGGGGAGGAGAGTTCTGAAAACAGCCTCAATATTAAACAATGTCTCAGGAAAGTCAGGGATGGTCATTTCACAGCTACAGTCAAAGTATTATGCTCAAGTGGGGTTGCCCCTCTCGGAGATTCAACCATGAAAGCCCTCATTGATAAACACCCAGTGGTGCCGCCTCCGTCCTTGCCTTCTAGCTCTGTCGCCCTGCCTACTCTCTCTGTGGATGGGGACTGTGTGCTTAGATGTATCCGATCATTTCCTAAAGGGACCTCATGCGGGAGAGACGGGATGCGGGCACAACACTTGTTGGACGCTCTTAGTGGTGAGGGATCAGTGACTTCCATGGGTCTGCTCTCTGCCATCACTGAAGTCATCAACTTATGGCTAGGGGGTCTGTGCCCCAAGGTGCTCGCTGAGTTTATTGCTTCGGCCCCCCTTACCCCTTTATTAAAGCCAGATAATGGAATTCGGCCCATTGCTGTGGGGGCTATCTGGCGTAGGTTGGTTTCTAAAGTGGCTATGAAGATGGTTGGGAAGGAAATGACTCAGTATTTAGGGGACTTTCAGTTTGGGGTGGGGACTCCTAATGGGGCAGAGGCGGTGCTTCACAGCGCGAACCGGTTTCTTAACTCCTTTCACGCAAACGGTACTTTAGCTATGCTTACTGTGGACTTCTGCAACGCCTTCAATATGGTCGACCGCACAGCCCTTCTCCGGGAGGTTCATCATCATTGCCCGTCTATCTATCTATGGGTCCAGTTCCTTTATAGGGGCTACTACTGGGGTTCAGCAGGGAGACCCCCTTGGGCCCCTCCTCTTTGCCTTAGCATTACACCCTCTTGTTCTCCGGGTACAAAATGACTGTAACCTCCGATTTCATGCTTGGTACTTGGATGATGGGACTATTATTGGTTGTGCCAACGAAGTCGCTAAAGCTCTAGATATTATCAGCTCGGAAGGGCCATCATTGGGGCTGCAACTTAATATTAAGAAAACCGAGGTTTTTTGGCCAGCGTGTAATGGGGTGAAAGTCAAAGATGGGCTCTTCCCTAGTGGGATTGGTAGACCAGAGAGAGGGGTAAAGCTCCTTGGAGGGGCTGTTAGTCGAGATCCCTACTTTATTAAGGAGTTGGCGAGGCGGAGAGCATCTCGTGCGGTTGATCTTATGAAACTCTTACCTTGCCTTAGGGATCCCCAGAGCGAACTCCTCCTGCTTAGGTCTTGCATGGGGGTTGCTAAGTTGCTTTTTGGGTTACGAACATGCCACCCCCATATGATGGATGATGCGGTATCCTGTTTTGATAAGGGGCTTCGAGAAGCCATCGAAGACATAGTTGTATGTGGAGGCCCGTTCTTTGGTGATCTTCAGTGGCGACTTGCATCTTTACCGATGCGCTTATGGGGTTTAGGCATTCTTTCGGCTCATGATGTTGGGGTTTACGCTTTTGTAGCGTCGAGGGCTCAGTCTTGGAAGCTACAGAATCACATCTTAAGGAATAGCGGAGTTGTCGACCTGGACTCAGACTACGTGCAGGCCCTGGAACGCCTAAATGGCACTCTCCCAGACTTTGACATTGGCGGTTTCTCTAATATGGACATCACCAAAGCCTCAAAAAACTTTGGCGAATGCCCTTTTTGGCAAAATCGCTCAGAGCCTGGGAGAAGTTTTTGGATTGTCCCCCCGACAGAAAGCGGTTATTGAATGCTTACAAGGTCCTCATGCCCAAGATTTTCTGACCGTTATCCCGATTGATGGCTTGGGCCCAAAGCATGTCTGCGGTCGAGTATAGGGCCATTCTTAAGTACCGTTTGATGGTCCCAATGTACCCAGAAGACGAAACATGTTCGATCTGCCGTAAGGCTTGCCTGGATAAATTCGGAGAGCATGCGGTTCATTGCAAGGAGATGCCTGGGTTCAAATATCGACATGATTGGGTGCGGGACGTTCTTTGGGACATCTTAAGGCGAGCTGGGATATCAGCTAAAAATGAAGCCCCCGTAAACTTCCTTACAGACCCCACGGAAGGGAGATCCACTCTACGACCGGCAGATTTGCTCGTCTTTGGTTGGGCCGGGGGAAAACACGCTTGTGTTGACCTCACAGGGGTATCTCCCTTAGCTGGTTTGAGGGATAATGGGTTTGTAGCTGGGCAAGCAATGAAAAGGGCTGAAACGAAGAAGATGGAGAAACATGCTAAAGCCTGCGAAGAGAACCAACATGTTTTTGTCCCATTGGCTTTTGATACCTTTGGCTCCTTGGCACCGGAACTATCCGTTTCCTAACCAGGGTCCAACGGGTTGTGCATAGCAATGTGTCGATTCCAAAGGGGCAGGGGTATGTCTTTAGCAGGTTAGGGTTTGCAATTCAGAAAGGGGTGGCGGCGCAGCTTGTTGCCCGTCTACCTGCTATGTTGATGTAATATCTATGTTTTTATATAATGAAAGAAGTAACTTATTATTTGACAAAAAAAAATAAAATAAATAAAAATAAATAAACTAGATTGAAAAATGTAGATTTACGTTAAGGAGACCGCAAATTCAAATTTTCTTTTTATTCACCAAGAATTTGGGTCATAAATTCAAATTCCATTTTCTTTTTTGCATTATGAATTTGGGCTGTATAGGGCCTTCCCCTAAGACCCTAACTACAATGTGGGCCACGAGACTATTCTGAAAGGAAATCCAAATGCTATAATTAGAGACGCACAAACCGGTTCCGGGTCAGGTTTGAAACCGGGTATTTTATGCACCTCTAACTATAATATGAAACTTAAAAAAGGAAAGCAATATCTCGTGATCAGTGACGGACTCGATTTTGTTTTCTCGTTAGAGGCGATAGGGGTGAGCATAAAACCGAATTAACCGAACCGAAACCGAATAACCGAAAAAACCGACCCGAAAAAAACCGAACCGAAGCATTAACCAACGGTTAATTTTTTAGTTTTTCGAAAAACCGATTTTTGGGTTTAGGTTAGGTTATCCAATTTAAAAAAACCGAAAAACCGATCCAAACCGATTAATCGAACATATGTTTTTTACGTATTTTTTTTAAGATGTTATGGCCAGATAGAAAACACCAAAAGAATCTACCATTGATGCGCTGATGAAGATTATAAAGATGATCAAGATTGGGTCTAAACTTTAAAGATGAATGAGATAATGAATGAAGATTCGGGAAACCTTTTAGTTTTTTTATTAAGAACGTTGTTGAATTTTAAACTCTATTACTCAAACAACTGTGTATTTGTTTGGTTCCACGTAACACGTGCGTATTTTTATATTTTGAATTCAATATGTATGAGGTACTCTAATTTTTTTTTGGAATTCTTTTTTTTATAATGTCTACTGACAATAAAAAAACCGAAAATAACCTAAACCGAAACCGAAAATAACCGAAAACCGAATAACCAAATATTCGAATAACCGAAACCGATTTGTTGGTATTCTAAAATAATTGATAGCTTAGGTTTAGGTTTAGGTTTCACCTAATAACAGAACCCAACCGAACCGTGCTCACCCCTAAGAGGCGATCAGAGGACTTAACACTAATTTTAAGGGAGCGATCGAGATTTTTACATACATGTAACACTAGAAAGTTATTTTAAAGGTGGGCGGTTTCCCCTTAATATAGGCTAGGTCCACCCCTGCTCGAGATCACCATCTAGTATGAAAATTAGGTCTCAAGTGATAAAATAACGTGGCTAACTGTGATTTGTGGTTATCAAGTAATCACCACCCCTTCTACCGTAATTATATGAGTAGTATGGTTATTAGTTATTATGTCATGTAATTATATAATATATAGTTCCCGGTACATGGAACTGTTGTTTGAGTAATTTTCCATCCGGACCGTAAAAACTCCAGAAATTCCTTCTAAAGTTATTTTCAGTTTTTTGGCTACCGCTTTTTCCTCATATATGGGCTATTTATTAACCAGGGGAATGCAACATCAGTTACTTTGAGCAACAAAATAACCTATAAACAACACATAACCATAAAGAAGCATCTTTTCACCCTGCTCACCGCGTTGGATGTGTATTCCATGTCCGGTAAACTCTACGATACATCATTACTCATTTCTTTTGTTTGTATTATATTTATATCTATCTATCTGTCTGGTAATCATGAACATTTCCCCTAATTTATGTGTTTCATTTCTCAATTAGGTCTCAGTTACTGAAATTTGTTATATTCTGTGTTTTAGGAGACGGGACCAATTATTTGGTTTTGGATATGTGTAAATTATGGGTAGTCAATGATTGTAGAGGTAAGAGTCCTTTTTTTATGTGAGTAATGATAACTCATAGATGCTTTCATGAATTGATATTTCTGTTTTTTGCAGATTGAACATGCTTATCATATGAACTTGGAAGTGCTTCAGAGTTTGGTATTCTCATTAAAATAGTATGGAACTATAAATTCTTATGCTTCAGTGAATGAATACACTTGATTTGATATAAGTAATGTGAAATATGTTTTTTTCTTTTTTTCAGCCTGCTGATTATAAGCTCTCATTCTTCAGAGGCATCACAAATGAAGAAGTTCAGAATCAGTGGATAAAAATCTTTAAAAATGCAAGTTTGGAATGTCAACAACAAGCATTTTGTATTATATCTGAAGGTATCAAATTTTTATTGCAATAAAAAATAATACTTTATGGTCCAATTAATATATTAACTTGTAATTTTCTTGATCATTGCAGGTTAAAAGTTTTCTTGATCCTTGTGAGGATGATAATGTGAGTTTGGGAGCTGATTCAATGCATCAAGTGATCAAGAAAATGTTGACATCTCATTGGTAATTTTTTTTATTTAGTTACAAAATAGCAACTATCATTATGCAACAGTGGAATTATTATCTGTAATGTATTTGGAGGATCTGATTTATGGTACCTCACAAATCTGATTAGACCAGTAAAGCTGAGCAAACCAAACTTCCAAATTAAAATGATTTCATATGTTTTTATTGGATATTCATATATTATGGACAAACTTGTAATTGTAGGCATTATAATAGTAATAACAACATATTAAACTTTCAACCTCTGGAGGCAAAGGTTGATCTATTCTACTTATATCACTTTATTTTCAATACCCTTTTAACCGATTATCTTAATGAACCAAATCTATTTTTTAAACTTTTATTACAGAATTTGGAGTATGAGTTCAACGTCGTGAAGGAGGAACGAACCCAATAAGAAGAGTCCACCTACCAGTGGTGAAGTTCAGATGTACATGAAAGTAAACGTCTTTTTCAACATCTATCTTCAGTTGACTTTTCTTATCAGAGATAGTTGCCTCTCTTATATGCAGCGTTTTATATTCTTTTAACTGATTATCAGTCCCAATTATTAAGAATGCAATATAAATTTTGCATTAATGCCATTAATACGGAGCCCAAATATGCACAGGCACTTTATCATGCTCTTCCAATGAACTACATTACTATTTCTAAACAAACCTGGTGGTGAAGCCAACCAGACAAGTGCGCAAGTTAATGTACAAGCAGGCCAAATAAGGTTATCTTGAAATTTCTTCTTACCTTTAATAATCATCTAGGAAACTAAATACCAATGCATATGAAATTACCAACCCGTGTTGATGTAACTGAAACATGGACAGTGGGCAATTAGTGAGGTCATTGATACGGGGAGAAAGCCATGACGCCAGTAGGGTACAAGGTTAGAAAGACAAGAAACACTACATGGACGTACCTGGGGTAATACATAAATTTGTACAATTCACCTGTGATTTGTCTTAATATAAATTAATTTTTGGAGTTTTATGAAACGCATACAGTTTGGGAACATTGCTGCTGTGCAGGGTCTAAAGCCACGTAGCCATGCTTTTAATCTCAACGAAAAGGTCAGGCGGCTATTGCTTAATGTTGCACTAGGTGCTCGTATATTGTATATTTTTGTTGCAAATGCATATTGATTATTGTATATTTCTGATTTTTTTTATATATGTGGTATATGTGATGAGAAGTAGACTATGTGCAGCTTTTGGTGTTTGGTGATTTAGAGCTCCCCACTTACTAAATAAAGAACATTGTGAGCTATGTGAAACAAATGGAAGAAACTGGATGGAGGTTCAGTTGATGTAAAACTAAACCTAGCTTTATGTTTCTTGTAATGAAGTTGGTTGATTTTCTTATACACAAGCGAAACAAACTATGTTTTTATCTAAATAAATATTTTTATTTCGTTTAAAGCTCAAAAAAATATAGTTTGCCATTATTACATGAAACTACCCATCCACTGAACGGGTATAAAACTAGTTCTTTTTGTTGATGTATATATGATGGAAACAGGAGAAAAATGTATACCGTAAAATAATATAATAAACATGGGTTTTTATTTAAAATATATAAATTGGGTTAACAAATGACAACTTGACCTTTTTATTATGGTCATCGTTTACATCATTACATTTTTTAGCGAAGTTTCAATGATGTTAGCTACTAAATTAATAATGATGTGTGACATACCAAAACATGATGTCGTAAACGATTATATATGATCAAACTTCGTATTCTTTCCTCTTGCCCCGTCACCTTAAAGCCCAAAAGTTCACATATATCCTTTGTCATTACAACCTCACGCTCAATATCGATTTTGGATTTCCCTTCTTGAATTGGTAGTTGTACTTTAATGGCATCTGTTGCATCATGATCTGAGAAATAAAGTCTTGTAACCATTTGAGATGTAGAGATCGATTTGTTATGCCATAATTTGCTTTTGAGTTTTATAGAAAGCGAAGGTGCTTTCTTTTTGTTTTTTACCCCTTTATTTTTCTTTTTCTTTTCATTATGTTTTGAATTTATCGAGACCGACTCCAATGATATTTTTTGGTATAAATCCTACGACCTCTGTGCCACATTGTTGAATTAACTCCATTAAACTAGAAGGATGAAGAATCGCAATCAAGGGCCATATTAGGTATTACCTTTTGACTAATTGCTCTACAAGATTCAGGTAGTGGCCCACATGAATTAACCAAAGGGAAAATTCCCAATATAGCCCTGTTGAAGAGAGAGAAAATGTGTTTTAACCCTTATTTCTCTAATATTTCCAAAATAACTCATATAATTTGGACTGAGAAAACACATTGGGATAAGATCCAATCAGATTTCTAAACCAATAGTATTTTGACACGTGTAAGAATTTATGAAAATCCGACCAAATTTTTGAATATCTTGAGAGACCCGTCCATATTTTCTCACTAAATTATTTATCTCAAAAACAGTCTTTACAGACGGTTTTTTTATGTTTCCTAACTTATCCATCCATATTCTTAAATCATTGAAAAATGTCCCTTTAAATTTCGTCATCCAAGACACATTTGAGACGAATTTGTACCAAGGAGACGATATTTTGGTTTTGTTCTTATAAGTTGAAATCCCGTCCACACCGTCAATATTTATTTTTAATCCATCCATACCGACAAGATTCAAGTTAATTCCGTCTACACCGACATGTAATGTAAGATGAATTAATTTTCATTATTTTTCATGTTTGTATATAATATCCATCATCTTCTTCCTCATTCCTCCACTTCTCCATTGATAATCCTTCATTGATTTATTTTACGATGTTCTAACTGACCTTATTGAATTAAATCATTATTTGCTTTATTTTAAAAAACTTGTTTGACATATTACTCTCTTTTCATGAGAAAAGATACTGCTTTCACATTGTTTAGAAATGTGAACCTTTTTAATCTGGGTTAGTTGTTGTTTTTCTTCTCTTTTTTTTTTTTTTTTTTGTAATTACTTACTATTTGAAGTTAACAACCTATTATTTTGTTTCGAATAGCTAATGTCAAATAGATACTGGTCCGACTTAACGAATGTCGGTGTAGACGAAGATGAAGAATTAACAATGGAGGAATGGAGGGATGAGGAAGAAGATGATGGATATTATATACAAACATAAAAAATAATGAAAATTAATTCATCTTATATTACATGTCGGTGTGGACGGAATTAACTTGAATCTTGTCGGTGTGGACGGATTAAAAATAAATCTTGACGGTGTGGACGAGATTTCAACTTATAAGAACAAAACCAAAATATCATCTCCTTGGTACAAATTCGTCTCAAATGCGTCTTGGAAGACGGAATTTAAAAGGACATTTTTCAATGATTTTAGAATATGGACGGATAAGTTAGGAAACATAAAAAAACCGTCTGCAAAGGCTGCTTTTGAGATAAATATTTAGTGAGAAGATATGGACGGGTCCCCCAAGATTTTCAAAAATTTGGTCGGATTTTTATAAATTCTTACACGTGTCAAAATATCATTGGTTTAGAAATCTGGTCGGATCTTATCCCAATGTATCTTCACAGTCCAAATTATGTGGGCTATTTTGAGAATATTGAAAAAATTAGGGCTAAAACACATTTTCTCTTTCTTCAAAAAGGCTATATTAGGAATTTTCCCTTAAACAAATTGTCTAAAACCAAATCACAATACAAAAAAAAAAAAAAAACTCATCTCCTGGTCCACCATCATGAGGTGGTGGTGGTGGAGTATTGTCACACCCCATCTTATGGCCTAGACGTGCGACTAATAGTTGGTAGCTGTTTAATAAATATATTAGAGTTTATGGGTTAATTTTAACGAAAGACTTAAAGTTGATTAAAATATTAATTTACATTGAAAATTTACTTGGGAATTAAATACCCAAGTATTCGTTTACAAAATGCATGTTTATATTACAAGGATTTTAATATCAAAGGTTGAGCCATCTTGTTATGCGCTTCTAACTTCACGACGACTCCAATCTTTGCTACTTCTTATAAGTACTTAATTACCTGCATTAGGTTGAAAAAATACGTCAGCTTGTGCTGGTGAACACGTATGACTCCAAAATAATTGAATAACAGTTACAATACAAATATGGTTTTCTGTACAAGCTCAGCAGAAGTATTTCTGCGTCCAGAATTTGTACCACTACCTTACACACACAAAAGTGTTCCACGAGCCACGTAGCCCCTAATGGAACACTAATTATGACTCTTAGCCCGCGGCCACATATCCTTTGACTCTTTAGGCTAGATAATTATGTATGGGTCCAGACACATGTGTAATCGGTCTGAGTTGCTTTTATTTTCTAATTTTGTATAATAACATTTTAGAGATCACATAATCTCATGTAAACGTTGACTGATTAAGATTAACAACTCGTTCATCTTATAAAGTTTAAATATGTTTGACTGTTTGTAAGGCTTAACGTATTCATCTGTACCGTCGTTGTGCGTTTGAAAACCTTGATTGTGAATGAGAATGATATTAACCTATACATAAATAGGTTTGTATAAATATTTGAATGGCGTTTCTTGATTAAGATATTGCCCTTAAGCTTAACCTTGATAAAGTTTTCAACTTTACTTTTGAATGAAAACACTTTGTTTTATGTGACGTTTGATGTAGCATGCTTTGGCTTAATAGGTTCTAACACGTTGGTGAGTTTCTCCAGGTAAGTGAATGGGTCCCACGGTTGATTGGGATTTATATGAATTTCTTTTCCTTAGGCAAGAAACACACTACTAGTGATATCCCCCTTACAGTTTAGTACATGTCCGTCAAAATATAACTTTGTTAAAATTACTTTATTAAGAAGTAACGTTTATGAAAACTCGTTGTGAATGTTTATGAAATACTTTCAAGGTTAAAGGCCATAGCCTTGTTTAATGTCTTAAGCTATAACTTAAATTACTTGAACATAACTCCTACCTTAGTACGAAGACTTGGGAATGATAATATTAAGTAATGAATGAACTTGACGGTAGGATCTTGATCTAAACACGCTTATTTGATTGATAACTTGCTTAGGACTTTGGTATTGGCACGTACTTCGAGAAAACAGAATGTTGGCTTGTTGTAACACAGGCACGATTCCCTAGACTAAGTGTGTGTGATATTGAAGGGATTTTGTGATGAATGAGGCTTAATCCCGTAACCTCCTATTTACAGGCAAAATCTGCACCCCATCGCAATACGCGATGGAGTGAATTGTTGGTCATCGCGTATCGTGACGCCGCAGTTTACAAAAGAATGCCACGTGTTGTCATGTGGCCTGTCACAACGTGCCATGTGGTGACACGTGGTTGGACACGTGTACCGGATTACTTAACGTGGTATCGCGTATCGCGATGGTCCTATGTGTTTGGTCATCGCGTATCGCGTAGCCGCCTAATATTGATTTGAGTGCAAGACCATCGCGTTACGCGATGGGTTTATGTGTATTTTTTTGTGTATCGTGATGAGATAAAGTTCTCAGAATTTTCATTCTAAGTCCCTAGACTTTATAAGTTGACATTTATAGCTAAGTTTTATAATAGATAGCTACTTGGTTTTATAAGTATGTAATGGAGCAGTCAACGAACTCAACCCCGCCATCTAATCAACATCCATCACTCTAGTTCTAGAGCCTCTTGAGGTCTCCTGTAACTTAGAGAAGGATATGTGACGTCAACTTATATACAACCCTCTAAAATGATTTTCAATGAAGTCTTTATAAAAAAATCACATTTCTTTACATTTAAAATTAGACGAGTAAATTACTTTTGTGGTCGTTGCGACTTATTTCTCATAACCCTTTGGGCATAAGATAAAATGTTTGGAAGAGTTAACCGTCGACATTTAAATTTGATTGCGGATTTACCCTTTTTACTAATTTTATCCATTATCTCTTGTTAAAACAATAGACGAGATAGCTAACGGAGTAATGGGCTATAACAAACCATAATATAAGCAAAAAGAAAAAATGAAGAAAACAAAATAAGTGAGTTTCATCCCACATTGGTTGGGAACGAAAATTGAATGATTTCATCTTGATATAAATAAGAAAGTGAGTTCTTGCCTCACATCGCTAGATTATAAAACTGGTAAGCTTTTTATAAGAAGGATAACTTATATGATTATATTGTTATAAGACAAATCACACCCAATGGTCTTAGCGGAGGGTCCGAAGCATCCGAGGCGCACGGGCGAAGTGCAATTGGCGCAATTTGATGCTTTGATGACGCACTACGCACACTCGCGTACTAGTTCCTCCGCGCTACGCGAAACCTTACAAGTTATCTGAAAAATCTTTTGTACTTCGCGCTACACGACGTGATAGTTACACAAAAGTGACACGTGGCATGCCACGTGGCATAGCTAAGGCTGGCTCAGCAACCCTATGATTACTTCGCGCTACGCGAAGTGTTTGTTTGTGTTGTTTCGCACTATGCGAACAGACCCAGTTTCATGTATAAATAGGGTTGAAATCCAGCCTTCACTCTTCGTCCCACATAAATTTTCTCTCCCAATTTTTTTTATTTTTAGTAGTTGGTATAATACACGAGTAGTCGTAACAGTACCCTCTCCGATTGAAAGAAACTTTTATACGTGAATCCAAAAGCTCTGTCTTAACAATGTAAGACATTGTGCCATCGTGTAAAGTTTCTAATCTCGTGATTATCGTTATGATTATTGGGTTTATACTAATATAAATATACTACATTGTGTTTAACCTAGGTGTTTAATATAAGGAAGTTTTCTTTAATTGTAAATGATATAATGCTAAATATTTATGTTTCTCGTGCATAATTTATTTAATATTTTAATAGTTTATGTTCGTTTTTAGTCGAGATTTGTATACTACTAACACTTTTATGTTTCGTAGGCAATGAAAGTTTATCGTGATCGAAAAGGGCGAAAAACGAGCTAAAAAGAGCCAATACGGAGATCCGGAACGCGTCAGGAAGAAACCAGACAGAGAACCAGTCAGAGCGGGCCGATCTGACTGGCCCCCTATTTTGACCCGCCGCGCCGCGCGGCCTCAGGAGCTTTCTGGTCGCGCGGCGCCTAGTGAATGCTGATGATATTTTTATTTCGTTTTTGTTAAGTTTTAGGCCCTGTTTTCAGTATAAAAACATCCCTAACTTTAACCTGAACAATAACCTGCTGCCACCAGACAAATCTGGAGTTCCTTGAAGCATATTTTCGAGTCTTGTGGTGATTTTGAAGGCACGAGAACAACAGGTGAAGAGTTATACGTTCACGATTGAAGACTACAGGTTTTATCATCTCTGATTTCCCGTTCTTTATATTTTCACCATGTTTTCAATTTTATTTGTTTTGTTTGGTTTTGATTATACGATGCTAGGCTAAACTTAATATACTACCTAGGTTGTGATAAACCTTTGTTCGGTTTGATTTTGATTGAGATTTGTTTCGTCGTGGATTTTATGTTTTAAGTAAATTGTTGAGTTTGAGTTAATTGATGCGTATGATTGCTTGGTTCTATTTACTTGGATTTATTGTTTCACATTGCCCTTGGTGATTGTTTCATAGGATAAGGTTTTGTTAGGTCATTTACTGTGTGTTCTTGGCTAGTTTATGATTGATATAGATTAAAATCATATAAACAATAAAACTAATTAAATAGATAAAAGTGAGCTGCTAGCCTAGAAAGTTGTAAGGTGATAGGTTATTGATAGATCTTTGTTGGTCAGGATTGCTAGATTTAGTTATTCGTAAGGAGTCCATCTATATTTGATTGTCAACTTAGTATATTAAGTTAATTGAGTCTACTTAACTATCTTTGATTTCCGCGCTGTAAGATATGATTTCGTCATAAAGATACTTAGACATAAATTATTAAATAACCGTAAGGAAGTTTAATTTAAAAACTTGTGTGTTTTAAAACTTGTTAGAAATCCATAGGTGTCTTCTTGAAAATCAAGGGTCATGTTCGGGTTTTCTGTCAAGGGTCTATTTCACGATCATAGTTCCATAACTTAAGTTTCCCAGTTAATTAATAATCGTAACTTTGAGGATTCTAGCCTAGGTAGTTGTTTTTATCATCTGAATTAATCTAAGGTTTTTCATTATTATATTAGTCTAATCAATTAGGGTTAAGGTTTTTATATTAAGTTAATTAGTTTTAAAGTAATGATTATTTTTTATTATTAATATATTAATTAGGGTTTGTTTTAATTAATTAAGTATTAGTTTAATAATTAGGTTTAGTTAAGTAATTATTAGTTAATTATTATTTAGGTTTAATTAATAAATTAGTTTAAAAACTTCACCCCTCAAATATTATTATTAAATAGTCGTGTCTTGTAGTTGAGTCTTATTTGCTAATTTCGTAATTTAAAGAGTCTCGTGGTTCGATATCCGGACTTACTTAGCGGTACTAGAGTCGACCGGTACACTTGCCGGTTAGTAGTTTAAGTTAAGTTTAAGAGTCTAGAGTATTACTTAGTGTCTAGTTTAGCGTAATTTTAGTTAATAAATTATTTGACCAATTTTAGCACATCAGTAAACTTGCAAGGTGAGACATTCGAGTTTTTGTACAACTTAAATGCACGTGAGACAACTGGTTTTCCAATACTGTCATGATGGTTTTTTAAACTTACTAAACTCATGACAGATAATCAAAACGTTTTCACATATATTTTCAAAACATTTCAAATACATTACAATGACTTTGTCGTTGTAGACTTACGAGATGATTACTATTTGTATTGTGGGGTTTTGTATACAAGACTTTCCTACTGGGCTATTACACGTTACTTATTGGACAAGTGTTAGCCAATAAGTAATATGACCGCAGTCACAGATATGGTCGAGTGACAAGTGTCTTTCGGTAATTTGTAAGCAAGAAGATATAAAAACATCTTAATGTTGTAACTGTAAAAATGTGTCATTTATAAATGAATGTACTCACCAGTATTTCCTGCTGATCAAGTATTTTTTTTAAATGTTTCAGGTGACTTGTTAGAGACAAATGAAAGATATATGCGGGCTTCCAGCTTATATAGGTGGCTTATCACCAGAATAAAAAATGTGTTTTGTAAATTAGGGGTTTATCCATATAAGACTTATGTTTGTATAAAATGGGTTTTATTACCAGTTTATGAAATAAGAAATCATGGTGTTTTTATAACTCTGATTATTTTTCCTAACTACGGTCCTGATGAAATATTCCGCTGCAAAATATTTTAACAAACAACGACACCACCACTCGATGTTCACGGCTTCCCTCTCAAGGTATAAGGATCGGAGGTTGTGATATTGGCCAATATCGCAAATAAATTTAGATGTTGAGCTAAAAAACAATTTACTCCCATAATATTTATTTATTTAGTTTTTTACTTTCAAAATTTATCTGTTATGTTTTTATATTCTTTATTCTTCTTTCAAGTAACTCACATATTGAAACTAACCACACACATTATGTTTTGAGTTTATTTTTTGTTTGAAACCTATCATAATGTGCGGGTTTGATAACGTGAGTTTGGACATTACATGATAATAAAAAACAATAAAACCAATATGTTTCATTACCTTTTTGCTTAAACTACGGTTATTTTTTTAGGTTTTCTCTTTCGTTTGCTAGAGTGAATACATCGAAGCCGAAAGACTTTACCTTTGCTGTAACGCGCATGTTTGATCTCGATAATTTATATTATAACAAGTTTGTAAAATACATAATAAAAACTCAATGAAAGGGCCACAAGTCGTAAACTTCAATGGAGTTTTTATTTATGCACATTTTACCAATTTTAATAATTTAAACTAGCATTGCGGTGAACATAAAGTTGTTTAGTTTCAATGTAATCGCTATAGCATACGAAAGAGAAGAGTAAAGTGTCACTTTCGTCCATGAGGTTTGGTTTGTTACGCAACTTGTTGCAAATTGGAAATGACTAATGTACCAATAACCAAACAACTAATCTTGAAAATCAGTTGTTCTTTACTTAATAGAATAAAGAATAATAGAACCACTCCCAAACAACTTATATCAAAGACTCATATTGCAAACAACTGCTGGATAAGAAAAAAAACGTTGATAATGAAACAACCTATATGTTCAAGACTAAAGACCGAAGAAAACAACTGATAGGCGTCATTAATTGTTCTAAAGATAATCAGTAGTTTAGATTGTATTTGTAATTTGTTAGTTGTTTCTAGTTTTGTCAGTTGGTTGCTTGTAATATGTTACATATTGCTTTCACCCTTAATATCATCAACACTTTCAAATTTTTATAAAATGAATAAGAAAGTGACTTGTTTATCAATACTTTACACATAAAATTCTCTAATAAAAGTTTAATTTAGTATAAAAAACAGAGAATGATGAGCCAATGGCGAGAGAAACATCATGATATTGTAACCTTATGATTCAATGGAAAGATATTTCTCATATGAGTTATTGGCTTGTTTATTTAATTTTTACTGCAATTAACCTAGATTACATGAGAATGAAGTCAAGTAACATGAATCTAACTAGTAAATGTTAGATCAGTTTTTTTTGTTTTAGTATTCATACTGATCCAACACAACTTTAGTACAAAAACTTTTTTTTTTCAGCTGGACCCTTGAGGTCTTTGAATGTTGCGATTTTTGTCTATTTCACTAGCTCTATTAACCTTTTTAATGTTAAGTTAGGAATATATGTCATTTTACCTATTTGGATAAAAGTGACAATTGTGAGCAAACCTCATGTACGATTTTATAAGATGAATATTTCATATTTAAGCATCCCAATATATTTTATAACCAACTAGTTGAAACCCGCAGGATGCGGCGGATGACAACAATAATTTACAGCGTGGTACTCGAATTCTGTTAATTTTTTAATCTTGTAAGATATTGTATAGCATTTATGTTAGTTTTCTTTTTTTTCATAACTTCAGTGTGGTCTATCCATGCCATTTACAGATTTCAATTGAATCATATCAAACATACAAATAAGATAATATCAATATAAACGCAGTAATTTAAAAAAAATCCGAACACACAAACCTAAGAAATCCACTACTATTTGATGTTGTTTGGTCATCCTTTCTAACCCATAGAACCTAAGAAATAAACAAGTTTACTACACACCTGCGAAGCCAGATTCAATCCATCGCTTTCGTCCCACTCAAAATATTAAAAGCTGCGAAATGAATATTGTGTTAGTTAAGTTATGGATACTAACGTAAACACATAGAAAAATCATTAACTCGTATATTTACAAACCTTTAACTTGATCTAGCTGGCACGTCTGACTGCTCCAATAAAGCCAAGCAATAATCATAAAACATCTGTTGAGGATCCCTATATTTTGTTATTTTGCCATGCTTCAAGGATCATCATCATAACATCCTTGGGAAGACTTTGGCCCGCTCGCACAAAAAGCTCCAAAACACCATTAAAAGCACCTAAACAATAAAAAGATAATTATTTACATGTTACTTAATCTAACCCGGAACACTCTGACTAGTATTTAGACTTTGTAATCTAACAATATCACCCCTAAACTGATAACAGCTGCACAAACCCTTTAACAACTCTTTTTTTTTTTTTTGAAAAAAATTGAACCGATCTCCAGTATATTAATAAACAATTTCTAGTTTCACCCATAATCCAACTGTTGCGTTTAAAGCCTAAGTAAAACCCGCAATCTGTTTTACCCTTGATATGTATACTTAATATGTCCCGTTTAGGCTTGTGAGCCAACTTGAGCTCCAAATTGTTAAGAACAAGAAGGTTAATCCTTTTTCGACTTCTATGACAGATCTCCAACCCAAAAATGATATCAGATTCTAGAAAAATTTGCATCAAAAAACATATTTGTAGCTGATAACAAAACCATTAGACTAATCATGCATATAAGTTTTAGATCACTACTGTGTAAACAAGAAAAATACTTACGACAAAAAACAATGCGGTACTGGTTTATGATGAAGTTAGGACTATTCAAAGGGTAAGACCCGACCCTTTCACCTAATACCCTACCCGGACCCTTTACCCTTTTAGGAAGAAACATGGACCCGAGACCCTACCCTCTAACCAATAAAAGGATCAGGTATAATAAGGGTTTCAAGGGTCCAACCCTTTACCCTTTAAGACAATAATCATATCTCATTTTCTACATTACTAGTTGCATATCTCATAAATGACTTTAATATATGACTCCTAGAACAATTATACTTTCATTTAATAACATAGTAAAGTCTAACTTCGAAAGTTTATCAATCATTTAAACTGATGCAAACAATATTTACATTCACAAATTACTTGTAGAGAACAATTCAGTGATTTCTTTATATACGTTCTCATTCAATAGTATGACCTTTTATTTTTATTTTTCTTAGTAGTTGAGAAATTTTTGATGAATCATATGTGAATTACAAACCTCTCATAAATTTCAGATTAATCGTGAATTTGATGTATATCTATCTAGTAAACGGGTCAAGGGTTTGAAAAAGGGTCGGACCCTTGAAACCCTTTTACCCTTTAAGGTGAAATTTAATTACCCTTTTACCCGACCCATATTATTTATTTGGGTCTAAGTAAGGGTTGTAAGAGTCGGGTAACCGGGTTTCAAGGGTCCGACCCTTATCTTGCTCACCCCTAGATGAAATACCATCTAGCTGCAGGATGAATTTCGGTATGACACAGAATAAGGAGAGAATGATGACACAAGTTCTGAAATATGTGGATACATACAGAAAATAAAATTCGAAAAATACAATCCACTCATAATCTGCAACAATTTAGTATTCAATGGAAACCAAAACGGACCAAAAGTTATAAGTTATATGATTTAAATCTAACCTATTTAAGCGTGTTACTGTGTGTCTTTCTTTTTATGACCAATTGACTGCAAATATCTCGTCGTCTTTCAGGGTAATATTTATTATTAAGGAACCGCATATTATAAATAATTTAGTGCCTCATATGATCAGTAGAAATGCCCTTACAAGACGACAGGCCGTTTGCTGTCAAAATAAGGGACTGTTAAAATATGTCGTTTGTACAAAATTCCAAAAGAAGAGACTTTAGAAGTCAAACATGGCCTGTTAGGTGCAAGTGCATATCATTTTTTATTTAGGGTAAAAATGTAATCCCGTCAGTCTGTACAAGATAAACATTAGCTAACCAACATCCGATCATGAAAACAAATTAATTGAAACAAACTCTTAAAAACTAACTGTGCAGTACCCTAAAACCAAAACTCAATTTAAAGAAAATATCTTGATTTTGAGTTTTCAATGCCTCAAAGTTAGACATATAACAGTTTCATATCATTTGTGTAGTATTTCTAATCTATAGAGCACCGGTTTCAATCTCTGAATCTTTAGAACAAAAACGAAATCAGCATTTTAGATTTGTCGATTAAGAACACAAAATAGCATATATTTTTTTAACATTCGGATAGCCAACCTAAACCTAACGCGTCAAATTGACCAACGTAAACATGACTTATTCACATAAACAATTTAACAACCACCATATGCATGCATGCTAATAGATAAAATTACTGGAAATAAGAAAAACAAATTCATATACTGAATTTTTAAATAAAATTGCCTGCTTAACAAAAACTGGGCCCCTCTCTCTAATATTTTGAGGTGTCATTTTAACTATATACATAGGAACCTTTATAACAAATCCAAACTAATAATAATTCTTATCATGATATTTATCACAATCTCATTTTGAAACTATATTTAAATAAATAAATAAATGTTCCGTAATCGATACAATCCCGACACCAAATTCTTCTAACAATCTTCCTATGTAAAGAAACTTGTATCCTGTGACATCAATAATATTATGATTCTCACGGACTATAGACGAAAAAGAATAATTAAATGATTGAATACCGGTTAATAAAACCTTACTTTGGCAAATGAGATACAAAGCCATACAATGATATTTGCTCTATCTGCAATAATCAAAGACTGCAATTTTAACCATAAAAAGTCAACTATCGCTTATATATATATTATAAAGCAGTCCGAGGTAAAGCATGAAAACTTGTGAGCTAAGCTCGAGCTTTTAACATAGGCCTTAAAATAACCAAAGCATGTTTAAGTTTGGTCATTATCTGATACATTAAACCTGAGAACACCTCCTTGAATTGAATTGCAAAAGTTCCATGAAAAATGGCTTAACTAAAAAAGATTGAGACATTATAAGTGCAAGATTATCGACATCAGGAGCAACTTAGTAAACAAAGATCAACTAAAAACCTTAAATGTTGAACCTACATAAAATGCATATCTCCTAAAACACAATGGATCATACAAAGACCATACTTTATAAGTCATTTCATGATATAGAAATATATTTTACTGCATATATATTTGATAGGACCAAAACAAAATTTGAATATGAATTTAAGTGTTGAAAAACATAAAATTACCTTTTCAATCATGTGAAGTTGTGAACATCGTTTCAGTGGGTCGATTTTCACAAATTCAATCCTGTGAACACTGGTAAAGCTGAAAAATTTACAGATTAAAACAATAATTTTTTCACCCCAAGATGACCAACGTCAAAAATTCATGAAAGTTATAATTCCAACAAAGAAATATCATCTTAGCATGCCAAAATAAATAAACATAAAAAAAATTAGTTAAAAATTTAATAAATGATAAGACTAAAGCATAAACGAATTGAATTTAAGAGTGGTAATTTGCTCACCGAACGATTATGTAGGATCTTAAGCGAGGCTTTCTATTCGATGACAAACGGAAAGGGAGAGTGAGAGCAAAGAGACTGGATGTGTTGTCGCCTGAAAGGCAGTAGAGATCGAAACTGAAACCACCGAGAGACAAAAAGAAGATGTTTGAAGGTTTTCACATCTGCGCGCTTGCTTTCACTTCTGCTTGGATGGCTTTATGAGGGCTACAAGAGTAGTAAAACTCTTAAATTTAAGAGTACCTTCTTATATGCATTTATAGATAATTAATAAAAATTTATTTATTCATCTTTTTACTAATGAAAATATAAAATTACTTATTTAGCTATTCCTTAACAAGTTTTTTTTCTCTTTTTTATTAAAATTCAGATTTTGATGATTTGAATATGTTTTCATACTAATCTTTTCCTTTTTTTTTTCTTTTTAATAGAAATAGACATCAATAAATTGAACATGCGAATTAATGAAAAGTTAAAAAGGTAGAAGCTTGTAGTTTAGTTTAACATCTATTTTAGAAAATGTTTTATCTTACTTGATTATATAGTTTGACATCCTCTTCTCTACTCTATACTTTCTTTTAATTCTATAGTGGTGTAATATTCCATTTTAGGATTAAGTTACAAATATTTATGATAATAATATAATTTTATCCTCTACGAAATATCAATGTTGTCACTAAATCGATATCACTAAAGTATTATATATGCGAAAATAAGTATCAAATACTAAATAACGTACAAACATTTATTTTATCAATATAACGTGACAACAATCATTATCACTTGGGTCTGTATTTAAAAGACCGAAACTCATAAAGTCAATAACATAAAAACTAAAATTTCTTTAAGCTTCAATTTTTATTTTTAATTTTTTTTGAGAGGGGGGGGGGGGGGGGGGTAATCTACGTATCCACATGTTGCATGAAAGTCAATAAAAGAAGTCAACATATGTCATTTTTGGTTCATTTTGTTTTTATTAATTAGGCCATTGTTTAGATGAGGCTGACTTAGTGTTCTCAAATAAGAATGTCACGTCATGGCGTTCTTGGTTGCCCTTGTAGATTAGGAGACACATGTCACGCATGTTGATCAGTTCTTCATGTATATAATAGAAAATATGAATATTATGATAAACCTACAACTAAAGTATACATGTCACAGCAGAGAGAGAGGCCACGACTGATAAGAACGATCCAGACAACATGACAGTCAGCTTGGTCGGGTTTCCCTTTAGGATGTATATTAGTGATGGGGATTAGGGTTCTTGAGAAACCGAATAATATAGAGGGAGAGAGGGTCACGAATTTATTTGTGAGGTATAGGTTATGTTCACTGGTGTTAATTAGTCTCTCCATATATTTATATACACCTAAGGGAAACCCTTGATTAGCAATAAAAGGTCATTTGATCCATCAACAATTACCTAGCTAATATAATAATAAGGTATAATTAATTAACTTTGATCTTATTATAATATAAATGATCATGTAGGTCATTCATATATATATATCCATATATTTATTCTTACATTCTCCCACTTGGTCAAATAATCATTATTATGAGCATTAGATTAGTCTGCAGATTTTAACACTCATTTTAGCTTTAAACTCAAACTGTAGCACAGAAATACAGTCATTGAATTGAACATCAGCTCAAGACCCCCATTAATCATATTGCAGTCCTTGTTTAAAACCTAAGTAGTTATGATCAAAATTATATAAGTAAGCCCTTCAAATATTTGATTTGTATAATAATTTGTCTATATGGCATTACGCATGCAGAACATATTAAGAGACATACAAAATCAAAATTGAGGAAATTTTATTAAATAAAATGTAAATAAGTACAATATGCAATTAAATAAGGTATTCAGTAAATCCCATATTAGCAATATGTTCTTCAAAAACTTTAGGTGGGAGACCTTTAGTCATCTGATCCGCTAGCATATTATGTGTACTAATATACTCAATACAAAGTTTATTTTCCTCAACTCTTTCACGCACGAACAAATACTTTGTATCAAGATATAAACCAGCTCCAGTCGAACTGTTACTATTCGAGAAATTAACGGCAGCTGAATTATCACAATAAAGCTTCAACGGTCTAGAAATGGAATTGACTAATTTGAGTCCAGAGATAAGATTTTTAAGCAACATTCCACAGCATGTAGCATTATAAACAACTATATATTCTGCCATCATAGTGGAAGTAGTCGTTAACTGTTGCTTATGACTCCTCCATGAGATGGGTCCGCCTGTTAACATAAAGATATACCCCGAAGTGGACTTCATGTCATCTTTGCATTTAGCAAGTCAGAATCGGAATAACCTACCACTTCTAACTTATCACTTCTTCTATAAGTCAGTTTGTAGTCTTTCGTCATTTGAAGATATCGAAGCACCTTCTTAGCTGCTTTTCAGTGTTCAAGGCCAAGATTAGTCTGATAACGACCTAACATTCCAGAAATATAAGCAATATCTGGACAAGTACAAACTTGTGCATACATAAGGCTCCCGACTACTGACGCATAGGGTATCAATCTCATTTGCTCCTTTTCAACCCCTGTATCGGACATTGGAATGCCCCGAAAACGTCTCCTTTAACTACTGGAGCTGCAGTTGGGTTACAATGTTGCATTTTGTAACGAGTAAGGACACGGTCAATGTTGGCCCTTTGAGATAATCCTAAGATCCCTCTGTGTCTATTTCGGTGAATTTCGATGCCAATAACATAAGAAGCATCTCCGAGATCCTTCATGTCGAAGTTATGCGAGAGTAATCGCTCGACTCATGCAACATGTCTAAACTATTACTTGTCAATAGAATATCATCTACGTAAAGGACAGGTATAGTAAACTTACTCCCGCTCATTTTGAGGTAGGTGCATTGATCCACTTGATTCTTTGCAAAACTTTGTTTCTTCATGACTTCATCAAACTTTAGGTACTATTGACGTGATGCTTGTTTCAACCCATATATTGACTTCTTGAGCTTACAGACTAGATGTTCTTGACTTTCAGGTTTAAAACCTTCAGGTTGCTTCATGTACACCTCTTCGTCTAAAGTGCCGTTAAGGAAAGCGTTTTCATGTCCATCTGATGTAGCTCTAAGTCAAAGTGAGCTACTAGGGCCATAACGATCCTTAATGAATCTTTTCGAGAGACAGGTGAAAAAGTCTCTTGATAGTCAATTCCCTCTTTCTGAGTGTAGCCCTTTGCAACCAATCTCGCTTTATAGCGTTCAACATTCCTATTTGGATCAGGTTTTGTTTTGAACACCCATTTACATCCTACGGGGTTAACACCGTTGGGCAATTCTACCAAATCCAAAACGTCATTTTTCCTCATGGAATCAAGCTCATCAATCATCGCTTTATTCTATTCAGAAGACTGATCACTGGTCATGGCTTCATTATAAGAGATATGATCATTAGGCTTTCCGGTGTCAGCTTCAGTCAGGTAGGTGACATAATCATCAAAGTTAGTAGGTCTTCTAGACCTGGATGACCTTCTGAGTTGATTAGCGGGTTCAGCATTGTCTTGGTTTTGAGTGTTTGATATGCTTTCATTTTCTATTATAACGGGTTCTGAGTGTGGAGAAGGTCGTGCAGAAGGTTCAATTGCATGGGGTACAAGAGGAATAACTGGAGTTACAATAATCGACGAGTCTTCCCCCGCATCTTGTATTTCTTGCAATTCTTCATAAGGGTTAGTACTGCTCCCACTGATCTTGTAATCCTCCAGGAACACGACACACTTAGTTTCTACAATACGAGAGACATGGGAAGGACAATAGAAACGATAACCCTTTGAATTTTCAGGATACCCGATAAAGAAGCAGGTAACAGTTTTAGGGTCAAGTTTCTTTAGGAAAGGGTTATAAAGTTTTGCTTCACCAATACAGCCCCATACTTTCATATAATAAGACTCGGTTTTCTTCATGTCCAAAGTTCATAAGGAGTTTAGGGACAGACTTAGAAGGAACTCTATTGAGTATATGAACGGCTGCTTTTAAGGCTTCAGTCCAGAGAAATAGAGGTAAATTAGTGTTGGCTAACATATTGCGTACCATATACATAAGGGTTCGATTTCTCCGTTCAACGACACCATTTTGATGAGGAGTGCCTGGCATGGTATATTGGTTCACGATCCCATGGCCCTTACAAAACTCATAAAATGAACCAGGGGCCTGACCCACATCAGTATGTCTTCCCTAATATTCATGTCCTCTATTTGATCTGACAACTTTTATTTAACGATCTAATTGTTTTTCAACTTCAGTTTTATAATCTTTAAAAGTTGTTACAGATTCAGATTTTTCTTTAATGAGATACAGGTACATATATCAGGAATAATCATCAATGAAAGTGATAAATGAAGTATGTCCACCTATGCCAGCAATGGTGTAAGGACCACTATTATCAGTATGAATGAGTTCTAATAAATTAGAGCTTCTAGTGGCGCCTTTCTTATTTGCTGATGTCATTTTGCCTTTAAGGCATTTGACACATGTTCGAAAATCGGTGAAATTGAGATGTGGTAAGACTTCATTCTTCACGAGGCGGGCTAACCGGTCTCGTGAGATGTGGCCTAAACGTTGATGCCACAACATAAAGGAAGTCTCTAAGTCTCGTTTCTCTTTAATCTTTGTGAGTGATTCATTAATATTATATGACAACAAAGATTTAGAAAAATTATCATCTAGTTCTAATCTATAAAGACCCCCATCCAAAAAAACATAACCAAACACTTGAGAATTTAAAGAAATAGTAAGTTTGCCACGACCATGAGAAACATCAAAACCGTCCATGTCTAACTTTGGTCCTGATACAAGATTCCGAGTAATGTCAGGAATATATAAGGTATCATAAAGTTTAATACATAAACCAGTTTTCATTATTAATTGTAAAGTTCCCATAGCCTTGACTTCAAGCTCTTTATCATTTCCCAGTCGTAGTGTTCTTTGGTTTCTTTCCAGCTTCCGGATTGAAAGGAATCCCTGAGTAGAATTGGTCACATGAACCATAGAACCAGAATCAAACCACCATGTATTAGCAGGAACAGTTAAATTATAGGACTCAAGTATCATAAAGAGATCATTACCTTTCTTAGCCAGCCACTCCTTAAAGTCTGAACAGTCCTTCTGCTTATGAATGTACTTCTTACAGAACTTGCAGAAAGGCTTTCCAGTGGAGTTCTGAGAGCTGGTTGAGGCACCTGTATTAGTCTTCAGAACTTTAGCAAACTCCTTTCTTGGATTAGTGGTCTTCCTCTTCTTGGAACTGGTGGCAAGGTAAGCAACTTCAGGTTTGTCCATATTCATACGCTCTTCCTCTTGCACGCACATAGCAATCAGCTCACTCATAGTCCATTTGTCCTTCTGGGTGTTGTAATTGATCTTGAAAGCTTCATAGGCAGCTGGAAGAGAGAACATGATGAAGTGCACCAGAAAACCATCACTGATCTCCATGTCTAATCCCTTCAGCTTATGGGCCATGTCGTTCATCATCATAATGTGCCCACGAATGCCACTCCTTCCATCATACTTAGTAGTCACCAGCTTGAGAATAAGAGTACTAGCATGCGCCTTAGACGCTCCTTTTAATTGTTCCTCCACATAAGCCATATAGGTTATAGCATTTTCAGAGTCTGGAATGGATCCTCTTATGGGCATGCTAATGGAGTTTTTCACAAGCATTAGAGACATGCGGTTACATCTCTTCCATTTTTCGAACAATAAATGCTGAGCATGAGTGCTTTCAGTGGTTAGTGCTGGAGGTTCATCCTCGTTTAGAGCAAAGTCGAAATCCAGGAAGGCGAGATTAAGCATAAGAGAGTCCTTCCATGCAGCAAAGTTATCTCCAGTTAATGATGTGATTCCACCATTCGGAGCTATTATTGGAATTTACATGAGAATGTTAAGATACTAAACTAGAAAAAACTTAGAGTGAACTAGGGGCAATTTAAACTAATGCAGGCATAGATAAGAACCATTTAAATTATGAAGCTGTGATAATAAATATCTATTATTAACATCAAAATAATAGACTAATTTAATTAATAAAATCTACTTAAATAAAAGATAAATCACCTTTGGGCAGAATTAAATTTTACTTAAGTATATATGCAAAACAATTGTAACACATCACCTTTGGGTAGAAGTGAAACAACCATTTTAATCATGCACGAGTTAGTTTTGCTTTGATATAGATGTATCGCATCACCTTTCGGCAGAAGTGATACATTTAAATCATGTTTAAGCTAAACTAACACATCTTGTATTTAGACTTGAATGATATGTTAGATGTATCACATCACCTTTGGGCAAAAGTGTACATCATCATTCATTCAAGTTAAGCTTTTCATATGTTTTGTAAAAGTAATCAATATGAATTTTAAGAATTTACAAAACATTGGTACAGTTAATAGCAAACAAAATATTAGTGTACTATTCACGAAAAAAAATTTAGTCTCGGGAAATTTAGTTTTCTGGTTTGATGCGATTTCTGGTTTTAGTGTTTTCGGAAACTCAGTGTTCTCCGAAAAATGTTTTATCCGTAAACACATACGCCTATAAGTTTATGAACAGTTAATAATGTTTGATTTGAACAGTTAATAATGTTTGATCTGAATTCTTAGGGATTGTTTGTTTATCCAAGATTTGATTATTTTCAAAGTAATTCCTTTATTAAGTTTACAGAATTCAAAATATCTTGGTCTATATCTTAATCAAAAAATTTAGTAAAACATTATAACAATCCATATATTGAACCAGATTATACCGGTTTTTTGAAAACTGTTATAAACACGAATAATCATTTAATTTACCAGATTTCGAAAAACTGTAAGTTTATATCAGATACGATTTTTAAAACCGAAAACTTTTTAGGGTTTGTTTATTTTCGGATTTTAATCAGAACAATAAATAAATAAAATGAATTAATAAAACCGAAAATTGTTAGGGTTTATCAGGTTTTTGTCCATGTCTTCCGGTTTAGATCCTGAGTTAATGGAAGACATGAAGAACTGATTAATCAATATCGCTCTCTGATACCACATGTTGATCAGTTCTTCATGTATATAATAGAGAACATGAATATTATGATAAACCTACAACTAAAACATACCTGTCACAGCAGAGAGAGAGGCCACGACTGATGAGAACGATCCAGACGTCATGACAGTCAGCTTGGTCGGGTTCCCCTTTAGGATGTATATTAGTGATATGGATTAGGGTTCTTGAGAAACCGAATAATATAGAGGGAGAGAGGGTCACAAATTTATTTGTGAGGTTTAGGTTATGTTCAATTATGTTAATTAGTCTCTCCATATATTTATATACACCCAAGGGGAAACCCTTGATTAGAAAGAAAGGGTAATTTGGTCCATCAACAATTACCTAGCTAATCTAATAATAACGTATAATTAATTAACTTTGATCTTATTATAATATAAATGATCATGTAGGCCATTCATAAATATATATATATATATATATATATATATCCATATATTTATTCTTACAACGCACCGTTAAATTTTCATCGCATTTCTGAAACATTTCGGTGCGTTCAAGAGACATCTCGTTTCAGTTTTGGGCTGTTTGGGACAGCCTAGAACATCCCGCAACTGACTTGGAACAGCCTAGAATGGCCGCACAAATCTGTCATACGGAAGCTGCTAGAAGCTGCCCAAAAGATGGTTCTAGAGTTGCACATTTCAGCCCCAAAATGACTATCAAATGAAGCTTCTATACCAGCTCACAATGATCATGATTGCCGGATATTTTCTAAGAAAGGTCTAACATATTATGTATAGAATGGTCTAGATTAGGAAGGCTCTAGATCAGCCCTAACTAGTATAAATAGGTGATGTTAGGAGTATTTTGGCAATCACCCAAGGTCTTGTAATCAAATCACTTATAACCTATCTTTCTAGTAATATAAACTCTTACTTGTATACTTGTGTTCAAGTATTACAAGTATTACACTCTTGTTCAAACACAAACACCATTATTTGCAACATTGCAAGGCAACACACTTTGCTAAAGACTCCGTTGCCAAAACACTACAAATCTAACCATCAAGGGTTACTTAGACAAAATTTTAAGGCCGCACGTTAGTTAAAGAAATAACTCCATGACACATCGTCGGAAATGATAGGGTTGAAGCTCACTGCCCTTGTTGAAGGGTTTGACTTTTAAGCTCATATATTTTAACTTTTTTAATGACTTGGATGCTATGTGTAACATTTTAATTCATTTAAAATATTAAATGCATTGAATAATATAAATATTGTAAATTTTCAAACAGAGTATTTGTTTCTACAATAAGTTATAAATTTTATAGATAATTCAACCTGGTATAAATAATAATTTGATTATTGAACATAAATGTACAAAATGGTGATTAAAAGATGTAAGGATATTTATACGATTGAAAAGAATATTAATGTTTTTTAAGCATAAGCGGAAACCTAATATGAACATTGATTGCGTGACTTGACGCGTTTACTCATGTTAAGGTTTTAGATTGTATAGTTTGGTAGCTCAAGTGGTTGATCCCAAGTTAGTTACATAGTTCGTTTGTACTCCACTTCCAGGTTGTATAAATTATAAAAGAGGTATCTTTACAATATCTTATCAACTAGAGTAGACTTCCTTGTTACATTGTTACTCTTTTGACAAGTTGTGTCACAAATATGCAACTTATTTCGGAAAAGCTACCGGTACGTCGGTACGTTAAAGTTTAATTTAAATAATAATAATCACATGACTTGCAAGTAAAGCACTAAATTCGTTATGGGCTCCCGTAAAAAGTTGAGAACCTCAACTGTTACATGTGATTATAACCAACTTCACCTTGTTATCTTAATATCTTCTCTTTTTTAATTTCATATCCCATGCAAATATACACATGACAAGAACATCAAGGGAGACAAAATAATTAGAGTCACGTTGTAAAAACATTAAAATTACATGAAACCCGGCATTTTATCCGATGAATTTAATTTGCATTGGTTTTCACGATCTGGAGAATGGTCTGGTTTAATGGCTGCATCCCTTTTTCACGGCTTAACCTCCGCATCCACACACACATACACGATCTACTATGTGTGAATCTGAGCTACAAACACGTACTTAACATTTTCCATGGAAATTAATATCCTTTGCTTCCTATAAATAGCCATTCATACTACAAGTTTTCTTCACAATTCATTTCAATTCTCTCTCAGTCATTAGATCTTGATTTTGTTGTCAAGAGGGAGAATGGCGGGAGGAAGACGATCATGCATGCCTTTACTTTTGGTCATGTCGTTGATTTTGTTGTTTGCGTTAGCGGAAGTGGCTGAGGTAAGTTTAATCTTCCACAACATAATATGGAATTAATTAGTTCATGAAGAAAATAAATACATTGTCATATTTGTATACATATTTAGGAAGAGTGTAAACCATCTAAGCGTACTGTTGGCTACTCAAAATCACCTCACTTAAAGCTTAAAAAGAGCCTAACTTTTAAGCGTTTGAGCTCGAGCTTCATGCATTGAGATGAAACTAGGCTTGCCAGCTATTTAATTAAACAAGTATGATAACTATAATTGTATACTCCATAAAATATATTATTAACTATATAAATACACATTAAATGTTAGATACTATAAATATCGTTACATTTAAAAGTGTTGCATATATGAAGTTATGCTGAAACTATAATAGCATATATGAAATGAATAGATATAACAAAAGTACATAAATAATAAATGAATCAAGTTGGAACCAAAAAATTATTAGCTAGCTTTTTAGATATAGAACTCAAAATATGCCATGCCTAAATTATTTGAATAGGGAAACTAATTTGTTGTTTTTATTCTACAGGGGAAAAACAGGCTTCGTCCCTCAGTTATGGAATTTCTACAATATTCATCATAAGTTTATAAAGTCTATATTCATCATAGATATGTTCATGTAGTCATATTCAATTTGAGTCAACTTAAACGCTTGTTGCATGCAAGATGAGAGTGCAAACATTGATCAAATCATATACATTGAACTGATATTGAATTTTCATTTATGCAGAATGCAAACCGCGATGCACATATAGGTGCTCGGCAACATCGCACAAGAAGCCATGCATGTTCTTTTGCCAAAAGTGTTGTGCCAAATGCTTGTGCGTCCCACCAGGTGTTTATGGCAACAAACAGAAGTGTTCTTGCTACAACAACTGGAAGACACAAGAAGGCAAACCCAAGTGTCCTTGAATTTTATATATCTAAAAGATCAGAGGGGTTTAATTGACTGTTCTATTAACCCAAGGATCTCATTGTTTCTTCCATCAATTTATGTGATTTTGAGTTCGAATAAATTGAAGCGTACGTGTGGATAACCAAGGGGCATTTTAGTCAAAGTGTTATCCAAGAATTGTTGGCTAGGTGGCTAGCTATTAGATGTTTTGTGCTAAGCTAAACTATGATATCAAATTAAATTGCTATCAAAATGTATTGTGTTAATTTATGTTATGATTATAGTAAATTTAAACTTTCATGTAATATATATGTGTGATTTTCATTTAGTGCACGTCATTTTCAGAGGAACATTGTAGTGGTTAGATGTTTAGATCTAAAGCAAAACATAAAACACATTATAGGCCTCAAAATCTTATAAAGGTTAACTACCATACCATACCTTTAAACAATCAACGATCCTATGTCTTAGCATCATAATTATCCAACGTGAATGTGGTGGGCATGAACTAAATTGGATAATTTAATGGATGATAAAATACATGCCTATGAATCATGATGAGTAACATGAGATCTTTTAGTGTTGAAGGTAACGGGTTCACTGGTGATGTTATAATGGAAATTGTGAGTGTTCTTGAACCCGAAGAGTCGACTTTCTTCAGCCTCCAACCACCAACACATAGTCACATACTATCTTCCGATAGGCCATAGCTGTAGCAGGTTGAGCGAGGGAATATGTGTCGACATATGTTTGTAGGGTGTGACTGAGTACATCTCTGTTGATGATATTTATGTGTCATGGGCCCATACTCAATTTCTAGTCGTGTTATTTATTAAACGAAGTTAACAAACTATCAAAAAAGCAAGTATCCTATAAAACTCTTAAGATTAAACAAGTCTTAACTACAATTTCTTGCAATTATGTTGTAGTTTCGTTTGTGTTTGTTTTGCTCTTTTTGTGGGGCGGTTTTTATAAAGCATACCTTTCGGGAAAAAAAAAAGTCTTAACTCAAAATTACTTTCATTAGGGATCGAGTAGACAAAAATTGGTGTGTGGGAATCATAATAATAATGACCATGGCCATCATAATGATCATAACTCCCCTAATTTGATCAACTATGTCTCCTCCTTTTTCTTTTCCCTATTCTTTATATCTTTCAAATCATTCTCAAGAACATCAATGGCTGCCACCCACAAAACAATCCTTATGCTATCCTATGCACTACTCGAATGGATCCTAATCATAATGCTTCTTTTCAACTCTATCTTCTCATATCTCATTCCGAAAATTTGCTACTTATTACACTCTTAAACCCCCATGTGTTTGGTGTACCACAATTGATCATTTGTTTGACCCGAACGCCAACGTAAGCCCATATCAAAACCTTATTTGTGAAGCACATGCAACTGAGTTTTTGAATCATTATCATTGCCTTGACAATCAAAAGTTGGCAACTGAGAATGGCAGAAGGTGCTCGTGTTTTAGCATTAACTTTGAGGCAATGTCTGTTGATAGATCATTCAGCAATGCGTCAAAGATCGAATCAAAATTTGAAGAAAATGGAGTGGCGGAATTCATGGATCTTCCTGTTGGGAATAAGAGTCCACACTTGCAAGTTTTTGACCAGATGATCCCTCTTGAGTGGACTGATTCATCAACTAGTTAATTGTAGCAGAAGTTCAAGTGTGAATGGTGATGAACATGAAAATCAAGGTAAAGATTGCATACTTCATTTCTAGACCAACTAGTATAAAATAAGTAAAGTCATGACCGAAAGATTATAAAAACGGAAAGTCACTAAAAGAGTAAAATTGATCGTCTTGGCTGATGATTTTGACAAAATAGCCTTGACATTTATAATTCTTCAATCAGCTGGTGCTTAACAAGTGCCTTGGTGCGGCTTGTGCCCAATATTCTTCATCGTCTTTAAAAAAATAATAATCAAATGAGATATTTTGTTGTTAAAAAGAAAAAGTCACGACTATTTGTTTAACTAATGAGTGGCTTTTGATTATTTTCCATAATTTACATAGACTTTGTTAATGATTTGCAATCTACTTGTTTTGATTTGCTATACTTAATCACAAGTTTCAATCATTTTATCCAATACTAATGGTATGCGCTATACAGAAGTCAGGCTCTTGCAAGCATCATGTCGAGATGATGAAGACAAAAAAGATAGATTTGTCACCACTGATAGTTTAATGGCAGAACTAAAAACTGAAAGACTTGTAGTACGTGGTTTATACATAAAACTAGATGAAGAACGCAAGGCTTCTGCAGTAGCTGCAAATCAAGCAATGGTTATGATAACCAGACTTCAAGAAGAAAAGGTTGCAATTCAGCTTGAATCAATTCAAAATCAAAGAATGATGGATGAGCAAGCGGAGTATGATCACGAAGTTTTTCAGCTCTTAAATGAACTTGTTATGAAGCTAGAGAAGGATAATATTGAGCTTGAGAACGAGCTTGAAACGTACAAAGAGAAAGTTTCATATTACGAAGGAAAAACGAAGTCGAAAATGATACAAAATTGCCCAAATGATTCATGTTGCATATCCGAGAAATCCTTAGTCGACATTAAGGTTTTAGATTCTAAGAGAGTAAGGTCACATGATGAACCTGTTGTAGAGTTTGAGATTGAGAAACGGTGGCTTCTATATGAGTTTAAGGAGCTTGATGAGTCATTAATGACATTGACGAATGATTTAAACCAGGATCATGCTAGGAAAATGAGTTTGGAAGGAATTAACGATTATAAGGAAAACAAACCGCTTTATGTCTTTGATATCGAGGGTATTAATGACAAAGCGGAAGCATCCATTCCGCTTGGACCATAAGTATGTTCTAGAAAAGATTCGAAAGGAGATATATAAAGTAGGAGTTTAAGTGCAAATTCTTAGTCGAAAATAATGGTTTGAACTTTGGATAAACAAAATTGTTGCCAAGAGGACAGATATTTGATTTGTTTTTGTTTTTTTGTTAATTTTATTTTTGTGCATAGTAATTGGTGACTAAATGCAACGTCTTTACCTTTCTTAGAGATTTTATCTATAGGAGTGAAGATGAATTGTAAACGTTACAATGGCATCTGTAATTGATTATAACAACATTTGTGTTATTGAAATGGTATATAAAGGTATAATGATGATATACAGCTGAATAGGCCATGTTTTTAGTATATTGGGGTTATACGATTACACCGGTTGAATCAACAATGAAAGTTGACATTATAGGAAGTAAACGGCTAGGAGAAAAGAGTCTTGCATTAGAAGGTCCTACGAGCACATATGATTATATACACAAATTGAGCTTCAAAGCATATGCATGTGACATGAGTAGGCTAAACATGGATTGATAGTATGTCTAGGTTTTATATGGGTTGATAATATGGGTGTGCCACGGGTAGGCCTAACATGAGCATGATATTATATTATGTATAACATCTATATATAGACAACAATTAATTGTGTTTTTTTTTTCTTCATTATAATCAAATACTAAAAAAATGGCTTGTTTATAACCAGTGTAATTGTTTTACACATCAAAATACACCCTATGATCTGTCAAATTTCGAACATCATCATTATAACTCACCACCAACAACAAAATCATTCAGTTTGATACACCAATTCACTCACCAATTTACGCTTTAAAGAAGATGATTAAATAATCCTTGTTTCTTGATTCAAGACTTCAAATTGCACTTGAGTCTTTTTTATTCTTAAATAACCAATGATTGCTCTTTCCTTCTCTTTTTTTGTTAAAAAAAATATTTATATTTTATATATAATTTTGTTTCCTTTTATATTTCATAGAAACATCCAAACGATTTACAATGAAGTGGCAGGTAAGCGGGCAACAAGCTGCGACGCAACCCCCTTTTGGATAGCAAACCCAATCCGACTAAAAACAAAGTTTTGATTCTTATGGGCTGATACGTTACTATACACAGCTTTCTGAACCCTATTCAAAAGGTTCACGGCATCCGGAGCTAAGAAACCAAAAGTGTCAAAGGCGAATGGGATAAACATGTGTTGATTCTCCAAACAAGCTTTCTCGTGTTTAGCAACATTGCCCGATGCCGCCTTCAATGCTGCATCGGAGCAATCACGTCTTTGTGTGATATTCACGAGTATAGTTTCATATTACCCCTTTATGTTTCCTTTAAATTAAAAGTTAAAACATATCAAACACCTCAAGTTTGTTTAATTGAGTTAACAACCTTATACTATCATAACATGTCTCATTTAACCTTTTAATGAAAAAAAAAAACCAATGTTTATAAATGCAACTATCATAATTAACATTATCTAATATAACTAAAAAAAGGAGATGTTACATTCATCTAAAAAGAATTAAGCTAATACAAATTATCAAATTATCTTTAACGTATCACGAAGTAAACAAATAATTAAGACAACTAAAAACATTATTAAATAACTCGAGAAAATTAGACAAACAAATCTTTATACACTTACTAGATCTTCGCCCAAATTGATTCAAATCGTAAACTAATAATTCCATGAAAAGTTTAGTTGAGTTAAACAATCCAAAGCGCTAGATCCAGTTCTAAATGATTTTCCACATGATATAAACACTAAACTGAGTAGTATAATTGAAATATTGAGTTGCACTTTGCACGCGTGTAAAGTTAATTGTAAATTTAAAATTATGGATGATTTTAAATTTTAAGCTATAGTTTGCTAGTCTTCTCTTTTGAAATTATTATATAGCTTTTTGCCGTTCAAACCAAAAACTATTATTAAAAAAAAAGTCACTACATTATTGTTTAATAAAATAAATAAAAAAATATCCACTAAATGATTCTTCACTCTCTCTCCAACTTCAAATAGAGAAGAAAAAACAAATGAATAAAAAAAGTATTAAAACTCACTCATACAACAAAAACACTTCATGAAAACCCATCCGCCACGTCACCGATCCGCGTGACCCATTACACAAAATATCCACCACCGTTGATCACATCACCACCTTAAACCTCAACCGTTGATTTGTTTCTTCAACCTAGAAATTATTAACATAAATCAGCCCCAAAAGGTCTCAACCATGCACTCACTTTTAACACCTTGATTCTTCTTATTAGCTGACATCACTTTTCTTTTGTTTTCACCTCTTCAATGGCCGGAGAAGAACTTAACCGACCACCATCTCTTCCTCCATATTCAGAGGTAGTAATAATTTCAACACATCTTTGGCTTCTAGGGTTTCAATCCAAATCAATTGACCTATTTTAAATATTTGTTGTACAGATGATTTTCGCAGCTGTGGATGCTTTGAAAGTCAAAGAAGGATCAAGCACTTCAGCTATCTCAAACTACATCGAATCAACTTGTGGGTGTTTACCCAAAGAGCATAATAATATCTTAACAGATCAGCTCAACAAACTTGTTGAGAGCGGTGAGCTAGTTGTTATTAACGACAACTACTCACGCCCGGATACGGTCACGCCCGCTAAGCGTGGGCGTGGCCGTCCTCCAAAGGCCAAGGACCCGGCCTCGGAGAGTCAGGTCCCTGGACCTGACTCTGCGGCGCCGGTGTCGGCGTCGGCTTCGGCGCAACCTGGATCTGAGGTTAAGAGAGGGCGGGGGCGGCCGAAGAAGGACCCGAATGCTCCCTCGGCTCCGAAGAAGGTCAAGGTTGCAACGAATCCAACGCCACCGTCGAAGAGCGGCAGGGGCAGGGGGCGGCCGCGTAAGGTGCAGCCGGAGCTTGCTGGAGTTGAAGCTAATTGAGGTTTTAATAATAATCGGTGTAGGTTTGTTGTTATGTTTAGAGTGGTGTACAAGTCCGGATGCATGATGTACAAGTGGGTAGGATGTTATGGATCTGGATTTGGGAATTTCATGTCTGTTCGAAAGAATTACCTAACATAAAATTATCTCTAAGTTGGGTTATTAGTTTATGTCATTAGGTTTTTCTTGTAATTTAGCCTTTTTAATGTTAAATGAATCTGTGTGTTTGTTGGGTAGCTACTTTTCATGTGAATTGTGAAGGCCCACATAACATTTATTTAGGTGTTTTAATGATATCAAAGTTAGAATTTGAAATTTGAATATGCTAAATTTTAAAACTTTGTTTTCATATAAAAGCTGAAATTTACTATGAAATAAATAATCCTTAAGGAAAAGCTTAAATTTTTCTAGATTTGAATGGAAATTTCTTTGAAACTTTTTGACTATTGATCCAAATACATCCTTGCCATAATTTTGAAATCAAATTATCACAATTGAATTTTAATGCCATCTTTTTTTTCAAAGGTAAGACCATGTGTTGTAATAGAGCTTTATTTTAGGCATTATGTGTCATGTGTAGTAATAAAGTTTTATTTTAGGCATTATACCTCATGTGGCGTCTAGTCAGAGGACTTACCCCCATGTATTATGCATCACGTGACGGTCAGTCTCTTGTACACTTTTTTGTTGTTTTGTTAATTTTTATTAAGAATTATCAAATAATAATAATATTTTATTAAATAACTTGTACATTAAAATAAAAAAAACTACTCGTCGTTGTCGTCTTCGCTCTTTTCGTCTTCATCGTCTTCGCCCTCGTCGTCGCCAACGTCTTCATTGTTGCCTTCGTTTTGATTCTCGTTTTCACCAGGCAAACGTCGATTCATCAAAATATGTTTGACCAAATCCCCCTTTAGTGCGTCATGTATCTCTTTTGACCACACGAAATCCGAGTTTTCGAATCTTTGCTCCATACTTGCTGGAGTTCGTGGTGGATCCGGGTCCGGTATGAAAGTTGGACATATTGCTCTTCCCTCGTCCTCGATGATCATGTTATGCATTATGATGCACGCATACATAGCACATTTCATTCTTTTTAAAGACCATAGACGACAAGGATTTTTAACAAAATGTCATCGTTGTTGAAGAACACCAAAACATCTCTCAATATCCTTTCTCGCAGACTCTTGCACTTTCTTAAAATACTGTCTTTTTTCATCTATCGGGTCTCTGAGTGTTTTAACGATTATCGCATACTCTAGATATATTCCATCACCCAGATAGTACCCATGATGGTAGAAGTTATCGTTAGCCCAAAACGAAGCGACGGGAACGGTCCCAGATATGTAACTCTCCATCACAGGAGACTGCTCTATAACATTCGTTACTTTCAAACCCGAAAACTCGACCCATTTTAAACTTTCGGTTTTGTTTCTATTTAAATTTATATATTTTTATAATATTATTAATTAATCTCAATTTTCATTAATGTATTTTATGTGATCATAATGCAATTATACATTTCACCACCTTTGTAGTATTACATACTCATTTAAAACATTCATAATCAATATCAAATATTTAAGTACATGTCTCATACAATTTACTATAATTATTATTTAACTACAACTACTACTTTTATTTATTATTATTATTATTATTATTAATTTTATTATTATCATCATCTTTTCATATGTTACTTAACTAATAAAAACTAATTAATGTTTTAATTCAATAAAATTTATTAAAATAGTTAAATCTTTTGAATACCCTATTAAACAATTTTTAATTTGTGTTTTAATTATATTAAATATGATTAATTTTCATAATTTCCTTAAGACATAACAACTCTATATTTTCAATATAAAAGGAGGACAAATCCTCCATTATTTTCACACCTCAATCCATTCTTTTCTTAAGTTTAAGAGCACTAACAAGTAAGTTGTTATTTCAAGCATTTTATAGCTTTTGTTTTGATTTTATCTTGAATGTTCATACGTGTTCATAAGTTGTTCTTCATGATCATGTTACTTTTATTATAAAAATATTATATTTTGGTTTTAAGAATCATTATGATCATGGATATCCAAGATGAACACTTTGATTTTTTCTAAGTCCTGGATTAAGCCTAGTTATTTTGCAAGAACAAACATGAATATGTGTATTTATCTAAATCTAATGATTCGTTGATCATCATAACTTATAAACTTTCTTTAAATAAGATTATTTATAAAAATTTCTTTTACTTAAAATATTTGATAATAGATGTAACATACTTCATATATTTGAATTAATAATTGAGTAAATTAATTATTGTTTATTTTATTTCAACATAACTACTATTTATGAGAATATATTAATTAATTATGTTACTTGGAAACAAATATTTAATCATAAATTGTTATTAATATTATTATTTAATCTTATATTAATAAGTTATAATTATTTGTCTACAAACCATTCTTAACTAATAAACATCAAATGATTTATATAAACTTTATTCATTTTTGTTAAACTCATTAAAAATCCCAAGTCCCCATTTACCATAAGTTAATTAACTTTATAATTCCGGTTACTAGTCCTTGATTTTTATATCTTCGTTATTATTTATAGTTTCGTGAGATTCAATTGCTTCGTTTGTTAACTCGCTTTCGGTTATTTATTTCAAGTTGTCTCCAATATCAAAGGTGAGTTTCTCACACCCCCTTTTTACCTTTTTATTAATTTTGGGGGTAGCATATATATCCTATCAAAATTCAATTCCGTTTATTTATTATTTACAAGCTACAATTCGCATCATGGACTTGTGTGTTTACTTATTACTTGCTCAATTATTACGTGCATGGTTTTCTTCGATAAGTATGATCATACGCCCCCCTTTGCACTCATGGACCATTGTTTTTAATGGAAAAAGGGACTCCGATCTGAGTACGTTGGTGCACTCATGAAAAGACCTTCATTTATTCTTTACACTCATGGACCATTGATTCTAGTGTAAAGAACCCTTATGTGTTTTTCACAAGTTTTCATGGAATTGTATGGTTTTTATATATTATTTAAATTGTGTGAACTCACCAACTATTAAGTTAGTTGACATTATTTTATATATATGCTACAGGTACTTTCATTAGATGATGAAATGAAGAGGATACTAGAAGTTAGGTTATCTAGATAATAAAGAAGAAGAAGTTTGTTTTGTTCCTTTCCCCTTGTGTTTGTTCATTTCAAATAACTTGTGTGCTTGATGCTTTGGAATGAATTAATGATAATATTGTCACTTAATAGTGTCACATGTGTTTTGGGCAATCTGTACGTCACACTCAGGCGTTTTCGTTTTAGCCGGGGTGTTATATGCTCTAAGACGGTTATGTCATGGTTGGAACCGGGAACACCAAAGAATGCCGACCAAATCCAAATGTCGTATGAAGCAATCGCTTGTAGGCTGACCGTTAGTCCCTTTTAGTCACTTCGTGTGTATTGACCTCGCCATACAGCTGGATAATTAGCTCATTCCCAATGCATGCAATCTACACTCTTTATCATACCGGGTAAACCATGCACCTTTGTATGTGTCTTACGTTAATATTTGGTTACAATCTATTTAACCAGATAGTGTTGCTGTTGAGATTTGAGATAACCCTATATCTTTAGCATTAAGCCATAAATAAGTTGACATGAACTCATCTCTCGTTACAAAAATAAATATATTTAGATAACATTTATGCTTGTGGTATTTGATTGGCTAGTACATCTCCTAAAGTTGGTAGATTCTAAAGTGGTACATTTGGTGCATAACAAAAGATGTGGTAAAATATTTAAGATATAACTTCTATAGCATAATGTACAAGTATAACATGGGCATACCAAAAGTTGTAAAGCAATTATGTCCGTTGAGAAAAGAAGGAAAAAGCAATTATGGTCATCTTATTAAAGACATGGACAAAGGAGATGCTTTTCTAGGCTTTGTATAAAGTGGAATATTGTTTTTTATAACCCAAAAGCAGAACATAGATTGAAAAATTATGTAAATTAGATGATTAAATACGACCCTTTAGGGGTATTGGTGTTTGGGATTCCTTATTTTACCTTCTTATAAGAGAATATCTTGACTTATTAACTTATTATTTCACAAAATAAACAATCCCAGACAACTTATTAACTTTTCAAAAAGTTATTAAGTTATAAGTTGGTCCAAACACCCCCTATATACAATTTATTGGGAAACTTTTGAAAGTTTGGAAGAAACGATTTGTGGGCCTTTGGATGTAAGGAGTTCTGGTCCTCTGGATAACGGAAAACCAGTTCTTAAAGCAAAATTTTCAACATTCGAAAAATATACATAAATGTAATATTTTTTTTATGATGAAATTGTGTTTTGATGTTAGACTTCTTATGAAAGTTGAATTTTAACTTATTTAAGCAAACATTTTTATGGCGTTTAAAATATCCTCTTACACACAAAAATTCAAGTCCTCTAAAGTTATCTTCAAGTAATTGCCACACTTGTGCCTGTCAGGGGCGTAGCCAGCCTTTGGGGAATGGGTTCGGCCGAACCCGTACAAAATTTTGTTTTAGTGTTATATATTAGTGTATTTTGACATCGAACCCGTAGAAATTTCAACAGCGAACCCGTAGAAAACCCAAATATAAGTGGTAAACAGTCGGCCTTTTGTCCCTAAAAAATTTTCGAACCCGTTGGAAAAAAATTTCTAGCTACGCCACTGGTGCCTGTTGAGGCTTATTTTAACATTCAAATTCAAACACTTGCATTGTATATGTGAGTGTTATCCCTACCAAGTATTTAGAGACGATTTTCTATTCCTCGCATAGAAATAATAGCCACGATTACTACCAACATCAGTGGGAAGATAATAACAAGACTATTAAGACAGAAACTGGTGACCGTTACTTTGTCAACCGATTTAAATAGCCCTTATTGAAGACAAAACTTTTGATGAAGACATAACATAGGACGGAAGGCGACTCAGATTACTTTTGTGTTTATGGGTTGACAATTCGTCTACTTTAAACTGAATCATTATTAAGTTGCTACGGACAAAAACTTATCAAGAAATATTTTCTTAGTAAATATGTAACCAGCTGGATATATACTGAGCTGTTTAAATAAACCTAATCACCGGTTAATTTACTACATTACGAGTACAAACGTTTTCACAAAACAAAACAATTTTTAAGACACGAATAACTGTCACTACAACTCTTCAACTTCGATAGAAAACCCACACCGACACCGTTTTGTCCTTATCGAACTCTCAACATCAGAACCAGGATCACTTGCCAAAAACACATGCTCATGGTCTTCTTCAAACAATGGCTGTGGCACAACATCAGGTTGACCAACATCTTCATTTGCTTGCTCAGATATCGGTTTCTGTATATCCTCATTTGTATGATGAAACACATCATTTGGAGGTTGCAAAGAATTTCCTTCTGCGTATCGATTATTCAATCTTTGTCGAGTAATTATTGATGAAAGAAGTTGATACCACCTCGATAGTGCTTGAGCTTCGTTCTTCTTTCTCTCTTCTTCTCCCCTTCTCTCTTCTTCTTCTGCATATGCCTACAAAACCAGAATCTATAAATATTACGAAATAATAAATAGAGTTAAATACGATTTAGTCTATGTGGTTTGACTCAAATAACCCTTTCAGTCCATTAGTTAAAATTTGACTTTTCAGTCCATTAGTGTTATTATCGTATCAGTTAAAGTTCAGTCCTCTAACCCCCATCCAAATTTTCTATTAACTTTTAAATACCCTTATATTGTACATATGGTATTAGTATATATACTTTATATTAAGTGGGTCAAAAAGATTTTATTATTTTGACTAACACAAATAATCTAAGGGTATATTGGTCATTTAATAAAAAACTAACAGAATATTTGGATGGGTTAGTGGGCTGGACTTTAATTGATACAAAATGAAACTAATGGACTAAAAAAGTCACTTAAATTAATGGACTAAAAGGGTTATTTGGGCCAAACCACAAGGACTAAAATGTATTTAACTCTAATATATATGGCATCAAAAGTTAATTAAGTTACCTCTAGAATTGTATTCTTGAATTCACTACACACCACAATTCCATTAAATACGGGAATGGAATGACCATTACGGAATTCAAATCCAACCATTGCAGGTGCCCAATCGATCTCCAACTTCTTTGCGATAGACCAGATTCTTGGAAACCCTAAGTGCACGGTTCCCGGGGGCAAACACTTCTCGGACCACACATCTACTTGCCCACGGTCATTCTATAGACAAATGTAACATACAATACGTTATAAAAATATATAAACTTTATAATCAAAATCAAAACAATATGATTATGAGTTATGACCTTTGGCACAATTCCATTTTCTGCAGAAGGTAAACGCAAGGGTTCAGTTTGCCATTTCCCATAAAGATCGATGGTGCCTCTGGGCCCTACATGATCATTTTCATCATCTTCATCGGCTTCTGGAGTTTTCAACTTGTTGACTTTTGTTGACCGCTTTAACACCTTAACTGGAAGTTCATTGACTTTTAACTGTAGCCCTTCACGCATCCATCTCTCTTTAGTGTGCAGCATTTGGACACAAGCTCTCGGGTAAACAGAATGACCCGAACAAAACCCTAAAACTGGGCCCTTCGGGTGAAGAATTTGGTACTTTGTAAGCCACCTTTCAAGAGCATATAAATGATGGTTTTTATACGCCTGGATACATATTAATAACAATATATTAATAAATCGTATAAATGCATAAACTAAAAATATCATCCTTTATGCATCTAACCTGTTGATTAGTTGGAAGTGGCTCGGTTAATGCTTTCGTCTCAAGCTCCATATCTTCAATAGACGTTCTGCTAGTGCCTGATCAAGTACCAAAACTATTCAGTTTGGTTTAATATAATAATACAATAACTATTCATTATTATTCATTATCAATCTTATATGATAAATGAAAAAAGACCACACCTTCAGTTGCTCTAGACTCCAAATCTTTAAGTGGCAGCAACACCGCGTCCCACCAAGTCGAGTTAACTCGATGTGAAGCTATCTTGTGCCACTTTGCACAATACCTGAAAGGACCATACTACCCTTGTAAAATCTAGATAGTATATAAATAATAGATGTTTAAATATGTTATTTCTCGTTTTTGATTAACCTGAATCATGATAAAAGCTTAGTCACTCACTATTTTCTATCTCTAAACTCAACTGATTACAGTTTTGTTACCTGCGAGTCACGTCTTTAGCTCCTTGACCAGCGAAAGCAACTACATATCTTAAGTTAGTTTTACATGCAGCAGCTGAAGCTTCTACTTTGTGTTCACCATCAATAATTGCATTTACTGCATCAACATGAACCCATTTGCCAGTTGAACTCTTTCCACTGCAGTAAACTTCTGCCCAATACAATGGAGCTCCTGTTTTTCTTGATGATCCAATTGCAGTAGAAATGTCCTGAGATTCTTCAAATTTGACTTTTTTCAATCTCTTGAAAGGAGATATACTTGAAGTGCTAATCTTAGAATTTTTAACATCATTGTCAAGATTGCTTTCAGAAGTCTGTGCTGCAGTTGCAGCAAGTGCCATTTCCATCTGCAACTCAAACTCAATATCCCCTTTCCTCTTTGATCCCTCAGAAGAACCTGTGTTCTTTTCATTTGACTGGTCAACAATGGGAGAGTCTGCATCTTGAAAGATTGTTTGACTTCGACTTTGACCTGGCTTTTTTATTTTCTTTTGGCTTGATGCTTTTGTAGAAGATGTAGAAGCCTCATTTGATTGAGTCACCATGATCGTTGATGAGCCAAATACACCCTTATTAGTTTTTCTTCCTTGAGACGTATTATCACATTTATCAGCATCTGGCTTCAAGGATGCAGCATCTAAAATGGATATAAATCTGAAAAACCCAAAACAACCCTTTTGTTATTAACAAAACCACGTATTCTAACAGAATTAAATTTTCAAAAACCTTACCTTGTTGGAAAATTCAATGCTCTAAATAGTGCCACAGATAACGCAGCCACCTGCAACAATATTGATAAAAAATTGATCAGTAGTTCATATGCGAAAATATTCAAAAAATAAATTTATTCATTTCTTTTATACCTCCTCTGGAGTCCCCACATGGGTCTCAAGAGCCTTAGCTAAAGCTAACTGGAAGGGTCTATCACTGCTTAAAATGCTGGCGTGGAAGTTACTATGGAACTACAAGTAATAAAACAGCAATTACAACAATTTTTAAACTAATTCGAAGAGCATAAAATTTAAAGAAAGGGATAAGAAAGAAGTGTACCCAGTTGACTAAAGAAGTCAAAACATCCACTGTGAGATTTGTGGCTTCTAATAACTTCAGCAATTTTGCTGGCAAAAGTGACAACAAGGCAGCCTGTTATAAAAACAGATATTCCATAATGAGTACCGCATTAAAAGAGTGCAAAACAATGTCAAGTGTAAGTTATAATTAGGAAAATAACCTGAATTAAAGGATCGTCACAAGCACTATCAATCAATCGCCCCCGTCCAATTAAACAGAGTAAATGTGCCCTGTGTACAAGCTCAGCCACTTCCTGTAACCGAAAAAAAAACAACTTTTAACTAAAAGAATTTTTAACATTTAATAGATTGTTGACCAAAATAATTGTTAACATTAACCTTTTCTTCAGCAGAAGCTCGGCGTATAGGTTTCCGCTTAGCTGTACCAGGTGATGAATCAAACTCTATAGTGATATCCTTGTTTATATAACCTGGATTATTATTTTCAGAATTTAAATTGGGATTTGATCCATCTTCCCAATCTGAATCAGCCATTACATCTTCCACTTCAGACTTATTAGCTTGCTGAGGACTTCCGTCATTTGTGTCAGCTTCAACTTGTTTTTCCTTCTCCTTTAACTGGAAAATGAAACGATGATTAAGATCAACAATAAGCAGTAACAAATAAGAGCCAGTTCTTTGCATGCTTGCAAGTTGAAGCCAAGTAAACTAACCTTATCAGCAGTCTCCCAACTAAGAGTGTGATTATCTTGTTTTTTTGACCCACGAGAACGACGTGAACCAGCTTGTTTCAGAAACTTGTTGACACCATCACGTGATGTATTAGCAAGAGTGCCTGAAACAGGGTCACTTCAAATATTTATAAAACTGCCAGTGAATCTTCAGGATATACAGGTCTACTGTGATTTGTAATCTAGATTTCACATTTTCAAATATTTACCAACTTTTCCCTTAAGCTGTCCTACCAGTATAGAAGACAGAAATAATAGTGTTTCACAAACAAGCTAGATATGTTTCCTCATATTGTGTGGTGAATATCACTTTACAAACATAGTATTTTGACCCTTTAATGCTTTGGGTATCACAAGATCAACTCTGGGATAATATAAGAAACAAACACTTCAAGTATAAGGCACTAACTTAAGCAAAACTCAAAGACATGAATTGTGTATTGATTATTTATGCCTGTCTTTAAGGTCAATATGATGTATTATATAAACAGATGCACGTTTTCATGTAAAAATGCAATTGTTCATGAAAAGTTAGTTACAAATAGGTACACCTTCTAACAAAAAATGACACATTTTCACTTTTGGAGAGAAAGATAGTTATAACCGAATAACTGACATTTACAACAGCTGCATTTTTGCCATGCCTATTTTATTGAATGTACATCAGATCCAAATATCCGTGCAGACGTCAGTGTTTGGAAAACTTCAAAAGTTAAGACTTGGCCATGTTTTAATAAAGAAATTCAGGTAAGTATATAAAAAGCATGCATTTGACTTGAATTTCTTTGGCCTTATTTCACAAATCCAATTATGCTAAATTACGTTGGTAACACAGTAAGCACCAACATCAAGTATACATATATAATGTGGTTAAGTAGTAAACATGAACAAACCAATACCTTTTGCTTTTGTGTCGTGTCCCGATTCCCTACTCACTTCACCTTCACCTGCAAAATAAATAAATAAAAAAAAACCCTAATTTCATCCACTTTTTCATCATCAATTGTTTTACCAAATTAAATAACAAAAACGTGTAACACTAACTTAAGTTTTCTTTCCCCCCCCCCCCCTTCAAATTAATAGTCTTAAACCCAGACGATTACAATAAAGTGGTAGGCAAACGGCGCAACCCCTTTTTGAATAGCAAAACCGATCCCAAGTCTTAAAGCACGAGCTAAAACAGATGTCAGGTGGCTAGGAATTGTATTGTTTATCAGAAATAGGAGTTATAAATGTATGCGAAATTACAGAAAATAAGAATGATGCAGATTAATAATGTTTACCAGTGGATTGAGACTTCCGCTTGGCTTGGCTTGGCTTGGCTTGGCTTGGCTTCTGGTTGTCATGAATGAATACTAGCGGCTGTTAGTTGATTGGCGGAAAAACGAGGCCTATGGTTTAATCAATTGCCGCGAGGGAGTATTGGGAAACAAGGACTTTAAACGACGTCGTAAGCCTGTCAATTCTGAATCTATGTGTGATTACCGACTCATGATAAAAGTTGGTTATAAAATATCAACCAAATGATAATTCATGAATTGATTACTTTAATGAAACAACAGACAACTTAATCTTAACGAAACTAGCTAAAAACTTAACGCATACTTTCAGATATGATAAGTAGAACCATCAGGTCAGGTATAGAAACAATCCTCCAATTTTGTCGAATTGAGCATTCGTCTTTGTGTTAATCTTGTTTAGTGTATTGCAATATGATTTATGTTTCCAATTTACGTAATATGTAATTGATACGTACCCACACAACAACTCGTATCTTCACTCACATGACATCTACCCAACAACAAAAACTTCATGTTCACTTTAACATTATGTTTACTTATAGTTTATTATAATAGTTTAGAATTCCATTATTCCCATATTTTTAGTAGTTCATGCATATTCACGTTTCATTCTTTAAGTTTGTAAGTCTTATTAAAGGTCTCCTAGTTTTGTTAAATATTAAGAAGGAAATCAAAATAAAATTATCTCTTGTTCTCTCTATTTTTTTGGAGTCTAACCTGCTTAAATGATCTATCTATTAGAAGATTAACCATCTTGAATCGGCTTACTACCAGTGAAGAGGTAGGTCCCAGCAAAGCCATGTTGGACCCGCAAGACTCACCTTGAAGAGGGACGTCTACGCAAAAGAGCCAGTCCGTACGCTTTTAGAAGATCTTTTGTACTATACCTACCAAGGTATGGACAAATAGACAAGATATGGCAAAAGCAACCCATGAACCAATCACAGGGTGACAGCTCACCGACAATAGTACGAGGAGCAGCACGCTCCAGTACAAAATGTCACTATCAGCCGCTGCCTACCCAGCAACTCCCATCGTGGAACGAACATAGCCCGTAGTTGGTGGAAAAGGAATATTATACAGCTGGCCGTACATGCTTGGAAACCTACCTTCGGCTATAAATACTCCAACACCTTGGAACAGTATCATCATCTTCTCTCTAGCTATTTCTCTCGATATACACTTATATTCAGAGCAATCTAGTCTGATTCTCACGCCGGAGGGTGGTCACAAGGAGCAATCCCCCCCCCTTCTCAGTGACGAGCTCATGGTGTCTGTTTTGCAGGTCGAGAAGAATAACCATCTTTGCTGGACCTAACCCTCGTGTGAAACATCTACTTAACCCCCAGATTATCCTTAATCTGCCGGGGTCATCTAGTGTTTCTTCATTGGCACCATCCGTGCATTAAGCTAGAACTAATTCTTTTCTCAGTTTTTTCAAACTTCTGGAAAGATGGTTAAGGTTACTCCAACGCCAAGGCCACCGAGTGACCAAGAAACTCCGGTAACCACAACCCCAGTTACTGGGGGGGAACACCGGTGAATACACGATTTTTACGAACACTACCCCGGTTACCCAAGCCGGGGCAAGTGCAGTAAACAATCCTCCCATGGGATTCATTGATACCCAGGTGGAGAAACAACAGACGAGACTTCCCCAACAAACACTTGAACAAGTTAAAGCTTGGGCGGAAGCACGTCAGAAAGAATTCCAGGCTGAGTTGGACGAACGTTTACGTTCACTCCAGCAGGCCAATGACAAATTCGGAAGCACTAGACAACAGCTCAACATGAGCAACGATTGCGAGTATGTGGATGATGAAGATTGGGAAGAATCTGACAATGACGCAAACCCTCGTCATAAGGCGAAAGGGAAGCGTAAAGAAGACTTCTACTCGAAGAGAAATTTCGAGGAAACCTTCAAACCAAAGAACACGGGGGGAAACCCACGGGACCTCTCCAAAACTTTCAGACCAATTGTTGCGAATGCGGGAACGTCCAAATTCGCAAGGGACATTGCGGAAGCAATCGCTCCAAAGAGTGCCAAACAGATGTCCAACATAGGCACTTACGATGGCATATCTGACCCGGACGATCACCTGAATAGATTTATAGCGGGGGCAACCGTCAGTAATTGGACGGAACCCACGTGGTGTTACATATTCCAAATGACGCTCGTCGGGGCAGCCAGAGCGTGGTTTGATCGTCTACCAGTCCACCACATCTATGATTGGGCAGACTTCCAGCACAAGTTTAGCCAGCACTTCAGTCAACAAAGAAAATATACTGAAGAGCAGTGGACGATCCTCAACTGCGTCCGAGAGGAAGACGAATCTTTGCTAGACTTCATCACTCGCTTCAACTCAAAGAAGCTAAGTCTGGGCACCATTAGCGAAGATCTTGTTCGCGCCGCTTTCATCCAGGGCGCTGAGTACCCAGAGCTCATCCGCACGTTGACGGGTAAAGATGGCATGCCATCCACGTGGGATGCCATCATGACGGCAGCTAAACGCTTCGCCGAGACGGAGAAGCAACTGGGTAGAAATCTTCCTCAGAGCACAAACCTCTACATGCAAAGAACAAGAGAAAATAACGTCCGTACCGCCCGACAAAATAAGAAGAGGAAGCTTGGTATTTGGCAGTCAAGGATAAATTTCGACACCTCATCCGGCTCTCGCCCTTTCTTAGGCGGAAGGGACAACACGCACCCGTCGAATCGGTATCCCAGATGGACGCCACTCACCAAAAGCGTCACCGAGATATTTGCCACCGAGAAACTCCCATGGCCAAAGGCTCCAATAATCCGACAGCGTCATAACGCTGATCAGAGCAAATCCTGTGACTTCCACGGGACCAAAGGCCACACCACGGAGGAGTGCACATCTTTGAAGGATATCGTCGAAACATTCGTCAAATATGGGAAACTCACACACCTCGTAGCGTCAATCAAGAACGGAGGGAGGAATGACAATCGGTACAAAGGCAATGGACGAAAGCCCGTAGACATCAGCATTCACATGGTTCATGGCAACGTCAGAGGAAGAAAACGACGAACAACAGAGCCAAGTGCGTGGAAGGAAGCTGAAGTGCGCTTCCCGCGTGTGCCAGGAAGGCCCAACAAAGAAGGCCCCATAGTCATCAAAAGCCAGCTGGGGCACTATATCACCTCCCGCACTCTTGCGGATAACGGCGCTTCGTCAACGGTCATGTACAGGCAGTTCTTCGACAAGCTAGACGACGAAGACAAAGAACGCCTAGAAACGGTTTACGCCTCGATGGAAGGGTTCGATGGCAGCACAAACACCCCCTTGGGTATCCTATCTTTCCCCGTCACTCTCACGGACGGGAAGTACTCCCGCACAGAAGACGTGGACTTTGTCGTAATGAGGAAGCCACACCACACATACGACATGACTGGTGTACCCCGAAGTAAGGCGGAGCATAAGCTCAAGTGTGACCCGGCTTTTACGCCGGTCATACAAAAGCGTCGCGTAATGGGTTTGGAACAGGCTAACGCGTGTAGAACCCAAGTCAAGGAACTCCTTGACGCAGGCATCGTACGCGTTAGTAAATATCAAACATGGGTTGCAAATCCCGTCATGGTACCGAAATCCAACAAACAATTGCGCATGTGCATAGATTTTAAAGACCTAAACAAAGCATGCCCCAAGGATTGTTACCCGTTACCCGAAATTGACCTTAAGGTAGATTCGTTAGCACCGTTTCGCCTTAAATGCTTCCTTGATGCGTATAAGGGATACCATCAAATCCACATGGCCGTTGACGATCAGGACAAAACCGCATTTCGGACGCCCGATGGCGCATTTTGTTACCAATGATGCCATTCGGACTTAAGAATGCTGGGTTCACGTACCAACGCCTGATGGACAAAGAGTTCCATGCCCAAATCGGGAGGAACTTAGAAGTTTACATGGATGACTTGGTCATCAAAAGCCTTGAGCCAGAGGCGATGTTGACAGACATCGAAGAAACTTTCAACACGCTCAGAAAAATAAACATGAAGCTCAACCCGAGCAAGTGTTCCTTTGGGATGGAAGAAGGGAAGTTCTTAGGAGTCATCATTACCAAAGATGGCTTTAGAGCGAACCCTGAAAAGGTCGAAGCCATTATGAAAATGGAATCACCTACTACCATCAAACAGGCTCAGACACTGAATGGACGACTAGTCGCACTTAACCGCTTTTTGGCAAACCATGCGGATAGGTCATTTCCATTCGTGTCAACATTGAGAAATTGCTTGAAGAAAACGCACTTCCGCTGGACACGAGAAGCGGAAGCAGCTTTTCAAGAGATTCGGTCACGCTTGATCGAACTCCCAACGCTCACAGCACCAGAAGTGGGGGAGGAATTAATTCTCTACCTCTCCGCCACAGACAGAGCAACCGGGGCAGTCTTACTAGTAGAACGGAAAGGCATCCAGATGCCCATTTACTATGTAAGCCGCGTCTTAACGGACGTGGAAGCCCGGTACTCTACCATGGAAAAATTAGTCTTAGCACTTGTACAAGCTTCACGCAGGCTAAGACGATATTTCCAAGGTCACCCAATCACCATTCTCACCAACTTCAAACTTGCAAACGTTATAGGCAAACCTGAGTTGTCGGGACGCCTAGCCAAATGGGCAATTGAGTTGAGGGAATACGCGATAAAGTACAAGCCAAGACCAGCCATAAAAGGCCAGGTCTTGGCCGACTTTATTGCGGAAGTCCCCGCATCGCGGGAAAAAGAGTGCCAGGAAGAGGCTCAACCCTCTTCAGCACAAGACATTAACGATGTCTGGCGACTCTATACTGATGGAGCAGCCAACAACGAAGGTTCAGGCGCAGGGTTGAAACTAATTAACCCAGCAGGCCAAGAATACACTTACGCTATTCAGCTTGATTTCCCAAGTACGAACAATGAAGCGGCGTACGAAGCATTCTTGGCCGGATTAAGAATTGCGCGTAAGATGGGAGTGAAAAACTTGAAAGCCCACGTGGACTCCATGCTAGTAGCCAACCAGATAAACGGGACGTACACGGCCGTGAATGACATAATGGCCCTGTACCTTGCGCAAGCCAAAACCCTTATGCGCGATTTTAACGATTGCAAAGTTGTGCACATCAAGCGAAGCGAAAACAAATTTGCGGATGCGTTAAGCAAGCTTGCATCGTTAGCCTTCACCCACTTGGGAAAAAACATCCGCGTTAAACTTCTTGGAGCACCATCAGTCCCACACAAGGAAATTTGTGTCATTCAAACCGGCACGGAAACATGGATGACACCAATCATAAATTACCTTGCAGCGGGTATACTACAAGAATCGAAGACACAGGCAAGAAAGATACGCTGTAAATCACTGAACTATCAACTTGTTGATGACATACTTTGCAGGCGTAACTTTCTTGGCCCACTCCTCAGATGCGTTGACGACCAAGATGCCGACTACCTCCTAAGGGAAGTACACGAAGGCATCTGTGGAGTACACGCAGGTCCACGTACAGTTGTAGCTAAGCTAAACAACGCGGGATACTTTTGGATGGGGATGCACATGGATGCGCTGGCCTACATCAGAAAATGTAGGTCCTGCCAGCTTTACGCACCCAACACGCATCGCCCGAAGAACGAACTTGTTCCAGTCACTTCTTCATGGCCATTCCAGAAGTGGGCCATCGATGTGACAGGCCCATTTCCCACAGCAGCATGGAACGTTCAGTTCCTAGTGGTAGCCATCAACTACTCACCAAGTGGATAGAAGCAAAACCCTTAGCCCAAACAACCGCAAAACATATCAAAAAATTTATTTGGGAATTTATTATTTGTCGTTTTGGACTTCCACAGAACTTGGTGAGCGATAACGGCACCAACTTTGCTGACCAGAAGCTACAAAAGTGGCTGAAAGAGCTTTAAATCACCCACACCTTTACCTCAGTGGCACACCCGCAGGGTAATGGTGAGGTGGAAAGAGCAAACAAGAGCATCGTCGACGGCATAAAGAAAAGACTCTTGGAGCATAGATCCGGCTGGGTGGACGAAGTTCCACATGTCCTTTGGGCAAACAGAACGCTGAAAAAAGCAAGCACGGGCGAGACTCCGTTCAGCCTCACCTATGGCACTGAAGCCATGGTTCCAGTCGAGATTGGTCTACCCTCACCAAGAGTCATAACTCAACCAGAAGACAATGATGCGGAAAGACGGTTAGACCTTATGCTAACCGAAGAGCGCAGAGACCTAGCCGCCGCGCGTGAAGAGAACTACAAGCGACAAATGCAAAAGTACTACAACACGCGGGTGAAACTCTGCAACTTCAATGTCGGAGACTACATACTGCGTAACAACGAGGCTTCGAACCAAGAGCGCCCAGGAAAGCTGGCCCCGGTCTGGGAAGGGCCATACATTATTAAAGAAGTTTTGTGAAATGGCGCATACCGGCTCGAAAGGCTCGATGGCACCCCCATCCCAAGAACATGGAATGGAGCTCAATTACGCAGATGTTACATGTAGATCAATTCCAAACTTGTAAAGAAAAGGCCTAGAGCCACTTCTAATGGAAATTATTCTCCTTATCACATTGTGTTGATAGCCTTACCTTTATACTTATGAACTGACCACACTGATATGCCGGTATTCACCGATTAAATAAGTGAGGGAGGAAGTAAGTCGTTGCGTGTGGAAAGCGGCACAACCCGCATAAACACAAAAACAGTAAAAATTTCTAATGGGAAGATGAGGAAAACCTTCACGCAGGTCAGATATAGATAAAGTTTGGTCATCCTACTAAGTGAAAGTGACGGTCCTACCCGCACAATCATGATAGTGGAAACAGAACATTAACCTATTAGCTAACACGCGTCGAAAGGTTAACTTATTCAAAACACTTAGAAAATTGCTAAGTTAAACTAAAATATGCATGAGCAAATCATATGATGTTTACGAGGCAAGGCGTTAACAAAACATTTATATTCACAATAAAAGTTGTTCAAACATTACAAAATGGCTAGGTATCTACCCGCCTACAAAAAATACAAATCTATCCTAACGGTGGGAAGGAATCTCAAGATTCAAGCTTCAGGACCACTTCCTCCAAACCCACTTGAACCCGCACCATCAGTCGGCTGCGGCGGTTCGAGGAAAGCTTTGAGAACAGCTAGCCCGTCATCAGCAGCAGCAACTTCATTCACCTTCTCCACAACCGGATGCGGGAAGGCAGCATACTGGTTCACAGCTTGGTCATAGGCAGCTTCAGTATGAACATCGTGTAAAGGAAAATTGGAAGGCGGGATGCCTTTCTCTGCAAATCCTAGACCAAGCAAGAAACCAGCCTTCTCCCCATCCTCATGAGAAGCGTTGAGGGCTGCGCTCATGGCATCATCATAGGATGTGTTCGCGAATATCCGATGCACAATCTACAATAACAAATATATATAAAAAACTTTTCTAAGTATAAAGAAAAGCGCAAAGCAAAGAAATTATGGAGCTATGCGTACCTGCGGCAACGCTTCTCGTAGAAGCCAATCCTTATTGGATAGAGCTTCTTGAAGGGTAGCTTGAGCTTGATCGCGGGCGCGTTCGGCTTCATTCTTGTTGAGGTTGGCAAGCAACACGTCCTTGGCAGCAGCCTCTTCAACGCCTTTAAGCTTGCGCTCAGTGCGATCAAGCACAGCCCTCTGATCCAAGAGCTCCTGTAGCTTCTTGGCATCCTCTAAAGCCAAAGCCTCATGAGCCTGCTGAAGCTTCTCCAGTTTGGCTTTCAGCTCTTCATTCTCAGTGCGCAGAGGCTCAGCAACGGCTTCAGCTTTGGTGGCCCTTTCAGTGGCATTAAGCGCAGTTTCCTTAGCCAACCTAAGCTGTTCGTTAACAGCTTGGGTCGCCTTGGAACGGGCCTCATGCCTGGCTTGGATCTCGGCCTCAAGATCCTTGAAGGCCTTTTCTTTTTCAGCAGCGGTGCAGCAAGCTTCTTGTTCTCCTCCCGCAGCGATCGCACCTGAGCCACCTCCAGGCTATGCGCAGTCTTTAACTTGTCGTTTTCACGACAAAGTAACTCGACACGCGGCTGCATCCGGGCGAGAAGAATTCGAAGCTCGTTGGACAACCTGCCCTCCTGGTAGCTAGCCATAGCCTCCCCCAGTGCACCGCTTGGAGCGGCATGGCGCGCCCAGTCGACGCAGTCTGCAGCCGTCCTGAGAGTCGTGCCTTGGCGGATATTCCACCTTGGCGCATAGACCTCATTGGAATCTGAAACTGCAACAAAAAACAGTTAAGAAAAACTGAATCAGGAGGAATAACAGGCCAAAGTAACCCCACGCACCTGTAGGGTCGATAACAGGCCGATAGCCGCTAAACCCATCACCTGAACCTAAAGGATATCCATCCAAGAGGTCAAGGAGATGGGAAGGAGGCAAAGGTTGGACTCCCTCATCAACAGAGGTAAGTCTAGAGGTCCCAACTCTAAACATACCTGAAGAACTGGCCCCAACAGAGGTAGTCGCTGACGCCGAATGTGACAATGCAGAAGCCATTGAGGTAGACACCATCGGAGATGAACTCATTTGAGATGAACTCATTACCGTGGTAGCAGCCGCAGATGAGCTCGCGGAAAATGTCACCGCCGGTCCGGTGAAGGATGTAGTAAAGATGGCACTGACGGCCGGCGGAGATGACGTCATAACTGGAACAGTTGCTTCAACAATATGAGCAACTGAACCAGCATCAGAAACAGGCGCAGCCGCCTGGGTCATCGCCTCGGATAGGTTGACCAAACCTATCGTCGTGGGTCCTGAACCGCTTCCTCCCGCACCGCTCTCGAAAGCGGATAAGTCCACTCCTGCATGAAGAAAAAAGATATTAAAAACAAAGGCGGAAGGAAATGCAGAAAAGGTACACAAAAAATATACTTACTGGCTTTCTTGATCCTGAAAGACCTGACAGGCGGAGATAGACCCGATGAAACTGGCCTCTTCGCGCCAGTCACCTTCGCATCGCTTGGTGGCTCGGAAGTGACAGCCGTTGTCTCAACCTCTGAGACAATGGTCTCGTCACCACCACCAAGGTTCCCCGCCACCTCCTCACTTTCAGTCTCGGAATCAGAATGATTCCTCAGGTCGACGACGGAAGCAACTTTCGCCTTGCCCTTCACGCCAGCAGCCTTCTTCTTCCTCACAAAGAAAGGCCCATCTGCGGATCCCTCATCAGAAGATGACAAAATCAGAGGAATTCCAGCAGAAGTTTGAGCATGGAGAGGACGAGGATTAAAGAACTCCTTACCTGGCCGAGTGGCGCTTAAAATTTCGTGGCCCGGTGGGTAGACATCTACGAATCTATCCGTCGTCTGCTCCAAAATGGGCAACTTGTTCTCATCGAGATCACGAGTACCCAACCGTGCGGGACCACCAGTCTCCCGAGGATGCAAGAGCGACTGTAAGTCGTTCCCCTCTGAAATAAAAAAAAAAGAAAAAAAAAAGAAAAAGACAATGTTAGAAGAAAAACCCTAAACCAACACAAAAGATGAAGCATACCGTAAGGGATATAGTTCAAACCGTATTCAAGGACGATGGGTATTTGCGGCGTCCCAGACCCGGCATCCTTCCACGCGCGGCTCATCCCATGCATCACCATCCCAGACTCCGCGAAGAGATAAACCGGAGTCTGGATCTGGGAGATCTTGGCGAACCATTCCGTCTCCTGGTAATTGGAGGCGTCAAGGTTAGGGAGTGCCCTCCCATTCTTGAACGTCATCGCGATGGGGACGACGCGAGCGGAGAGGTAGAAAAACTCCCGCTTCCAAGAACGAAGACTACGCTCAGTAGCGCAGATCTTCAACCCCTTGATCCGAGTAACAAGGGTATACCAGCCCTGGATGCACCTCCAGGTGTAGAAGGTCATCAGACGATCGACGCGGGGCTCGATGTCCAAAATACAGCACACCCATTCGAAATGGCGAACTTTAGCAATCGCCATTGGGTGCACCTCCGTCAAATGAACACCGTGTTTCTCCAGAACACGGTACACGAACTTCGTTAATGGGAATCTTAGATTCCCATATAGGAAGAACGAAGCGTAAACCCCTATCTTGCCCTTAGGGGCATCGTACACCGTCTGGTTGGGCTCCGAAAACTCTGGCTCATACGGTTCCAGCATGAACTTCTTGACGATGTAATGGTATACATCGACAGAAAGAGTACACTGACACTCGCCAGCAGTACTCTTATCGTCCTTATCAGACGTAGACGTCGGGTTCTCGAGGTAAACGTCAGACTCCTCGACGTTAACCTCAGGATCATGAGTAGAATACATTTTTTAAATGTTAAAGAAAGCGGTTTCAGGAGAATGCTCGCTGGAAAAGATGAGTATTCGCCGGAAATCGCTTAAAAGGAAAAGGAAAGGTGAAGTGAAGGTATGGGACGAGATACACCCTCTCCCCCCTTATAAACTCATCGCAATGAATGCGATGAATTTAATGCGGATGAGAGAGAAAGCGCAGGCGCAATGACACGGCGACACGTGTGGATACAGCAAGCTGGAAACAGGTGTCGGAATGGCGCTTGTCATGAAACTCGCGCCCACGCGCCTGAAAAAGCGTCCTGATTGACCACATGCTGTCACGTCATCATAACTTCCTGCACGTCCTGAAACCGTCAGAAGACGTCAACGTCCCTTCAACCGTTTGGACTGTCCTTATCCTTTCACCAACTCTCCGAATTCCAAAAAGATTCAAAAATAAGAGGGAATATACCCCCTTACCTTGGAAAATAAGAAACCATAAGACAAGTGCGGGTACAGTGTCAAGGCGAAACCCTTCAAATACTTAGCACCTGCAGGGAATTGAAACCAAGAAGGATCTTATGAACCATGCTTGCGGAAAGAGAAATAGCACCCCCGCGTGGCGGGAACGTTGAGAACTAGATTGTTTGAAGCTTCAGGGAGGAATTGGTTGTTTAACATAACTGATCACTATGTCAAACTACCAAAACCTCGTGGAGAATCTACACAAGTGAAACTCAACGCTCCCGACTTGCGAGGAGGTTACACACCTACCCGCATCATACCCAAAGATCAGGCAGAAAAGCCGGGAATTTCTGCAAGTGACATTAGGAAAACTACGGGAAGAATCCCCACGGAAAACCTTAAAAAACGAAAAACCTTTTTCAAAACCCCTTGCTTAAAGTCCAAAAGTTCCCCTCACTTATTAACAATTCATGAGAAGAACAATGGACTGGGGGAACTTAAAGAGGTAGGTCCCAGCAAAGCCATGTTGGACCCGCAAGACTCACCTTGAAGAGGGACGTCTGCGCAAAGACCAACTGGATCCGCAGGACCCACCATGCTCAGAGAGATGAAGACCTTACACGCAGTAAGCCAGCTGTTCCCGCAGGAAAGCCTCCCTTGGTAAAGTACCCTGCCTGTTCCCGCAGCTGCAGATACAAGCCAAGAAGGAAGGCTACCCGCACTAACAGTAAGGCTACACGCATAAGGCACTAACTCTTATACTTCAGTAATGTCACCTGAAGAAGGAATGAGCAGGGCGGGAATATTCCCGCCCAAAAGAGCCAGTCCGTACGCTTCTAGAAGATCTTTTGTACTATACCTACCAAGGTATGGACAAATAGACAAGATATGGCAAAAGCAACCCATGAACCAATCACAGGGTGACAGCTCACCGACAATAGTACGAGGAGCAGCACGCTCCAGTACAAAATGTCACTATCAGCCGCTGCCTACCCAGCAACTCCCATCGTGGCACGAACATAGCCCGTAGTTGGTGGAAAAGGAATATTATACAGCTGGCCGTACATGCTTGGAAACCTACCTTCGGCTATAAATACTCCAACACCTTGGAACGGTATCATCATCTTCTCTCTAGCTATTTCTCTCGATATACACTTATATTCAAAGCAATCTAGTCTGATTCTCACGCCGGAGGGTGGTCACAAGGAGCAACCCCCCCTTCTCAGTGACGAGCTCATGGTGTCTGTTTTGCAGGTCGAGAAGAATAACCATCTTTGCTGGACCTAACCCTCGTGGGAAACATCTACTTAACCCCCAGATTATCCTTAATCTGCCGGGGTCATCTAGTGTTTCTTCAACCAGTAATCAAAGCTTTGGAAGAGACACCGCTCCCACCAAACTAGTGTTGTTTAGAAAAAATAATACAACTAAGCAAGTAATAATCCATTTTTTTGAAAAGGAACGAATACCAAAGACCATTGGTCCAATAGCAGCCTCATAAGTTTCATTATTAGAGGTCATGAGCTCGAGTCTTATCCATGACAAAAATATCGTACGCAAACCATGCGTCTTACCACAACGAGCCTTCGTGCAGTTGGTTTCCCTTGAAAATGGTGGCGGTCTGGGTCACCAGCGTTGTTGATAGAACGTCATAGAGACCAAGATCTAGCTGCTAATACGATACATCAACACGAAATCGTTACTTTAAATATAATACTTTATTGATAAATATGGAGTAAATACATTATGGTGAAGATAAGTTATGGAGAGAATAATTTAACTATGTGCAAGTTCTCTACCTAAATTATGACATAATCTACCTATTTATAGGCCAAAGCCCAATTCACAATAAATATAGATTAAATACAAAGACTAAACTGCCTATAACTTATTCGATCGCTACGGACACCAAAACCGTGCACTAACAAACTCCCCCTTTTCCGTAGCTATCGAATACTTTATCCTTGAATACTTTAACTGCAAATCACCAGTCACAAACCGTGCACTAACAGACACCTCCTTGACTGATGATTTTCGGGCTTGTGCAGACAGACAATCTCTAAATCTTTTTCAGCAAACCAATAACTTGTAGCTTCTCACATCAGATCTCCCCCTCGAGGTGAGCAACTCTTGGAGATCATCCCGATCATCCATTGGCGTATGATATGGTTCAATATTTCAACAATCAGCAACAAGTCATCGGCTATCCATCAGCACCGGTAAAGAAAAACATATCTTTACGTTTAACCTCGTCACACATCTTCATGAAAAACCCGATCATTCAACATCTTTCACTTCGGTTTTCCCTCTCTTGATAACGTGTATCCAAATATACTCTTTGAAGCTCTTCCACATCTCATTCGCAAAGATGCACTAATGTTTGGGCATCATAAGATTCAGAGTTCCAACCTCCATTAATAAACCCCAAATGATCAAATTATTCAATCTAATGACAAGACTCGTATATTCTTCAATAAGATCAACACGTTCGAGAATCGTCCCCCTCAACAGAAGTAATCCGTCGTATACTCGTAGCCAACATAGTCAGGATCAAGTCCCTCAGAAAGAAGTAAACGAACAGACACTCGTATCCCACATAGTCAGGTTTCAATCTTTGAACAAATCAATCACCAATCGAAGAACAATTGCAGTCTTAAACTCAGTCAAACGTAGTTTTGCAAGCATGAATTACCACCCGAATTGCAGTAATTTTTCAAGAAACCTTGCAAACGTAGGAAGATGCAAGCTAAATAAACTCAGATGAAAGTTTTATCTCCCCCTTTTCTTGACAAAATAAGCAAGGTCTTTGAATAATCTTCAAGGTTCACAAACAAACACGCTCCTCCTTAAATTACACGAGATCTCTTCCTCGGCCAGCCGAAACACGTAAACAGTCGGCCGGAAAATATATTACCAAAATTTACACAAAGAGTCTTCAATACCTTAGGAACATCCCAGAAAAATTTCGGTTAAGAAAATTTTTCCCTATTTTCCCGCCAAAAATTCACCGAGAATTTTCGAAAAATAAATATTATCGCCAAAATTTTCAAGAATTAAATCTCACTTACTAAGAGTATTAAGGAAAAAATTTGCGCAAGAAATATTTTCCCGCCATTTTACTCTTTTTTTTTTGTTTAACGAATCACCTCTCTCATTCGTTATACATATCCACCATTCGTTACACCTTTAATGAATCTATTCAATTCGTTATAAATTACCAACTTCAGTTCGTTATAACAGTTACACGAATGACTTCCCATTCGTTAAGATGTCCACACTTCGTCATACATAACGAATTAGTCTTAATTCGTTACCCATACCTTAACGAATTGCCTTAATTCGTTATCATTAACTTAACGAATTAACTTAACGAATTGCCTTAATTCGTTACCGTTAACTTAACAAATCTCCTTGATGAATTAACTTAATTCATTACTATTACCTTAACGAATTAACTCTTAATTCGTTAAATTTTCCTTAACGAATTGCCATAGTAGATTCGTTAGACTCCTTAAAGAATTAGCTACAGTAACAACGAATCAGGTTGTTGGATCTGAGGTATTCGCCGGAAAAACGTAATTCGCCGAAAAATACTGTTACATCGCCGGAAAATCATAGATCTGACCGGAATCTGCAGATCCAAGCTTCAACCATGGTGAAATTATCAAAACACCATAATTACCCATGAAAATCTACCTGAACACTCGGTTTTTCACACTGATCACGAATCTATCAACCATTTAACTTAACAACCACTGATTTATCATCAAATAAATCAACCCGAAACCATGCTCTTTCATGGAAAAACCTTCAATACACCATAATTAACCACCAAAATCCACAGAAACATGTGGATTTCAATTATAATCACAAATCCATCATCCAATTAACTTAACAATCACTAAATCATCATAAACCGAATCAAAAGTTAACATACTCTTCCATGGTGAATCACTCAATACACCATAACTTAACACCAACTCACACAGGAAGCATCATCTTCCATCCATAAACACGAATTCACACTCAGATCCATCTATAACACACTAATTTACTCCAGATCTGACCAAAACTCGAATAACATGAAAAACACGAAAACTCAGATTTACCTTATTGATGCATCGAGAGCAGCTCCTGCTCTGATACCAATTGATAGAACGTCATAGAGACCAAGATCTAGCCACTAATACGATACATCAACACAAAATCGTTACTTTAAATATAATATTTTATTGATAAATATGGAGTAAATACATTGTGGTGAAGATAAGTTATGAAGAGAATAATTTAACTATGTACAAGTTCTCTACCTAAATTATGACATAATCTACCTATTTATAGGCCAAAGCCCAATTCACGATAAATATAGATTAAATACAAAGACTAAACCGCCTATAACTTATTCGATCGCTACGGACACCAAAATCGTACACTAACAGTTGTCTATGAACTCATACTTTTGCTAATGAGTTTACCCAGGCGGTCGGGCTTTGTTGGTGGGTTAACAAAAATAAAAGAAAAAGAATAAAAAAAGGTTGACCGGGCCCAGTATAGGCTGTACAAAACCCTAGCCCCATTTACCAATATGTTCGATGCCTAACTCTACGGTCTTTATCCCCATCGCCTCTCTACCCAAACCCTAATTGAATCACTTTCTCAATAAATCACATCATATAATCCTTCATCAATTCGTCTCATATATCCTAACGTCACAGATCTGCGACCTTCTTCAGGTAGATTTACGTTACTAGTTAATATCCTGTATGCATTTTGTATTCGTATAAATTAATCGTTAGATCGTCTCAGCAGCGTTATTAATTTCACATATACGGATTTAATTAGGTTTTTTGTTCGAAAAATGTTGATTAGTAAGATTTGAATGGTCGTTGATTTTTTCACCGTAGATCTTGCTTGCTTTTGCCCTGATTATTGAGATCTGAGTTTAGTCTTGTTTATTGCTAGCTACTGAATAAACATAGGTCAATGCTTATTATATATGTGATTCGTCGATCTAAAGCAACATGCCTAATAACCTTCTAAGCTTGTTTCTTTCTTACTGTTTTAGATCTGAGTTTAGTCTATTTGTGACGATATAAGCTTGGAAAGTTAGGATTTGTGAGTAAGTATAATTAAATCAGTGAGAACATCACTGCTGCAATGACATATAATGTGATATTGTGTTACATGCATATAATGCATTCATAGATAGTTGTATTAAAATTTGAATGCTCGTTGCTTTTTTTACGGTAGATCTTGATTGTTTTTGTCTTAATATTTGAATTCTGAGCTTGTTTATTGCTAGCTACTGAACAAACATAGGTGAATGTTTATCATATCGGTATTTTGCAAGAATTTTAGACTTTGTTGTTGATAGCTCTCATAGCGTAGAGACGCAATGATTCAGCGCTATTTGATGTTTAGCGCTTAATAGCGTTAGCGGCAATATTTTTTTTTAAATATTAAAAACCGACTTTTTAGGCATTTTAATCGACCAAACAGCACCAATCTTCACTAATTAATCTGTGAAAATATAGATGCGTGAATAAAAGCCAATTTTTGAAGTATTTTTTTTCTAATTCATTGTCGCTAAACATCAAATAGCGCCCACTATTTCATCGTTATCACTACGTAGCGTATAGGTAGTTTGTCGCTATTGACTGCTATTCGTTATTAACAACTATGATATTAGAACCATGTCTTGTAGGAAGTTATTCATAGCGCCCTGGTCAATGCATTGGATGTCTAGATTCCACAGTTTTAACTTGCAATATTTGTGATTCAGTGATTTTGTGTGCTTTACCTTACTTGGGATGCTAGTTTAGTTTTTTGTAATGATTAAGCTTGGAAATTTAGAATTTGTAAATAGTTATAACTAAATTAGTTAGCACTAATAATTCTTCATTCGTCTAACTTTCAGGCATCATTGATGCAATGACATATCATTGTTCATATAGGTGATATTGTGATTGTTAGATAGTTGTGTCATGATCACCTTCGTTTACTATCAACTTTTGTACATATTCTCATGTTAGATAGTTGTGTCATGTTGCATAACTGTTCTCTGGTGATGTTATTGGATCTAGGTTTCTTATAAGTTTTGGTGTTTGACAGGTTGTTTACTTCTAAAAGTAAGGTTGCACAGTGTTCTTTGAAATGGCATCTTTGGATATGTCGCTTGATGATATGATAAAGAGTAGGCGTACTACTGTTAGAGGTAGAGATCGAGGTCGTGGCCGGGCCCGTGGTGGCCGAGGTCAACAAAGGTCATTTGGTGGTGGAAGACCAACAGGGCCACCTCGCAGAGGTCCCCTTGCTGTCAATGCTCGGCCGTCAGCTTATACTATTGCCAAGGCAAGCTTCAAATTTATGGATAACTTATGCATTTGATTAAGAATTGAGTAGAAACCAAACATGAGGACCTCATAACATTGTGCTAGAAATTCTAACGTGGGGAGTGTTTGATACCATCATCTTCATGGCAAAGTACATATCAGATCTGCTACTAAAGAATTGTTATTTGAGTTGCATTGAGGGTTTCCTTATGCATCTGCTTGATGATACAAAAGTTCTTTGATGTTATTGCTGTGTTAGATTGCTTACTTTCTTGCCACATCATTTAAAGGAGCTTCATCATTTCAAATAACCAAAAGTCCAAACAGTATACTCATTTTCAAATTCTAACACGTGCCTATCTATTTTTGGTCAATTTACTCGCATCAATACTATTTTTTGATGGTGGATATATGATGGAATTATTGCTTTTTCTGGGATATATCACCAGCAAAAGTATCAGTTACTCTCCTAGTTCATGGTGTTTTTGCAAAGGGGATTCCTTCGCGTGAACTTCAGAACTGGAGCTTGTTTCTATACAATAGCAAAACTTTTTGTGCAATGGGTTTAGTGTAGCTCCACATTCCTCATTGTTATGAGTATTTCATCGTTTCAATATTTGAATGTTTCTGGATTCATTCATGAAGAACGGTGAATTGTTTAACTTATGGTAATAGACTGACTTTGTCCCAATTTGGACTTTTTTGGTATGCTTGCTTCAGTCTTTCCGCAAACCAAAGAATTCACCTTGGCAGCACAACTTGCTTGAAGAGAGTTTAACTGCAGCAGGTGTTCCCGGATTCGATAATGGTGCAAAATTAAACATTTCCAACTTGGACATTGGAGTGACAAATTCAGATATTAGGGTACATTCTAACAACTTGTTTATATATGTATTTTATGTGCCTTGCTCTAGCAAGTTTTCTTTTTTAGTTTTTTGATAATGGGTTTTAAACTGTAGGAACTTTTCTCTGAGATTGGGGAGCTGAAAAGATATGCAATTCATTATGACAAACATGGTCGTCCAAGTGTAAGTTTATATGAAAATGATATAAGAGTGATTGTGAAGGGTAAAAATGTAAAATCAAATAATATCGTGTATTCGTTTTACAGGGCTCAGCTGAAGTGTTGTTTGCTAGAAGAAGTGATGCTTTTCAGGCAATAAAGCGGTATAACAATGTGCAATTGGACGGGAAGCCTATGAAGATTGAAATTGAAGGGTCCAACACTAAGGTTCCTGTTTCTGCTCGTGTCAATGTTGTTGGAGGTTTAAATGGCCAGAGGATGGTTGTGATGGCGTATGTTATTTTTCTCATTTCTTTATATTGATTAAGACAAAATAAAAGATAGCCTTGCTTAATTATTTTAAAGCTAAAGATAGTTTGCCAACTAGATAAATTGACCTTTAAACTTGGTTAAAAAGGAGAATTGCAATTAAACTTGGACGTGTTGTTGAGTGCTAGACTTATTTTATGATTTTCTTTTTAAAACATAAATTATACAATGCTAAAATTTATGTTTATGTGTATTCATATCCCAATAAAGCAGTATTTGTTGCAATCTAGAATCTAACCTGAACAACAGTTGAATGCACTAACTTTACAAAAAAGCGCAATCTCCTTACCAATCTCTAAAACAATCAAATTATTGTATTTGATTCTAACAATTGCCAACTTAAAAAGTTGGCAATTGTTAGCAAATAAGATGATCTTGATCATTTTGGATATTGACATTGAGTTTTCGTTGTTTTTGTAAAGTTGGTGTTTTTACCTATTGCTTGATTTACATTCTAGTTGGCCACATTATGTATTATCTTATTGTATGTAAAACACGTAACTGAAATTTTAGCTTTATATACATTGTTTTAAAGAATCCATAAAACAAGTCTCGACATATACAACACGTAGCTAATGGATTTACACTATTTATGTCATTTTTAAATATTTTTTACAGTTTCTATTTAAAGTTGCACATGGATAAGAAAGTAACATTCTAGTTGTTTAATTTAAACACATATATATAGAAATAACAATTATATTTTGGCCTTTGTGTTGGGAATGTTGTGCTCGGTTGCGTTTTGTTCAAAAAATGGATGCCTGTTGCGAGCGCATGTCACGAATTTGGCGCAACACTGAGTTGCTGCAATGCGACATGATCCTCGTAATAGCGCATCAGCGCAATAAGCGCGCACTTTAAAACTAAGATTGTGATCTAATGTAACATACTCCCTTGCAGGTCAAGATTGGGCCGAGGTAGAGGTGCTACTACAGCTAATCGTTCCTTTGGGTATGCACCTTGTGATGGTTTTTTACCTTTTATTTTGTTTCTTTTTAAAACCACAAATTTTAATATCGTTATCGTTTGGTTTCACAAGAAAAGTTTTGAATTTTTTTATATGTATACTGGTTTGTGTTCTTAGGCAGAGATATGGTGGAGGTATAAGGAACGGCCGTGGTGGCATGTCAAACACGCGTGGCGGCATTGGTGGTGGTCGTGGGCGTGGTCGTGGTCAAAGTAGCGGGCGGGGCCGCGGTCGAGGCAGGAAGGCAGCTGTGGACAAGTCGGCTGATGAACTCGATAAGGAACTCGAGAACTACCATGCTATGCAGAGTTAGTTGTTATATCTCGAGTTTTTTAAAATTTGATTAATGGTTGAAGCTTTCTGCTTGTGGATTTGATTGCATGCTTCTAAAGGTAGAATCTGGATATTGTTCTTGGCATGATGTTTTTTAAACAGAACATAGAATCCTTGTATATGGCTGTGTTTTATTTATATTCTTATAACGTTACATCAACTTTATTTGTTATTACATGTAAATGGTATAAAGTCATAATGTCACCTCAAATTAGACATGCCAATTAAAGGCTCCTTGCTTACAACTAAACTTCTACGTTTGCCTTTAGCAACACCAATGTCACCTCAAATTAGACTGCATGTGTAAACCGTAAGGCCGTGAACAAAGTTTATTACCGTTTCCTCCATCTCTCTCTACCTTGAACCAGTTGAATAAATGTATCCTTGCTGGGATTCAGCGAGGTCCCACGGCTTGAGAAGAACAATTGCCTGTTTATGGTTTCATGCCTCCAAATTGCGGGCTGGCCACATTGTTTTATTTTACTTGGGAACTTATTGTTAAGATAAAGTGGATTCATGATTCATGAATGTTCCTATCAGTTGAATTGTCTGGTATGAAAGCCAACGGTAGCCCCCTTCTTCATCTCATTGTTTTCTTGAACCATGTCAAGTGGGCATGGACGGCCTATTGATGTGGTGGTTAGTGTTATGCCGCTGCCGCGGCGACTCTACTGCGCATGATAGGCTAGATGTAGTAGCTTTTGCCTGAGCTTAGGAATTCTCGGTTGATATCAAGGACGGATGGAGTTTGGGTGGAGGAAATCTGACGAATTCTCGGTTGATATCAAGTGTTATTGCTGTATGTTGCTGGTTATAGGACATGTATGTGCAAAGCACATCAGTAGCAGATGTCAAGCACAAGGCACACATAGATGTTATCGTATATGGTTGTGTTATTTATTGATCATTTTATAATGTTTACATGTCAGACGACAGAGGCTGTGTTATTTATTTATTACATGTAAACCACTCTTGTTGAGGAATAAAGTTATGATGTCTTCTTGAACATAACCACTAGAGGCTTGTTACTCAAAATCAGAGTTCTTTGCCGGTCTTTAGCCACACCAATATCACCGCAAGCCGGGCTGCAGGTGTTGCACACCGTAGGACAATAAACTAGCTTGTAACCCTTGCCGGGACCATACTTCTCTATCTTGAACCAATTCCTTAAGGTATCCCTACCTGGATTCCCTACCGTCCCATAGCTCGAGATAAACTCTTGTTGGTTCATAACCTCAAACCTCCAAACCGAAGGCTTGCCACAAATGGTGACATTACCCGAGAACATAATGTTAAGATCAGTGGATTCACAAATGATGGCATCTTTGCTAGTGTTGGCTGGTAAGAAAGTTAACGGTGACCCGTGGTACTCGGTGCTTTCTTGGGCCACCGCAAGCATTCATTTCAGGTTTACTGATGTGGGTCTTAGGGCTATGCCGCCTCCCATGCCACGTGTGACGGGCAAGATGTAGTAACTCGTGTCGTATCTGAGGGAATTTCCGTCCATGTCAAGGACAGGAGATGAAACTTGGGCCGAGGAAAGTGTAAACATGCACAAGATGATGAAAACACAAAAACATATCTTCATTTTTAATATGGAAAATTAGTGTGGTGTTGGCCATTTTTAAGCTAGTGTTGCAAGACGTAAAGAAGATTATCAATGACGTAGTGTCATGCGGTGGGTATTTATCAACTTCATACACATGTATGTTAAAATTATACGTCAATGGTAGATGTGAAGCACAAGCCAAAGATAGATTTAGCAACTAGAAATAATTTATAGTCATGTATTCCAAAAATAGAATTATGAATGATGTATTAGACATATCTATATCATAAGTATACTAGAAAATAGGGTTTTTTACATATTTCTCCATCTTAAACCCATCAATTACATATTTCCCCAAATTCAAAAATCAATTACACATTTCCCCTTTTTATATTAAGTTACCTATTTACCCTTCACCCATGTTCAAATTACAATACCAACAAACACATCTCTTCATCTTCATCAGTTCTCACGTTCTTCAACACAACTCATTTTTCTAAGTATTGGTTTTGATTTTGAGTTATTCATGTAAGGCAGCCTATTTCCATATGTGAGTGAAGCGGTTGGGCCTCGTAATTTTGAGGGCTACCGATTTTTTTATGTGGTGCATATTAGGGTTGGAGGTACAATGAGATGGTGAAGATTAAGATTAAGATTAAGATTAAGATTAACAGATGGGGAATTGGATTGTAGTTTTAGGCATACATATAAAGGGTATTCAACCAAATCAATTATTCTTATTATATTGATTGTCAATATATACAACACTACAACAAGAGTTTAGGCTAAGAATCAGTGATTGATTACAACAACTAAGGAAACACTATAACTAAAAATATTCGGTCAAATATGTAATAATAATTTGATATTCAAATTATTTTATTCTTTTGTAGTGTTAATATGCCCCCGCAAGATGGACGATCGAGAGATTAGTCCAATCTTGGAAATGAGAGTATGAAATCTATGCTTCAGTAGTGGTTTAGTGAGGGCGTCAGCAAGTTGATCATCGCCGGAGATGTGTGAGACACGTAGTGCACGTTTTTGAACCTTTTCTCGTACAAAGTGAAAATCAAGAGCGAGATATTTCATACATGAGTGAAAAACCGGGTTTGCCGAGTAATGTGTGGCACTTAGATTATCACAATAGATTGCTGGTGTGACGGTTGACTTGTAACCAAGCTCAGATAAAAGTGATATAAGCCATTGAACTCAACGGCCCTAAATTCTGCTTCGGTAGATGATCTCGCTATTGTTGGTTGGCGTTTGGAGCTCCAAGCGACTGGATTAGATCCGAGATAAACAATGTAGCCCGTGGTACTACGATAAGTAGGTCAGTCACTAGCCCAATCTGCATCGGTAAATGCATGGAGATTTAAAGGAGAATTGTTTTTGAAGAATAACCCATGGTGTAAAGTACCGTGAAGGTAGCGAAATAACCGTTTGAGAGCTGCCCAATGTATATTAGTAGGTGAATGTATGAACTGGGAAAGTTCGTTAACATCAAATGCAACATCGGGTCTCGTGAGGGACAGGTACTGCAAGGCACCAACAAATGCACGGTATTGGGTCGGCGATGGTAGAGGTGTTCCATCGGTGGGTGTGAGATGATCCGAGTAGGACATTGGAGTAGACGCCGGCTTGCAATCACTCATGTTGGCGCGGTTTAATAAATCAAGGACATATTTGGATTGAGAAAGAAAAAGACCATTGTTTTGGAGAATGACTTCAACACCTAAAAAATATGATAGAGAACCTAGGTCTTTGAGGGAAAAAAGAGATGAAAGAGATTTAATGAAACAATTGATAAGCGATGAATCCGGGCCAGTGACAATAATATCATCCACATTGACGAGAATATAGATAGGAGATTGAGTAACATGATTAAGGAATAGCGATGGATCGGAAATGGTTGGTGTGAAACCAACCGAGAGAAGGTATGATTTTAGTTCATCATACCAAGCACGTGAAGCTTGGCGAAGACCATAGATGGCCTTTTGTAATTTGCAAACATGATTAGGAAATAATGGATCTGCAAAGCCGGGTGGTTGAGACATGAAAACATCCTCGGTTAGAGTACCTTGGAGAAATGCATTGTTTATGTCAAGTTGACGAAGAGACCAACTTTGAGAAGTGGCTAAGGAAAGAATGAGGCGAAGAGTAGCGGGTTTGATAACCAGGCTAAATGTTTCGTCATAATCTAGGCCGGGACGTTGATGAAAGCCTTTGGCTACTAGGCGAGCTTTTAGACGATCCACCGTTCCATCCGGTTTAAACTTAGTTCGAAAAACCCATTTACAACCAACGAGGTTGGATGCGGAATCGGGTGGTACAAGGGACCAAGTTTTGTTTCGTTGAAGCGCATCGAATTCGTCTTGCATAGCTTTGCGCCATAGTTGACTTTTGAGGGCTTGAGTAACGGTTGTTGGTTCATTAGGATGAGGGGAGGTGGCGTTGTAGACGAATTCGTCTTGCATAGCTTTGCGCCAATTAAAGGCTCCTTGCTTACAACTAAACTTCTACGTTTGCCTTTAGCAACACCAATGTCACCTCAAATTAGACTGCATGTGTAAACCGTAGGGCAGTGAACAAAGTTTATTACCGTTTCCTCCATCTCTCTCTATCTTGAACCAGTTGAATAAATGTATCCTTGCTGGGTTTCACCGTGGTCCCACGGCTTGAGAAGAACCATTGCCCGTTTATGGTTTCATGCCTTCAAATTGCGGGCTGGCCACATTGTTTTATTTTACTTGGGAACTAAATGTTAAGATCAGTGGATTCATGATTCATGAATGATCCTATCAGTTGAATTGTCTGGTATGAAAGTCAATGGTAGACCCTTTTTTCATCTCATTGTTTTCTTGAACCATGTCAAGTGGGCATGGACGGCCTATTGATGTGGTGGCTAGTGTTATGTTGTTTCCATTGTATTTTACGTTTCAAGTCATTGTGTTATATATATTCACCGTTGTGTCTTACGTTTTAGGCCATTGTGTTATACGTATTCATCATTGTGTCTTACGTTTTAGGTCATTGTGTTATACGTATTCACCATTGTGTTTTACGTTTCAAGTTTTTGTGCAACATGTATTAATCATTGTGTTTTATGTATTAGATAATTTGTTGTTATTTTATCATTATTTTTACATATTATTATTACACAATGGTGTTATTAGTATTTAAAAAAACATAATGATGAGTTGAAAGACACAATGACGAAAAACACAATGACGAAAAAAGACACAATGATGTGCGAAAAGACACAATGGTGTGCGGAAAAAGACACAGTGGCAAAAAAAGACACAATGGTGTGCGAAAAGACACTATGGTCTGCGAAAAGACGCAATAGTGAAAAAAGACACAATGGTGTGCGAAAAGACACAATGGTGTGTGAAAAGACACAATGACGAAAAAAGACACAATGGTGTGCGAAAAGACACAATGGTGTGTGAAAAGACACAATGACGAAAAAAGACAAACTTATAAGCAAAAAGACACAATGGTATGCGAAAAGACACAATGACGAAAAAAGACACAATGATAAACGAAAAGATACAATGGTCTGCGAAAAGACATAATGACGAAAAAACACACAATGATAGGCAAAAAGACACAATGATGAAAAAAGATATAATGATAAGCGAAAAGACACAATGACGAAAAAAGACACAATGATAAGCGAAAAGACACAATGGTGTGCGAAAAGACACAATTACGTGATTTTTGTTTTATATTTTATATAACAAAAATCTTACTCAAATTAAAGATAAAAAAATGCTTGTTATTATGATGATTTTTTTCTAAAAAAAAATATCATACGAAAAAGTTATAAACGTTCTAAAATGATGAGGGTATTAACATGTGTCTTGCATGTGGAGAGTATAAATGTGTACAATTACCTTTATACCCTTTTTCATTTGGTCCTCATTTAACACATGTCAATTATTTATGGCTTCTCACACTTCTCATTTTTATTATCCTTTGTAGAATAACTTGACCCAATATATATATATATATATATATATATATATATATATATATATATATATATATATATATATATATATATATATATGTAGCAAGGTTAAAATAAAAAGTAAACATATCCTAAAAAGTGTATGAAGTAATTAGGACCATTGAATTTAATAAAACACACAGGGGTAGGATGGTAAATAATCAAATAATATAATTATGGTATTTAAATCACAATTCCTAATTCTATGATGAATTTGCTCACATTTTATAAACTGATCTCACCATGATCAGATATTCAGATTAATATTATTCCACAATTTATAAACCACGATTTCTTCAACAATACATATCGAAAATCATTCCATTCCATTTTTAGTGAGAAATGTATTATAAACACCCAAACTGATTGAATAATTATTTGTAACGCATATGGCCACCAACCACTTATACAAGCAAAAGTAAATTCCAAACTTAATTAACCAACCATGCCATAAACGTTCAAGTTGTCGTAATCCAGATTTTCTTCATCAAATCAAATCAAAACAAAACAAAACCCAAATATCATATAAAATTAATAATCTACCAAACCAACAAACATAGTATAAAGACATGTTTTAACATAAAATGTCCGCCATCATCCATATACCCCTTATACCACGCTATTTCTTCCTATCGACTTGACTTTAAATGTTTTAAGATCCTCGATGAGGCAGTCTTTTGCAGCTTTTCTTTTTCATCTAAAGGCAGTGCTTATAGTCCATAATACGCTGTAAAAATCATCATCCGAGTTTCTTGTATTTTCTGTGTGCTTTTTAAATCATGCATCAAAACATAATATAATTTTATAAATAAATAATACGGACATGCAAGCCTCATATTATTAATGTTATATTAGCAATAAATCAACATCTCATACGGACATGCATGATATATAGTAGTTAAAATATAATACGCGTCCGTAGATCAATGTTTTGTACCTTTTCAATATAGGCAACAGACGTCGAGCATCAATTTGGTAATCATCTGGTAAAAATGAAGCGCCGCCTTCTTCACCAATCACAAGTGCAGGTTCCACTTCCTGCAAATCCTTGCTGGATAAAAGCTCTGCTTTGAGCCCAGCTTTTGATAGCTGCTCCACCTTCAGTTAAGTGATGTTATTTCATCTGTACCAACCAGCAATGTTCACATCATTAAATATTTAACAATGAGTTGTGTATAGGGTGCACCTGTCTTCATCCAGCCAAGAAGCTCTTAAGGATCCATTCCCTGATGCTTAATATCCTCTGCAAATTGCTCCCACAGTTGACGGCTTCTCAATGCTAACTCCCATTTGTCACTCCCTGGAACCTTATGTACCATCCATATATAGCCCTGTCCTATGAAAGAAATATTATGGTCATAACCAACATTGTTAGTTCAACACACGTTAAACTCAAACCATTCTTTCTTTCTATAAATTCCCTTCTTACCACCATAATATCTAATAACGAAATAATGTAAGATTGAATTAAAGATTTTAGCATCAAATTTGTATTGAAACTTGTAGCTAATTTCCATTTTGAGTTCTGAACTTACAACATTCTTATATTCATTTTTTCTGTTATGAAATAATGCTTAAAAATTATTATGTAAATATGGAAATAATAACCAAAACAATAGTTTCACATAAGGCAAACCGACGACAAGCTGCGCAGTTGATATATCTTATACCAGCCATCACAAACATGTACAAAATCAAAAGTGTTTATAATGATATTAATTCCAATTTAAGCAATAACTAACTTAAGAGGCAATGCACCTGCACCGGTCGCCGGAGCAAGGCACAGCGGCGTCGACAACGACGGGCAAATCCAACACCCTTTACACATGTAGTTGGTCCAAACTTTATGTTTAACTACCAAAAAACACATCAACAAACACTACCAATTGGGGTTTCAAATAAAGTCTTCAATCAAACAATAAAACACATAAATACATTGACACTTTTATTTCATTATGTTACACTACCAGCAAAACACAATAACGTGATCAAAGCCATTAAAACAGTTCACTTTAAACACAAAATACAACACCCTTTACACATGTTAGTGTGTTTATGACAAAAAAAAACAAAAAAAAAATTTTCCATACAATTCTTACAGTAATATTAACACAAAAACCACACAAAACCACCAACACACAACCCGTTCCACAAAAAAAAAAACATAACGAAAAAAAACACAAGGTTGATACAACCTTGGCAGTAACAAACAACACACAAAACCCCATAAACAATTGAACACACCAATACAAAATTCCAATCACCAAATTAACACATTACCTATAAACCGTGACACGACAAAAAAAGTAATACAAAACCCTAAGATTTGGGGGTTTTCGCAACTGACTAAAAAAACACACAATCCAAAAACAAAAAAACACATAATCAATACAAACCAAAGATAGACACACCTGGTGGTTTTGAGATAACGGCACACACACTCAACGGTGACTTCTTCTTCTCCATTAGACTATTCCTGCAGAACAATCGAATAACACATCAAAATCAACCCAATATTCTATTAATTACTTGCACTATAACAAAATATAACCCACCGATTGTGTTTTCGTAGGCGTCGAAGTTTGAAAGCGAGACTACGTTGATTATAGAACACGTCGACGGTTGAGAGATAAAATAAAGAAAAAAGGTTAACTTTTAATGATAAGATTGAATCTATAATATATAATAAATAAATGTTTTTATTGCCATATGTCATCACTCTAGTATTTCTTACAAAAATTTTCCCTCCTCTCTCTCCTATTAAATACAAAATTTTCAATCTCATCTCTCATATTAAATACATTTATCTTTCTTATTAATAGTTTTGCATTTCATTTTTCTCTTTTTAATCTTTAATTTTCTATTTTTAATAAAGATATTATTGGATGAAGAGACAAGATTAACTTAAATTTAAAATTTCAATAAATTTTAACTTATTGAATGTGTGATTGTTTATTAAATTACATGTTTTTTTCTTTCAAACTCTTAAAATGCAAATTCACGATCGATGTATTCTCAGTGTTTATATTAATTTAAACGAGCGAATTTTTTAACTGGTTAAAGTATTAAACATTGTTCAAGTAAAAAATATTTATGATTAGAATGTTTCGATCACGGGTTGGTTTAAAAAACCATTTACAACTTCTTTTTTTAATTGATTGTTTAAACAATTCATCATTTATGTTACGTTCATCATCTTAAAAATTCATAAAAATATAAACACTAGACTACATGTTTTGGTTTTCAGGTGGATAATACAACTTTTTATATTTGGAATACAAATGTTAGATATTAGCACACTGTTAATCAAATGACAAATTGACTTTGTATATCCTTCTACTATTGGAGATTTCAAAAATATAGATTTCTTTAGTAAAACGAGTTGTACATGCACCAAAAAATTAGGTCGTTCAAGAAATTAGCTGTAACACCCCGTAACCGCAGCGGAAACGTAAACGGGATCCAACAGACACCTCTGATATCAACCACATTGTTTATAAAGAAAACTGAATACATTAATATACTTCAAATTACATTATCTTGTATTTCATTACCGTCTAGGTGATACACACATCATACAATACGATACATAATTCTATTTATTGTAATGTATCCTAACATTCCGCACGCAAATCTTACACACATCAAGCACTTAGCACGTAAGCAATCATTTCATCTTAGTTGTACCTGAAAAGCATGTGAGAAAACAGGTCAACTACGAATAGTTGGTGAGTTTCACAATTTGAGTAAACCATGATAAATCCATATCATAATATAATATTATCTGGGGACACTGTTAACCCAGTACTGTACTCATTCTGGGGGCAACGTTAACCCAGAAACACTTCCAAAGACATCTGGGGACACAGTTAACCCAGTAACACTTCCAAAGACATCTGGGGACACAGTTAACCCAATACTGTACCCATTCCGTACGATTCCCGTACAATCAAATATTTATAAATACACGCAAATCCATGCGTTCAGTATGTATTTAAACATTTCAATAGTAACATGCTTCCGCCCCGGGAAAATATTTGAAAACAATTCAGAAAAAGGGGCTCGTGAAACTCACCTTAGCACATGCAAGCAGGTAACAACAATCATTATCAATTAACACGTCCAATCTGTAATATGATCCCTACGATCGTTATTATACAATTATTGTTTATAAAATCTTTAACCGTATCAACCGGTACATCTGGGGACACTGTCCACCCAGTACTGTACCCATTCCGGGGGCAAGGTTAACCCAGAAACACTTCTCCGGACTCAGATTGTGATGTCGTTTAGAGTTCCATGGTCACTACTACTATTAGTCGTTTTTCTCGTTTTGCGTGCCTAGCACGGTTATCCGTTTTTACGTTTCAAAAATGAGTTTGGTCACACACGACCCGAGAGTAGTGGTTGACTGATAATTTAATTAAAGATGTGAAATTAGAGCTTGGTTTAGACGCCCCGATTGGCCGCGGGACCCGTTTCCGTATTTGGCGTACCGGAAACTGTTAAATCGGTTAAAAATACCCAAATCATCCGAATTATTTTCGGATGATTCATTCTTACTTGTTTAACTCAATTATATGAAAATAGTTCATTTTTAGGGTTTTTATACACCAGTCAGCTCGCTTAAGCGAACTTCACCGGTTTACGCGTTTTAACTTTAAAAGTTTGATAATTAGCACAAATAATTATCCGTTTAACCTCGGATCTTGAAATTTTGGACAAATAACATTTTGACAGTGGGGAAATTTATAGAAATATTTCCAGAATTAATTTTTATATTTAAAATTTATTTATCTATTTTTAAACACCATTTAAACACTAAATATGTCGTAAATACCAAACGATCTTAGAAAAATCCCAAATTTTTCCTGGATGTCCCCTGCCATCCACATAGTCCCCTGTAATTTTTCCAGAACCAAAATCTTCTTTTACATGCCATTTTCACTAAAACCGGGCTAGAAAACCCTAGAACTCGTTAATCCGAAAAGCCTACTTAGACTTCTCCAACTGACCTCAAATTTTGTGTGTGACTTATACATGATATAAAAAGCTTATCTGAAATTTTCCAGAATTTTTCATGATATTTAACTATTTTTCACCATTTTTGGCCAAAACCGAGCATTAAATTCACCAAATAATCATCCTTTATCCAAAAATTACCAAAAGTTCACAGAACTCATATTTTCATGTGTAGATCATCCCTGTAAAATTTCATGACCTAACTCTACACGTATCACCATCTGTCCAAATATCCCAAAACCGAACATAACCGAATATACCTTTCGTTTTCCGCCACTACAAGCTACAAACTCGTCTTTCCGCCTTATTTACCACTAAACACAGAACCTACAAACAACATACCACAATACCAAGCAAGTTACACTCACGATCAAGCCATTTCTTTCACGGTTTCGGTTATGATTCCAAAAACAAATATTTAACCGTAAAAATTCGTTTTTGATTCGTTTAACTCCTTTCTTGGACCAAGATCCCTTGTATAACCCGTATACATCACTTGATCATGCAAGAATCGGTTTTCATCTTTGAAACCTCATTTTCTTGCAATTAAACTCAAGAAACGAAGATGGAAACGTGATTAACTCGATTCTTTACCTTGTTTTCTTGCTACAAAAGCTCGGTTTTGGATCATGATCTTGTGAGGAAGTTAGGATTGTTGGATTGTTGGGTGAAAAAAAAAATAAGGACTAGGGGATAACACCCCATGTCCGATCGGAAACATAAGGAGGGTGGGGTGGGACCCACCTCTCCATTCTTGGCCATTCATTTGGATTCTCGCAATCCAGATAATGTTTTGGATAATCTTGCTCAGTTCGTTTTTTGGTTAAATGTTTAATTTGGCTTAAAACGAGGCTAAAACGGTCGTTTTTCGGCTTAAAAATGAAATTTATATAAAACCGATTAAAGAACTTTAAAACTTAAACCATGACATTTATTAACTTAAAACATCATATCATTAATTATTGCGCATCTTTTTCGGCTTGATCGATCGTCTCTTGCTCGGTTTGGTATTAAAGGTTTCGTTTAACGTACCGACGTACATTAAATCGAAATTCTTTTTCTGTGTCGTACTTTACTTATCCCGAAGCATTAATGCTTCGTAAAATCACTACATATCATATATCTCGTCTATAATTGAACCCTATATTCGTTCGGGTTTCAATAACTATCGATCGATTGATCGCATATTCAATACGATGAATTATATATTCAAGTACAATCCATACAGTGAACCCTGTATTCTCGTATAATTACTATGGTAATTCATGTATCCGACATTAAATATGACGTAACTATTATCTACCGGTTAGGGTATACCGGGTTTCGTCGGAATCGTTACATTAGCAAACGTTAGTTATCCATGTTTCTGGGAGATGAAAAATATTACTATTTTTCAAATGGTATCTATCAGACATAAAATGATACGTTACAAGAATGTATTAGTTTCCTGATGTTTTAAATTGTCTTAAAATCTAAGGTTGTCAAGTCATATGTTAGTCATAAAAGCCGATGTTGAAGTGATGTTGCTTAAAATATTAACTAGAAAATTTGTCTACGTAATGAAACTAAACTACATATGAAAATACAATATGATAATCGTGCAATAGAAGCCGAAATCATATCTGGAAGTAATATTGGAACTCATACTTTCATTCTTAAATATAATCCTACACCTTTAGATAAAATAATTAATTTCAAATAATGAAATTTTCACTTTATTTTTGTTTTGCAATGAAGATTAATAAAAACTAAGGTAAATCATTATAGATAGTTGGTTTCTTTTTTAAACAATTTATTTTAGTTTATGATCAGTTGTGTGTTGTATTATTCATAGTTAAAAGCATAAATAATAAGAAACTACTAAGTTTTTATATAAAAAGTAAAGTTGCAAATAAAACTACAAATACTGTGTATAAAGAAATGTTTTAAGATTCATGAATTTTGTAACAACTTTTTATTTCCATATTTTGTATTGTGTAATTTATTCTATCATATAATATATCTTTATATTTATTAGAACGTATTTTTTTAAATTTTATATTGTCTTATTATTTAAATAAATTTATTTATTTATTCTAACCCGTGTGTTACACGGGTAACTAACCTAGTTATAAAATAAAAAGATATTATATAATTAAACTTATGGAAGAGTGAGAGAATATTGGCTTAAAACCAGGAACTACTAAAGATATTCAGTTGACATTTCAGAAAGTTATTATAAACACTATGACTAAAATACCCTTTAACACATCAAAATACCACTTAAAATTAAAACACTCCTCTTATAGATCCATCTTTAGATATTGACAATTAACTACCAAGATCCAACCATCCATATTACTTCCTACACTTTTTAGACACACTCATCTTTTTACAATAACCCATCCCTATATATATATATATAATATATATAAACGAAAACATAAAAATCCTACGTGTCGCGATATGGTAGCTCCCCGTTTTTTTGGAGTCACCAGATTTGCTTGATTTTTAAATGGAGGTTTCTCATGCATTTGACCCGAATTCATGGGTATGGGTCTTACCAAACCCAGATATTCCTTAAACGGGTTATAACATCTCATTAAATTAAAAATTATTTTCACCAAATTATTGATGTAAAAATCCTATAAAATAGGATATAATAAAAACTAATATATGATTTATTTTAAAAAAGATATATATTATTTAAATTAAAAAAACCAATTTGATAGTAAAAAAAATAAACAGGTCTTGGGTCACATCAAACCATACATATATTATTAACTTTCATAAATATTATTTATAATTAAAAAACCAATTTTATAGTAAAAGAAATAAACGGGTCTTGAGTCTCATCAAAACCATATAGCTTTTAAACAGGGTTATAACATCTCATTTATTTGTCAAACAATTTATTATCAAACCATAAGTATATTATTAACTTTCATACAATAAAAAAAATATAAATTCAAAAAATAAATAAATATTAGAACAAACAATATAAAACAACTCCCGTAATACATGGGTTAAAAACTAGTGTATTATATATATATATAAGAACTCTAATTATATTAAGAACATTAAGAACCAATCTTAACCACTCATTTTTATCTAATATTAAAATATTAAAAGTAAAATAAAAGGGTATAATTGTAACTAATCATTGTTCCTCTCTTTAATTAAGTGATTAATTTTTCGACCTATTTTTTCTCTTTTTCTATCCAAATTTTATGGATATAAAATAATAATAATTAAACATGTTAATCATTTATTTATGTATCACTTTTTTTCAAATAATGTGATTCCCTATTTTACATCTAACTAACTATACCGATAGTTTATTTACATGTATTAAAATATTCATAATCACCATCGTTTCTTAACTTTACATGTATGTAATTCTTCATATTAATCACGCATGTTTACATAGATGTAAATCTTTATTACTTATGTTTTTCAAAGTGAAGTCAACATAAAATGTATAAACCTTTTACATGTGTGTTAATATTATCAACCATGTGTTTATTTACATAAATGTAAATCTTCATATTACTCATGTTTCTCAAAGTGACCGTTCTTTTACATATGTGTTAATATTTTACACATTTGTTTGTAATTAAAAACATAATATTATGGAAAAAAACAACGAATAAATATGCATCTCGTATGAAAAGCCTATTACCCGATCATATTTTTTGGTGTCTAATTAATTTTCTATAAACATATGCTCAAACGTCTATAGGTAACCAAACATACATATTTAATATTTTATCTTATATACCTATATTACAATTTATGTAAAAAAATCTTCATTAACAAATCTACAATATTTACATACATGTCAAAATATTTTCAGAGTATGTAAAAAAACAATTAGATGTCAACAACTTAACACATGTGCAAACAAACCATTCAAAAATAAAATATGTATGAAAATCTAATTACTATATATTAAATGGTTAGAATTATATACATATAACCTGAAGAAACACTAAGTGACCCCGACAGATTAAGGATAATCTTAGGGTTAAGTAGATGTTTCCCACGAGGGTTAGGTCCGGCAAAGATGGCTATTCTTCTCAACCTGCAAAACAGACACCGTAAGCTCGTCACTGAGAAGGGTGGGGTTCTTCCTTGTGACCACCCTCCGGCGTGAGAATCAGTCTAGGTTGCTCTAAATATAAGTGTATATAGAGGGAAATAGCTAGAGAGAAGATAATGATACCGTTCCAAGGTGTTGGAGTATTTATAGCCGAAGGTAGGTTTCCAAGCAGGTACGACCAGCTGTATATAATATTCCTTTTCCACCAACTATGGGCTACGTTCGTGCCATGATGGGAGTTGGTGGGTAGGCAGCGACTGATAGTGACATTTTGTACTAGAGCGAACTCCTCCTCGTACTATTGTCAATGAGCTGTCACCCTGTGATTGGTTCATGGGTTGCTTTTGTCAGATCTTGTCTATTTGTCCATACCTTGGTAGGTATAGTACAAAAGATCTTCTAGAAGCCTACGGACTGGCTCTTTTGGGCGGGAATACTCCCGCCCTGCTCATTCCTTCTTCAGGTGACATTACTGAAGTATAAGAGTTAGTGCCTTATACGTGTAGCCTTACTGTTAGTGCGGGTAGCCTTCCTTCTTGGCTTGTACCCACAGCTGTGGGGACAGGCAGGGTACTGTACCAAGGGAGGCTTTCCTGCGAGGACAGCTGGCTTACTGCGTGTAAGGTCTTCATCTCTTTGAGCATGGTGGGTCCTGCTGATCCAGTTGGTCTTTGCGTAGACGTACCTCTTCAATGTGAGTCTTGTGGGTTCAACTGGGCTTTGCGGGAACCTACCTCTTCAAGTCCCCCAGTCCATTGTTCTTCTCATGAATTGTTAATAAGTGAGGGGAATTTTTGGAATTTAAGCAAGGGGTTTTAAAAAGGGGTTTTCGTTTTTTAAGGTTCTCCGTGGGGATTCTTCCCGCAGTTTTCCTAATGTCACTTGCAGAAAATTCCCGACTTTTCTGCCTGATCTTTGGGTATGATGCGGGTAGGTGTGTAACCTCTTCGCAAGTCGGGAGCGTTGAGTTTCACTTGTGTAGATTCTCCACGAGGTTTTGGTAGTTTAAGACATAGTGATCAGTTATGTTAAACAACCAATTCCACCTTGAAGCTTCAAACAATCTAGTTCTCAACGTTCCCGCCATGCGGGGGTGTTATTTCTCTTTCCGCAAGCATGGCCCATAAGATCGATCTTCTTGGCTTCAATTCCCTGCAAGTGCTAAGTATGTGAAGGGTTTCGCCTTGACACTGTACCCGCACTTGTCTTATGGTTTCTTGCTTTCCAAGTTAAGGGGGTATATTCCCTCTTATTTTTGAATCTTTTTGAATCTTTTTGAAATTTGGAGGGTTGGTGAAAGGACGTTGGCGTCTTCTGACGGTTTCAGGATGTGCTGGAAATTGTGACGACGTGACAGCATGTGGTCAATCTGAACGCTTTTTCAAGCGCGTGGGCGCGAGTTTCGCGCCATTCTGACATCTGTTGCCAGCTTGCTTTATCCACACGTGTCGCCGTGTCATTGCTCCTACGCTTTCTCTCTCATTCGCATTAAATTCATCGCATTCATTGCGATGAGTATATAAGGTGGAGAGGGTGTATTTCGTCCATTATCTTCACGTCACTCTTGTTTTTCTTTTAAGCGATTTCCGGCGAATTCTCATCTTTTCCGGCGAGCATTCTCCTGAAACCGCTTTCTTTCATCCTTAACATTAAAAAATGTCTTCTTCTTCTCATGACCTAGAGGTTAACGTCGAAGAGTCCGACGTTTTCCCCGAGAACCCGACGTCAACGTCCGATAAGGACGATAAGAGTACTGCTGGCGAGTGTCAGTGTACTCTTTCTCTCGATGTATACAATTACATCGTCAAGCAATTCATGCTGGAGCCCTATGAGCCGGAGTTGCCGGAGACCAACCAGACGGTATACGACGCCCCTAAGGGCAAGATAGGGGTTTACGCATCGTTCTTCATATATGGGAATCTAAGATTCTCATTAACGAAGTTCGTATACCGTGTTTTGGAGAAACACGGTGTTCATTTGACAGAGGTGCACCTAATGGCAATTGCTAAAGTTCGCCATTTCGAATGGGTGTGCCGTATTTTGGATATCGAGCCTCGAGTCGACCGCCTGATGACCTTCTATACTTGGAGGTGCATCCAGGGTTGGTATACCCTTGTCACTCGGATCAAGGGTTTGAAGATCTGTACTACTGAGCGTAGTCTTCGTTCTTGGAAGCGTGAATTTTTCTATATTTCCGCTCGTGTCGTTCCCATTGCGATGACGTTCAAGAATGGGAGGGCACTTCCTAATCTTCCGGCTTCAAATTACCAGGAGACGGAGTGGTTCACCAAGATTTCCCAGATTCAGACTCCTGTTTATCGCTTCTCGAAATCTGGGATGGTCATTCTTGGGATGAGTCGCGTGTGGAAGGACGCCGGGTCTGGGACGCCGCAGATACCCATCGTTCTTGAATACGGTTTGAACTATATTCCTTATGGTACGCCCCGTCCTTTGTGTTGGTTTAGGGTTTTCCTTCTAACATTGTTATCATTTTTATTTTAGAAGTGAACGACTTACAGTCGCTTTTGCACCCGATGGAGACTGGTGGTCCAACGCGGTTGGGTACTCGTGATCTTGATGAGAACGAGTTGTCCGTTTTGGAGAAAACTGCGGATAGGTTCGTAGAGGTCTACCCGCCAGGCCATGAGATTTTAAGCGCCACTCGGCCAGGTAATGAGTTCTTTAATCCTCGTCCTCTTCGTGCTCACACTTCTGCTGGAATTCTTCTGATCTTGTCATCTTCTGATGAGGGATCCGCAGATGGGCCTTTTGTTGTAAGGAAAAAGAAGGCGGCTAGCGTGAAGGGCAAAACGAAGGTTGCTACCTTCGTTGACTTGGGGGATCAGTCTGATTCCGAGACTGAGAGTGAGGAGGCGGCGAGGAACCTTGGTGGTGGTGACGAAACCATTGTCTCAGAGGTTGAGACAACGACTGTCACTTCCGAGCCGCTAAGCATTGCGATGGTAACTGGCGTGAAGAGGCTATTTTCATCGGGTCCATCTCCGCCTAACAGGACTTTCAAGATCAAGAAAATCAGTAAGTGTACTTTATGTGTACCTTTTCCGCATCTCCTTCCGCCTTCGTTTTTGATATCTTAAGGTTTTTCTTTATGCAGAAGTAGACTTATCTGTTTTTTAGGAGAGTGGTGCGGGAGGAGTTGGTTCAGGACCCACGACGATAGGTTTGGTCAACCTATCCGAGGCGATGACCCAGGCGGTTGTGTCTGTTTCTGGTACTGGTTCTGTTGCTTTTACTGTTGAAGCAACTGTTCTGGTTATGACGTCGTCTGTCATGGCTGCTGTGCCGACGATGGCGTCCACTTTCGTTGCAGCGTTGAGCAGTTCAACTTCTTCGCCAGCCGTTAGTGCCATATTTACCACGTTATTCACCGGCCCGGCGGTGACTTTTTCCATGAGCTCATCTGCAATGAGCTCATCTGCAGCGACTGCAACGGTTATGAGTTCATCTCAAATGAGTTCATCTCCAATGGTCTCTACCTCTGTGACTTCTACGGTGTCACATTCGGCGTCAACGACTACTTCGTCCTTGGCCCGTTCTTCAGGTATGTTTAGAGTTGGGACCTCTAGACTTACCTCTGTTGATGAGGGGGTCTGATCTTTGCCTCCTTCCCATCTCCTTGACCTCTTGGATGGATATCCTTTAGGTTCGGGTGATGGGTTTAGCGGCTATCGGCCTGTTATCGACCCTACAGGTGCGTGGGGTTATTTTGGCCTGTTATCCATCCTTGTCATTTTTTCCTAACTGTTTTCTGTTTTTGCAGTTTCGGATTCCAATGAGGTTTATGCTCCAAGGTGGAATATCCGCCGAGGAACAACTCTCAGGACGGCTGCAGACTGCGTCGATTGGACGCGCCATGCCGCTCCAAGTGGTGCATTGGGGGGAGGCAATGGTTAGCTACCAGGAAGGCAGGTTGTCCACCGAGCTCCGAATTCTACTTGCCCGGATGCAGCCGCGCGTCGAATTACTTTGTCGTGAAAACGATAAGTTAAGGACTGCGCGTAGCTTGGAGGGGTCTCAGGTGCGATCACTGAGGGAAGAGAACAAGAAGCTTGCCGTCGCCATCACTGAGAGAGAAAAGGCCTTCAAGGACCTTGAGGCCGAAATGCAAGCTAGGCATGAGGCCCGTTCCAAGGCTTCTCAAGCTGTTAACGAACAGCTTAGGTTGGCCAAGGAAACTGCGCGTAATGCGACTGAAAGGGCTACAAAAGCTGAAGCTGTTGCTGAGCCTCTACGCACTGAGAATGAAGAACTGAAAGCTAAACTGGAGAAGCTTCAGCAGGCTCATGAGGCTTTGGCTTTGGAGGACGCCAAGAAGCTACAAGAGCTCTTGGATCAGAGGGGTGTGCTTGATCGCACTGAGCGTAAGCTTAAAGGCGTTGAGGAAGCTACTGCCAAGGAGGTATTGCTTGCCAACCTTAATAAGAATGAGGCCGAACGCGCACGCGATCAAGCTCAAGATACCCTTCAAGAGTCCTTGTCCAATAACGATTGGCTTCTACGAGAAGCGTTGACGCAGGTACGCATAGCTCAATTATTCTTTGCTTTTTGCTTTTTATACTTAGAAAAGTTTTTTTTTTTTTTTGTAGGTTGTGCATCGGATTTTCGCGAACACATCCTATGATGATGCCATGAGCACAGCCCTCAACGCTTCTCATGAGGATGGAGAGAAAGTTGGTTTCTTACTTGGCCTAGGATTTGCAGAGAAAGGTATCTCGCCTTCCAGATTTCCTCCACACGATGTTGATACTGAGGCTGCCTATGACTAAGCTGTGAACCAGTATGCTGCTTTCTCTCATCTGGTCGTGGAAAAGGTGAATGAAGTTGTTGCTACTGATGACGGGCTAGCTGTTCTCAAAGCTTTCCTTGAACAGCCGCAGCCAACTGATGGTGCGGGTTCAAGTGGGTTTGGAGGGAGTGGTCCCGAAGCCTGAATCTTGAGATTCCTCCAAGCCGTTAGGATAGATTTGCACTTTTTGTAGCCGGGTAGATACCTAGCCATTTTGTAATGTTTGAACAGCTTTTATCGTGAATATAATTGTTTTGTTAATGCCTTTCCTTATAAACATTATATGATTTGCTCATGCATATTTTCTATGTGTTTTGAATAAGTTAACCTTTCGACGCGTGTCAGATAATAGGTTAATGTTCTGTTTCCTCTATCATGATTGTGCGGGTAGGACCGTCACTTTCACTTAGTAGGATGACCAAACTTTATCTATATCTGACCTGCGTGAAGGTTTTCCTCATCTTTTCCTTAGAAATTTTTACTGTTTATTTGTGTTTATGCGGGTTGTGCCGCTTTCTACACGCAACGACTTACTTCCTCTCTCACTTATTTATGCGGTGAATACCGACATATCAGTGTGGTCAGATCATAAGTAGAAAGGTAAGGCTATCAGCATCAATGTGATAAGGAGAATCATTTCCATTAGAAGTGACTCTAGGCCTGTTCGTTACAAGTTTGGAATTGATCTACATGTAGCATCTGCGTAATTGAGCTCCATTCCATGTTCTTGGGATGGGGGTGCCATCGAGCCTTTCGAGCCGGTATGCGCCCTTTCACAAAACTTCTTTAATAATGTATGGCCCTTCCCAGACCGGGGCCAGCTTTCCTAGGCGCTCTTGGTTCGAAGCCTCGTTGTTACGCAGTATGTAGTCTCCGACAATGAAGTTGCAGAGTTTCACTCGCGTGTTGTAGTACTTTTGCATTTGTCGCTTGTAGTTCTCTTCACGCGCTGCGGCTAAGTCTCTGCGCTCTTCGGTTAGCATAAGGTCTAACCGTCTTTCCGCATCATTGTCTTCTGGTTGAGTTATGACTCTTGGTGAGAGTAGACCAATCTCGATTGGAACCATGGCTTCAGTGCCATAGGTGAGGCTGAACGGGGTTTCGCCCGTGCTTGCTTTTTTCAGCGTTCTGTTTGCCCAAAGGACATGTGGAACTTCATCCACCCAGCCGGATCTATGCTCAAAGAGTCTTTTCTTTATGCCGTCGACGATGCTCATGTTTGCTCTTTCCACCTCACCATTACCCAGCGGGTGTGCCACTGAGGTAAATGTGTGGGTGATTTGAAGCTCTTTCAGCCACTTTTGTAGCTTCTGGTCAGCAAAGTTGGTGCCGTTATCGCTCACCAAATTCCGTGGAAGTCCAAAATGACAAATAATAAATTCCCAAATAAATTTTTTGATATTTTTTGCGGTTGTTTGGGCTAAGGGTTTTGCTTCTATCCACTTGGTGAAGTAGTCGATGGCTACCACTAGGAACTGAACGTTCCCTGCTGCTGTGGGAAATGGGCCTGTAACATCGATGGCCCACTTCTGGAATGGCCATGAAGAAGTGACTGGAACAAGTTCGTTCTTCGGGCGATGCGTGTTGGGTGCGTAGAGCTGGCAGGACCTACATTTTCTGATGTAGGCCAGCGCATCCGTGTGCATCCCCGGCCAAAAGTATCCTGCATTGTTTAGCTTAGCTACAACTGGGCGTGGACCTGCGTGTACTCCACAGATGCCTTCGTGTACTTCCCTTAGGAGGTAGTCGGCATCTTGGTCGTCAACGCATCTGAGGAGTGGGCCAAGGAAATTACGCCTGTAAAGTATGTCATCAACAAGTTGATAATTCAGTAATTTACAGCGTATCTTTCTTGCCTGTGTCTTTGACTCTGGTAGTACACCCGTCGCAAGGTAATTTATGATTGGCGTCATCCATGTTTCCGTGCCGGTTTGGATGACACAAATTTCCTTGTGCGGGACTGATGGTTCTCTAAGAAGTTTAACGCGGATGTCCTTTCCCAAGTGGGTGAAGGCTAACGATACAAGCTTGTTTAGCGCATCCGCAGATTTGTTTTCGCTTCGCTTGATGTGCACAACTTTGCAATTGTTGAAATCGCGCATAAGGGTTTTTGCTTGTGCGAGGTACAGGGCCATTGTGTCGTTCACGGCCGTGTACGTCCCGTTTATCTGGTTGGCTACTAGCATGGAATCCATGTGGGCTTCCAAGTTTTTCACCCCCATCTTACGCGCAATTCTTAATCCGGCCAAGAATGCTTCGTACTCCGCTTCGTTATTCGTACTTGGGAAATCCAGCCGAATAGCGTAAGTGTATTCTTGGCCTGCTGGGTTAGTTAGTTTCATCCCTGCGCCTGAACCTTCGTTGTTGGATGCTCCATCAGTATAGAGTCGTCAGACATCGTTAATGTCTTGTGCTGGAGAGGGTTGAGCCTCTTCCTGGCACTCTTTTTCCCCCGAAGCGGGAACTTCTGCAATAAAGTCGGCCAAGACTTGGCCTTTTATGGCTGGTCTTGGCTTGTACTTTATCACGTATTCTCCCAACTCAATTGCCCATTTGGCTAGGCGCCCTGACAACTCGGGTTTGCCTAGAACATTTGCAAGTTTGAAGTTGGTGAGAATGGTGATTGGGTGGCCTTGGAAATATCGTCTTAGCCTGCGTGAAGCCTGTACAAGCGCTAAGACTAATTTTTCCAGGGTGGAGTACCGGGTTTCCACGTCTGTTAAGACGCGGCTTACATAGTAGATGGGCATCTGGATGCCCTTTCGTTCTACTAGTAAGACTGCCCCAGTTGCTCTGTCTATGGTGGAGAGGTAGAGAATTAATTCCTCCCCCACTTCTGGTGCTGTGAGTGTTGGGAGTTCGATCAAGCGTAACCGAATCTCTTGAAAGGCTGCTTCCGCTTCTGGTGTCCAGCGGAAGTGCGTTTTCTTCAAACAATTTCTCAATGTTGACACGAATGGGAACGACCTTTCCGCATGGTTTGCCAAAAAGCGGTTAAGTGCGACTAGTCGTCCATTCAGTGTCTAAGCCTGTTTGATGGTAGTAGGTGATTCCATTTTCATAATGGCTTCAACCTTTTCGGGCTTCGCTCTGAAGCCATCTTTGGTAACGATGACTCCTAAGAACTTCCCATCTTCCATCCCAAAGGAACACTTGCTCGGGTTGAGCTTCATGTTTATCTTTCTGAGCGTGTTGAAAGTTTCTTCGATGTCTTTCAACATCGCCTCTGGCTCGAGGCTTTTGATGACCAAGTCATCCATGTAAACTTCCAAGTTCCTCCCGATTTGGGCATGAAACTCTTTGTCCATCAGGCGTTGGTATGTGGATCCGGCATTCTTTAGTCCGAATGGCATCATTTGGTAACAAAATGTGCCATCGGGCGTCCGAAATGCGGTTTTATCCTGATCGTCAACAGCCATGTGGATTTGATGGTACCCTTTATACGCATCAAGGAAGCATTTAAGGCGAAACGGTGCTAATGAATCTACCTTAAGGTCAATTTCGGGTAACGGGTAACAATCCTTGGGGCATGCCTTGTTTAGGTTTTTAAAATCTATGCACATGCGCCATTGTTTATTGGATTTCGGTACCATGACGGGATTTGCAACCCATGTTTGATATTTACTAACGCGTACGATGCCTGCGTCAAGGAGTTCCTTGACTTGGGTTGTACACGCGTTAGCCTGTTCCGAACCCATTACGCGACGCTTTTGTATGACCGGCGTAAAAGCCGGGTCACACTTGAGCTTATGCTCAGCCTTACTTCGAGGTACACCAGTCATGTCAGCTGGTGTCCACGCGAAGATGTCGGCATTTTTTTTGCAACAAGCGTTTGAGTAAGGTGCGTGTGGGATTAGTGATCGTTGGGCCAATGGTAACGGCCTGGTCAGGGTATTTGCCATTGAAGGCCCATTTTTCTGGCTCAGGGGTGGTTGGTTTAGCCATTTTTGGTTTGGGTTTAGATGAGACAGATGCGATGCATACCTGGGGAATGCCCGTGATCATAGCGACGCCCTCAGCTGTTGGCCATCCCATCATACCATGGACCGAAGACACCACGGCATTAAATCTTGCCATCCCATCTCTCCCGAAGAGAATGTCGTATGTGTGGTGTGGCTTCCTCATTACAACGAAGTCCACGTCTTCTGTGCGGGAGTACTTCCCGTCCGTGAGAGTGACGGGGAAAGATAGGATTCCCAAGGGGGTGTTTGTGCTGCCGTTGAACCCTTCCATCGAGGCGTAAACTGTTTCTAGGCGTTCTTTTTCTTCGTTGTCTAGCTTATCGAAGAACTGCCTATACATGACCGTTGATGAAGCGCCATTATTAGCAAGGGTGCGGGAGGTGATGTAGTGCCCCAGCTGGCTTTTGATGATTATGGGGCCTTCTTTGTTGGGCCCCCCTGGCACACGCGGGAAGCGCACTTCTGCTTCCTTCCACGCACTTGGCTCTGTTGTTCGTCGTTTTCTTTCTCTGATGTTGTCGTGAACCATGTAAATGCTGATGTCGACGGGTTTCCGTCCATTGCCCTTGTACCGATTGTCTTTCCTCCCTCCGTTCTTGATTGACGCCACGAGGTGTGTGAGTTTCCCATCTTTGACGAATGTTTCGACGACATCCTTCAAGGATGTGCATTCCTCCGTGGTGTGGCCTTTTGTCCCGTGGAAGTCACAGGATTTGCTCTGATCACCGTTTTGACGCTGATCAGCGGTACGGACATTATTTTCTCTTGTTCTATGGGAGCTTCTCGGTGGCAAATATCTCGGTGACGCTTTTGGTGAGTGGCGTCCATCTGGGATTCCGGTTCGACGACTGCATGTTGTCCCTTCCGCTTAAGAGAGGGCGAGAGCTGGATGAGGTGTCAAAGTTTACCCTTGACTGCCAAATACCAAGCTTCCTCTTTTTGTTTTGTCGGGCGGTACGGACATTATTTTCTCTTGTTCTCTGGGTGTAGAGGTTTGTGCTCTGGGGAAGATTTCTACCCAGTTGCTTCTCCGTTTCGGCAAAGCGTTTAGCTGCCGTCATGATGGCATCCCACGTGGGTGGCATGCCGTCTTTACCTGTCAACGTGCGGATGAGCTCTGGGTACTCAGCGCCCTGGATGAAAGCGGCGCGAACAAAATCTTCGCTAATAGTGCCCAGACTTAGCTTCTTTGAGTTGAAGCGAGTGATGAAGTCTAGCAAAGATTCGTCTTCTTCTCGGATGCAGTTGAGGATCGTCCATTGCTCTTCAGTATATTTTCTTTGTTGACTGAAGTGCTGGCTGAATTTGTGCTGGAAGTCTGCCTAATCGTAGATGTGGTGGACCGGTAGACGATCAAACCACGCTCTGGCTGCCCCGACGAGCGTCATTTGGAACATGTAACACCATGTGGGTTCCGTCCAATTACTGACGGTTGCCCCCGCTATAAATCTGTTCATGTGATCGTCCGGGTCAGATATGTCATCGTAAGTGCCTATGTTGGACATCTGTTTGGCACTCTTTGGAGCGATTGCTTCCGCAATGTCCCTTGCAAATTTGGACGTTCCCGCATTCGCAACAGTTGGTCTGAAAGTTTTGGAGAAGTCACGTGGGTTTCCCCCCGTGTTCTTTGGTTTGAAAGTTTCTTCGAAATTTCTTCTCGAGTGGAAGTCTGCTTCTTTACACTTCCCTTTCGCCTTATGACGTGGGTTTGCGTCACTGTCAGATTCTTCCCAATCTTCATCATCCACATACTCGCAATCATTGCTCATGTTGAGCTGTTGTCGAGTGCTTCCGAATTTGTCATTGGCCTGTTGGAGTGAACGTAAACGTTCGTCCAACTCGGCTTGGAATTCTTTCTGACGTGCTTCCGCCCAAGCTTTAACTTGTTCTGGTGTTTGTTGGGGAAGTCTCGTCTGTTGTTTCCCCAACTGGGTATCAATGAATCCCAGGAGAGGATTGTTTACTGCACTGAGAAGGGGGGGGGGGGGTTCCTCCTTGTGACCACCCTCCGGCGTGAGAATCAGTCTAGGTTGCTCTAAATATAGAGAGAAATAGCTAGAGAGAAGATAATGATACCATTCCAAGGTGTTGGAGTATTTATAACTGAAGGTAGGTTTCCAAGCAGGTACGGCCAGCTGTATATAATATTCCTTTTCCACCAACTATGGGCTACGTTCGTGCCATGATGGGAGTTGGTGGGTAGGCAGCGGCTGATAGTGACATTTTGTACTGGAGCGTGCTCCTCCTCGTACTATTGTCAGTGAGCTGTCACCCTGTGATTGGTTCATGGGTTGCTTTTGTCAGATCTTGTCTATTTGTCCATACCTTGGTAGGTATAGTACAAAAGATCTTCTAGAAGCGTACGGACTGGCTCTTTTGGGCGGGAATACTCCCGCCCTGCTCATTCCTTCTTCAGGTGACATTACTGAAATATAAGAGTTAGTGCCTTATACGTGTAGCCTTACTGTTAGTGCGGGTAGCCTTCCTTCTTGGCTTGTACCCACAGCTGCGGGGACAGGCAGGGTACTGTACCAAGGGAGGATTTCCTGCGGGGACAGCTGGCTTACTGCGTGTAAGGTCTTCATCTCTCTGAGCATGGTGGGTCCTGCGGATCCAGTTGGTCTTTGCGTAGACGTACCTCTTCAAGGTGAGTCTTGTGAGTCCAACTGGGCTTTGCGGGAACCTACCTCTTCATAACCGTTACTGTTTGATGATGCAATAAATTTGGAGAATTATATGGAAAATTATACATCGCAGTTACCATATTGCCCTTTTTGTTTGTCAAAATGCCTTTAAAAGTCCATTTATTTACCATCATGCCGTTATTATTTTGAATCACTAATCAAATTATTAAGGGTGGTGATTAGTTCTTAAGGTTCTTACAAAAAAACTAGAGTTTTTAAATGATACTAACCATATATATATATATATATACTAGTTTTTAACCCCCGTATTACGGGGGTTGTTTTATATTGTTTGTTCTAATATTTATTTATTTTTTGAAATTATATTTTCTTATTGTATGAAAGTTAATAATATACTTATGGTTTGATAATAAATTGTTTCACAAATAAATGAGATGTTATAACCCGGTTTAACAGCTGTATGGTTTTGATGAGACCCAAAACCTATTTATTTTTTTTACTATCAAATTGGTTTTTTAATTTAAATAATATATATATCTTTTTTAAAATAAATCATATATTAATTTTTATTATATCCTATTTTATAGAATTTTTACATCAATAATTTGGTGAGAATTATTTTTTAATTAAATGAGATGTTTTAACCCGTTTAAGGAATATCTGGGTTTGGTAAGACCCATACCCATGAATTTGGGTCAAATGCATGAGAAGACTCTATTTAAAAATCAAGCAAATCTAGTGACTCCAAAAAAGGGGGAGCGACCACATCGCGACACGTAGGATTTTTATATCTTCGTTTATATTATATATATATATATAGGATGAGTATCATTACAGAACTGTTAAATTATTTAAGAACTTGAAGGAACTATCGAAACCTAACGTTTTTAATAAAAATTTTTGTATGTTAATGTTATTTGAGAGTAGTTTTATCATTTTATATATCTATATTTACAATTATAATTTTAAAAATTAGTTTTTATACATATCTATGTTTTGTTTTACACCTATGTAAATTTGGTAGTACATAAATTTTACACATATGTAACCTTGTGATTAATATATATAATCAAAATTTTTTATATAAAATATGATAAAACTACTCTTAAATAATGTTAGTATATAAAAAAAAATTAAAAAATATTTGATTGTTTAGAGTTCTTAAATGATACCAACCCTATATATATATATATAGGGGATGGATCATGCGAGAAGTGATTTTAAAGCGAGAAATGCGAGAAGTGGATCTTGACCGTTGATCATTCTAATCAATGGCATATAAAATAAATTACAATTTAATAATAAATAACAACTAATCAATACATGTTTTTAATATAAAAGGATGTTTGTGACCTTTGTGCATTGAACTAATTAAATCAACTAACAGTTTCCCTTTTTATGCCCAAATTATAATTATCAAATTCTAGTTACCATTAAACACCATAAATATGATATCAATATATTCACATAATTTAGTATAATATATCTACTATTATTATTATTATAATAAACACAAATGTGACTGCCAGGTGACACTTAATTAGACCTCTTATTCAGAAAACATACACGTGGCATCTAATTGGAGCCCTGATTTAAAAAAATATCGCTTCTCTATTGTCTCATATAATTTCACACTGACCCATTTAGTGACTTTCCAAATTCACATCCTCTAAATCCCTAATTAACGCGAATTAGTTAATGGCACGCTTTCAATTCTGGTCATAGACAATCCCAAGCCTCCCGTGTATCAGTTCAATTCAACTTTTGTCGTGGGTTGCTCTTCTTCAATGGTTGCCGATCAAACAATAATCCAAATCCATCATCGCATTGTTCATCCAGTGATAGGGTTCTTTGATTCCTAGTCGTGTTCATCTGATTAGAGGTAATGATTGTCTTATTTAAGCTATAAATCTTTCAAATCGTTAATTCTACATGTTAAAGATTTATCAATTAAAATATTTAATGATTCTTGGTTCTTGCTGAAGTCATTGTTAGGTAACAATTCAAATATCTAACCATTAGGGTTTGTGTTAAATAATTGTGAATGATATGCCAATTGGGATTTTATTAATCCATTTTTAATCGAATATGGTGCTAAAGGTTAAACTAATTATTGGGTTAATTTGGGTTATATCTATTATCTATTCATCTAGAAGGTTAAACGAGTAGATCTATATAAACATAGAGCATTACAACATAAAGGGTTGAACATATATGATGGTTTCATGAATGCTATTTTTTATTTGTATTTTTGTGTATTAGTTTATTGTGGTAAATACAAAATTGAATAACTTAGAACAAAAATTAAGCTGCAGATTGGTTTTTAATTTCAAATTTCTGTATTTTTTTTGTTCATTTATTGCAATAGATCTATTTTTTATTTGTATTTTGTACTTTTTTATTTTTATGTTCGTGAATATATAAATTCTTGATGCATTCTTTGTTATTTTTTTTTGTGTTAATTTGTTTCTTTGGTGTTCAGACTGGGTTATAAAATGAAAAATGAGGGTTGTGTCAAGAAATTATTGGAGTGTACTCAAAAGTCAAAAGAGTTTACATTTGAGTAAGCAAATGAATCTTTCAATATATTCAACCAAATGTATAATTGATTGTTTATATCACCAACAATTTCGAATTTCAAGTAATGGTGTTGCAGCAGGGATTGAGAGAAATAATGATTTTGACTATTTGCAGGATGTATTGAGGAGTTGAGTTAATTTAGAATTATAAATTTTTATAGTTTCTCGATCATATTTTTTAACTTTTATATAAAATGTTTTTTTAAATCTTTTATAAAACCAATCTACATGATTGGTTAGATGTTGCAATGTTTGTGTCAAAGTAAGTATGGACGAGAGCACGTCTTTATAAAAAACGTTTAAATGAAGAATTTATCATATTTTTATCTCTATATTATTTATTAAAAAAGTGGTGTCCATGGGCATCTTTGTTGAGTGTTTTTAAGTTAAGGGTTTTAGACTTTTATGCGAAATGAAGTCTAGAATTGTCAATTTCTGCAATTTACAGTTAGGTTTTTTCATTCAACGTGTGGTTAATCTATGGACCAAAAGTTTAATCTTTATTTAGGTAATAGAATTTTTTTGTGCGGTTATACATTTATTCGTCTTCTTTTTTCATTTTTGGGAGATATGGCAGCTTGTAAGTGAACATGCACACCACCCTTTTGTTGTAATGCCTCAATGGAAGATACCTTATTTTTGTTTCATTATCTGATTGTAAGTGGTTTTGTTGTATATTGTTTGTTGCAAATGGATGCTTTTATTGCATTTTTATTAAATTAAACTTGGAATTGTGTTTTTGAGTTGAATTATCAATTTCTATGTTTCTAATTATTTTAATGTTCTTTTAAGGGTGTTTTCACAAGGAAGTTAACTGCATGTTCTTTTGATTGTTTTAGAAAGTTAAAGTGTATTAAATCATGATTAATTTGATGCCACACAAGTTTGATCAAATAGATTACATGGCATAAGTAGGTGACATGTCAAGTTTGGCCGACCATGTGGACAAAGAAGAAAACAGTGGTGGAGATCATATTTCTTGATGATTATGATATGGTAAGTTCTAATGTTTAAAGTTTGACTTCTCACCTACTAGCAAAGGCAATGGTAAAATTTGACTTTTCACCCATTAGCACAGTCAAATCATTAAACTAAGTTTGATTTCTTTAATTTGTTTGGTGAAATGGTAAATATGTTTGGATATTACACATCAGAACCTTTTGTAACTGATTTATTTGGTGCTTTAACAATGCAGGTGGATTTAGTAGCTAGGTACTATGAGGCATGGGATAACGCCAAGTTCGAGTTTCTGATGCACAATGTTGTCATGGAGTGTCCTTGAATTTGGTGGCATGTTGAAAACGAGTTAGGAAATGCCAAAACCATCATCCGCTAGGTCACCAATTATCTTCTCAAAGCCACTGCATAACCCAAAACCATTTATATAATTATGTTCAGATATGTTTGCACATACTATAGAATATTCAAAATCATGTAAGATATTATGCATAATTAATCATCTATTCAAAGAATCTAATAATAATAAAAATAAAAAAACCTAATTATTTTTTTTCTCTTATTTGTGTTAATATAGTTAATTAACAAAATAAGTTTGTCCCAAAGTTTGATTGACAATTTATAGGTTTAATACCTCTTTTTTTTTATAACAATTCAATCATAAATTTTTTTATAATAAGTTTGATGTTTTTTACCCTTAACTTTTTCTAACTCGAATAAATTTGAATTTTACGTGAAATCAAAAACCTTTTTACTTTTTAAGTCATTACAATTTTAGCACCAGTGATAACGAAGACATGTATGGAAAAACATAAGCTAACCAAAAATAGAGGGTGATACTTATTTTGTTGTGTGTTTATTTTTTATATTTTTTCCTTAGAGGTATACACAAATTTATTAGTTTTACTAGTATACCTATCCTGTGTAATACACGGGTTGTTAACCTAGTTTATTTAATACACCTACATGACAAGGTACACAACTATATTATTGTGATGGTTGATTTTAATAATCTAGGCACAACAAAACGTATGAAGTTTAAGAAAAGGAGATACGTGACAAAGATTATATGAAAACTTTATTTGAACTAGTAGGATGGTGTATTATTTGGACATATTTTTTTATTTATGTAAACGTAATAGTTTTAATAAACTAAAAGTTTTTATTTAATTTGTGTATTTTGATACAATGTTGTGTAGGTATATTTAATATGTTTATTCATATACATATAAACTGTGTAAGTTCTTAAATTTTGGTGTAGCTATATGTCAATTTGGTTATCCAAATGCATATAATCTGTGTAGACACTTAAAAATTTATGTAGGTATATGTTAATCTCATTCTCCAAGTACATATAATTTGTAAAGGCTATTAAAAATTATATAGATATATGTTGGTTGTGTATTGATATGTTTCTAATCGTTCTCCTAGCATGTTGATTGTGTATGAGTATGGTTGCGTAGGGATAAACTGATTGTGTAGGGAGATGTAATTTAATAATCAATAAAATGGACACGCACGAGTAGGTTGTCAATTACATCTCCCTACACAATCAGTTTATCCCTACGCAACCATACTCATACACAATCAACATGCTAGGAGAACTTTGTAGGTTGTTAAAACTTTGTGTAGGCACATGTCAATCCGGTTATCTAGATGAATATAACCTATGTAGGCACTTAAAATTTTTGTAGGTATATCTAAAATTTCGTTCTCTAAGTACATATAAATTGCGTAGGCTGTTAAAAAGTTATATGAATGTATTGTTGGAAATCTTGTATTAATAATAACCAGAAAATAAAGAAATAAGAAATAATCGACACAGTAAACTGGGCTTGTGTTTAACACAATTCCCTTAAACAGATTCTCGGTATGTTCCCAGGGTACTCCGGTTCGAAACAGAATCGTTGCTCTGCCGGACTCGGACACTTGCCTGAAATGCAATCGGAAATAACACTGTTTGAACTAGGAAGAAGATGAAGTGTTTTTGAGTTGGTGTGTCTACAAATGTAGAATGTCATGGTCTTTATAACCAAGAGTCATAACCATATAATCAACTCTTATTATGACCATTAAAGAATATTAAATAATAATAATACTCATCTAATGACCATTATCAAAAAGAATTGAAACTGAAACACAATAATCATAATCATTATGATTATTAATGGTATTGACTAGACCACCATATTTTGAATTTCAAAACCGAATTCAAAAAATCATTTGACGCGGGCTCGGGTTTTCGGACTTGCATTCGTGTCCGCGGGACGTGCGGGCACACACGAGTTCGATGAATTTCTAGTCCAGAAACCCAAATTTGCACCCCCTACGCGCATAGGACTTGTGGTAAAACATGTCATAAAGAATTCAAATGGATGTAAGGTCACAACCTTATAAACCATTAATTATTTTGTTCCCAACCCGATGTGGGACAAACATTTACCACTTCCACCACTTCCTTCATTCACACACTTAAAACTTCCAACAATCTCCCACATGAATGGAGGCCCGATTAGATTTCAACATTTGAATCTTGGTACAATAGGTAGGTGTTATCCTTTGAACCTTTGCTTATGAAGCATACTTAGCCCACTGGCTCTGAGTAGACGGTGATGTCTTTGAACTCGAGGCCGTTTGTGTAGACGACAATACACTTCATACAAGACTCTCCCTGACAAAGTCAAGTCCTCATAGTTATGTTCGTTATGGTCATGAACATGCGCCTGGTTCTGCAAGAGCTATTAAGTATTGTGCCCAACAATACCCTTCGAAGCGACCCCACTTCTTTCTCACATAGGTGATTCACCATGTATGAATACCTTGGTCGAATCATTAAAAGCCATATGCTTAGCCTCACACTTGTCACTTTTAGGAATGGACTAGGAAGGTTACCTTGCCACGTGGTAAACTCCCTCTTAAAATTGTAGGGTTATCCCCCCCCCCCACAGTGACCGCACTAATTCTTACAATTAGGTTTTCCTATTGAACTCAATTCTTGGGATATCCAGTCTGTTGAGTTAGGTTTCCTTCGCATGAACTTTAATTTTCCAAGGGCTTCAGTCCCATTCCCATGGACGACTTCTGAACTAACTCTCTACTTAGGCCTTTTGTTAGCGGATCCGCAATATTATCCTTTGACTTCACATAGTCAACAGTGATAATTCTAGTAGATATTAGTTGTCGTACCGTATTATGTCTACATCTAATATGTCTATTCTTACCATTATACATTGTGCTATGAGCTCTGCCAATTGCCGATTGGCTATCACAATGTATACAGATGGCCGATGCCGGCTTAGGCCATCTTGGTATATCAACAAATTGACGTAACCATTCTGCCTCTTCGCCCGCTTTATCTAGGGCGATGAATTCTGATTCCATCGTGGATCTAGCTATAACTGTTTGTTTAGACGATTTCCACGATATAGCAACACCTCCAAGTGTGAATACATACCCACTTGTTGCTCTGGAATCATTCGTGTCAGATATCCAATTTGCATCACAATGTCCTTTGACAACTGCAGGATATCTGTTATAATGTAACCCGTATTCTCTAGTGTATCTTAGGTACCGAAGCAACCGAATCACACAGTTCCAATGACTTGAACTTGGGTTGCTTGTGTATCTACTTAGCTTGCTCACAGCATATGCTAAGTCGGGTCTAGTGCAACTCATAAGATACATCAAGCTGCCAATAATTCTTGAGTCTTCCAACTGGTTAACGGGTTCACCTCTATTCTTAGCTAGATGTTGACTCGTGTCAATGGGAGTTCTAGCTACATTAGAGTCATTCGAATTAAACTTCTCAAGAATTTTGCTCACGTAATGGGATTGACTTAAAACAAGTCCATTTTGGGTTCCTGTGATTTTAACTCCCAAAATCACATCCGCAAGACCCATGTCCTTTATGTCAAATCTTGCTTTTAACATGTTCTTAGTGAACGTTATGATTTTGTCATCACTACCAGCAATGAGCATATCATCTACGTATAGACACAAAATGACATATCCATCGGATGTGTCCTTCACGTACACACATTTGTCACATTCATTGATTTTGAACCCAGCATCAAGCATGACATGATCAAACTTTTGGTGCCATTGTTTAGTAGCTTGTTTCAATCCATACAAGGATTTCACAAGTTTACATACTTTCTTTTCTTGCCCAACGGCTATGAAGCCTTCGAGTTGTTCCATGTAAATCTCTTCCTCTGGATTTCCATTCAAGAAAGCCGTTTTTACATCCATTTGGTGAACTTCCAAGTTTCTAATGGCGTCAATGGCAAGCACCAACTTTATAGATGTTATTCGCGTAACCGGCGAATATGTATCAAAGTAATCTAAACCTTTTCGTTGTTTATATCCTTTGATCACCAATCTTGCCTTATACTTATCGATGGTGCCATCAGGTTTCATATTCTTCTTGAAGATCCATCGATATCCTAATGGTTTACACCCTTGAGGAAGATCCACTAGTTCCCACGTATGATTTTGTAAGATATAATCTATCTCACATTTGATGGCCTCCATCCACTGAGGTCCTTCAGCGGAATTCACCGCTTGTTGATACGTTTGAGGTTCCTCTTCTACCATGTAGGTAAGGAACCCTTGAGGAAGATCCACTAGTTCCCACGTATGATTTTGTAATATAGAATCTATCTCAAATTTGATGGCCTCCATCCACTGAGGCCCTTCAGCGGAATTCACCGCTTGTTGATACGTTTGAGGTTCCTCTTCTACCATGTAGGTAAGGAAATCAGGGCCGAAGGATTTTTCAATCCTTTGCCGTTTACTTTTTCTGATTTCAACCTCCTCTGTCTCGGATTGTTCCCGAGGTTCATCTCCAGTACTCTCGTTTTGAATACTTTCCTCAACCGGTCTAGAATAGCTCGGTTTTCCCTTATCCAAACATGAGAACTTATATTCAAACCATGATGCATCCTTTGCTTCTATTATAGTGCCATTGTTTATTCCAGGATTCTTGGAATCATGGACAAGAAATCCATATGCACCACCGGGAAGGGAATATCCTATAAACACACAATCCACGGTTTTGGGTCCTATTAGTCGGCGTTTTGGTGGAGTCACCACTACCTTGGCTAGGCACCCCCACACTCGCAAGTATTTTTATGGTGGTTTAATTCTCGTCCATAACTCATATGGAGTTAGATCTTTCTTCTTATTCGGTATCATGTTTAAGACATAATTATCCGATAAGATTGCTTCCCCCACATGTCCGGGCTTACCCCAGAACTTATCATCATGGCATTCATAATTTCTTTCAAGGTTCGGTTCTTACGTTCCGCTATGCCATTTGATTGAGGGAAGTAAGGAGGCGTGACTTCATGTATGATTCCTTCTTTTTCACACACGTCAATAAAAGGTGAAATATATTCACCTCCTCGATCACTCCTTACTCTTTTAATTTTTCGATTTAGTTGATTCTCAACTTCGGATTTAAATAAGATAAACTTATCAATAGCCTCGTCTTTACTTTTTATTAAGTAAACATAGCAATATCTTGTACTATCATCAATGAAACATGATGAAGTACTTGTTCCCACCACGAGTAGGAATTGCTTTTAAATTACACACATCGGTGTGAATCATCTCGAGGGGTTCGGTGAATCTTCAATGATGAATATCTAAGGATTTAAATATCTCATTACCATATATTAATTCATATGTTACAATTCACACTTAGTGAATTTCCAAGGAGTTAATCCATCATTAACATATATTAATTCATATGTTACAATCCACACTTAGTGAATTTCCAAGGAGTTAATCCATCATTAACATATATTAATTCATATATTACAATCTACACTTAGTGAATTTCCAAGGAGTTAATACGTCATTAACATATATTAATTCATATGTTATAATTCATACTTAGTGAATTTCCAAAGAGTTAGTACGTCATATATGTTACAATTCACACTTAGTGAATTTGTCATTAACATATATTAAATCATACGTTACAGTTTACACTCAATGAATTTCCAAGGAATTACACATCACTTTCTCATCTTAGTATATTCACCTCGTTATTCTATTACCATCTCATGATGTGGTTATATATTTGATGTGTCGTCTTAGACTTTAATCTTTGCAACAACTCACAAGTTGTTTATTATACGAAATTATTTTGACGACATTTACACATCAAATCTCCAAGTGTTATTATCTTCAACACTTTCGTCATCCGACATGAATCATCTCAGAGATATCGTTTTATATTATGTATACAATATTCCCTCAAATAGAAATCCATGCACACATATCCTCGTTTCACTTTTGAAACCATACTCTTGAACAAATATGTTCAAATAACATCAACTTGTTACAATTACTACACTTAAGTAGCAAAGCTTGAATTTTCTAAAACATCTATTAGAAAATTAACGTTTACACAAAACGTTATAAATAAATCGTATCTTACACGCATGTTAGATATTTAACGTTTACAAAAACGAATGGTTTACTCAAAACCATTTCTAACACAATTGTTAGACACAAACGATTGCAAAATCGTCAAACAAAACTAATAAAATCCCAATGGTTTTACAAGATCAGTTCTAACACTATAGTTAGAACACAAACGATTACACAAAACGCTTTGTAACACCAAACGGTTGATCAAATATGACATTTTGTAACACTGTATAGGATTTAAGATTGCATCATGATCTCTAAAATCCAAACACACCAAGTTGTACTACGCACATAATTTCCCAAAAAAAATATTTATAAGATTACAGTATCTAAATACTTTTATTTCAAACTATTTCGTGAACCCAAAATCCTTATAAATAAGGTCTTAAGATTGTAGCAACAATCTCACGAACTCTGTTTATAAATAAGGTTCACCGTTAATACAAGAATAATAATAAGTAATCTGTTTAAGTTTGTTGGAAACTTGTATTAATAATAACCAGAAAATAAAGAAATAAGAAATAATCGACAGTAAACCGGGCTTGTGTTTAACACAATTCCCTTAAACAGATTCTCGGTATGTTCCCAGGGTACTCCGGTTCGAAACAGAATCGTTGCTCTGCCGGACTCGGACACTTGCCTGAAATGCAATCGGAAATAACACTGTTTGAACTAGGAAGAAGATGAAGTGTTTTTGAGTTGGTGTGTCTACAAATGTAGAATGTCATGGTATTTATAACCAAGAGTCATAACCATATAATCAACTCTTAGTTATGACTATTAAAAAATATTAAATAATAATAATACTCATCTAATGACCATTATAAAAAAGAATTGAAACTGAAACACAATAATAATAATCATTATGATTATTAATGGTATTGACTAGACCACCATATTTTGAATTTCAAAACCGAATTCAAAAAATCGTTTGACGCGGGCTCGAGTTTTCGGAGTTGCATTCGTGTTCGCGGGACGTGCGGGCACGCACGAGTTCGATGAATTTCTAGTCCTGAAACCCAAATTTGCACCCCCCCCTGCGCGCGTAGAACTTGTGGTAAAACATGCCATAAAGAATTCAAATGGGTGTAAGGTCACTACCTTATAAACCATTCATTATTTTGTTCCCAACCCGATGTGGGACAAACATTTACCACTTCCACCACTTCCTTCATTCACACACTTAAAATTTCCAACATGTATGTTGGTTTGTGTAGTGATATGTTTTTAATCGTTTTGTGAGCATGTTGGTTGTATATGAGTATGATTGTGTATGAGTATGATTGTGTAGGGACACACTGTTTGTGTAGGGACATGTAATTTAAAAATCAACATTCCTAAATACATATAAAATGCGTGGGTTGTTAAAATTTTGTGTAGGTATATGTCAATCTAGTTATCTAGATGCCTACGCATGCACCTATAATTTGTGTAGGTATATCTAAATTTCATTCTCCAAGTACATATAAACTGTGTAGGTTGTTAAAAATTATATAGATATATGTTGGTTGTGTAGTGATATGTTTTTGACCCAATATGACCGTCATAATAATTTTTTCAATGGGTTGTGAAGTAAACATGTCAAAATCAATGAATATAAGTGAAAAACAAGTAAAACTTAAACAAGAAAGCAACTAACAAGAAGAGTATAAAACGAACGTTGATTTCACATCATCACTAGATTTGTTTAAAAACGCTAGCAATTATGTTATGTTAATGTAATTAAAAATAAATAATAAAAGTTAATTATTAAAAACCATTTGACTATAACTTAGGTTGAATTGAATGACTTTAATTACCAAAAATAAATTTTGCCATTTTACTATTGCACCCTTGCATTTAAATAATCTAAAATAAAAAAAGAAATAATGTGATTGGTTAAAACCTCTTCTCGCACTTCTCGCATTAAAAATTACTTAAGAAATGAACCTAATCCTATATATATATATATATATATATAGAGAGAGAGAGAGAGAGAGAGACCACATGTCTTTATTCCGGTGGATCATTTGACATGTGTAGCCACCCAAACAACCCCATGCGTACTTAAACTTAAGTGGTTGTCTGGAACTAATGCCACACCTTGGGGGCTGTAGTCACTTCTTAGCACGGATATCCGTCTTCAATCACTCTCCTCTAAGAACATACTCGTCGTCGGTTGTAAAACATTGTGCAAGTCCAGTATTGGCAGTGATCGGCATGGTGTTGACTGAGTCAAGTAGGTTGGCGTAGCTCTTATGCCAATTGTAGTATTCGATGTTTATTAAAATTCAAGATTTGGGAAAACATCACACTCAAGTTTCAACACATTTATAATCAAACCGATTAAACAAACTTACAATTGTGATTAACCCGGTCGACTATTTATACTAATGATATACATCTATTTATACATCTCGAATCCCGTGTAAAGTTGTGTTTCTTTAATGTTTTGAGTTCGTTTTAGTTCGAGTTTTGTTTATCTTTTATTAATTTAAGTGTTTGAGTCAAGTTTTTTATATGTTTACATGTTTTTAATCGTTTGGTGTCTTGCATGATAAACTTAATTTTTTCTATCCTTTCATGTGAAGTTTAAGTTCGTTTTGCTCGTCACCTGTTACATGATTAGTACACTTAGAGTTTTGATTTGTTTTCATGTAGATGGTGGTTTGGTGGTCAAGGGAAAGAAGGTCTAGAAGGTTCTTTTCGTAGCTTAGAGTTCAAGAAAGATTTAGCGACGATTAAGCAACGAATAAACAAAAATTAACATCAAAAATCCGGACCCCCCCTATGGCACGCCGCGCCGCGCGACGGAAAAGGGGCAAGGGCCTCCGCGCGGCGTCTAGGGCTCACTGGGCTGCCGTTTTTGCAAGTTAAAGTCCTTAATTCGCTTATATATATACTGTTTCAAACCTAAATGAAAGAGGAGCTTGTTGGCAGCCGAATTTGGAGAGGAAACCAAGGTTTTGGAGGTGTTTTTGAGGCTAGTAATCAAGGAAGATCATCAAGCTTTTATACACGTGTTCGAGGGTCGATTAAGACGGGTTCTTTCGTTCTTTTTCATTGCCTTTGTTCATTAATCTTTATGATGTCTATCTTTGTTCTTGGTTTTAGTTATTTGTCTTTGACTATAACTATGCTAGGCTAGACTTCATGTCTACCTAGGTTTGATGAACATGTTTGAGACTTGATTCTTGCTTTGGACTATTGTTTGATTATGGTTTGTTGATTTAATAGTTAAAGACTTGGTTTTGCTTTCATGATGCATATTAATGTTTATTATCTTGATTGATTGTTAATTATAGCTTCACATGGATCTTGTTTTCTATTTATTGTGTTCTTTAGATCTTAAGGTTCGTGTTTAATCTTTAGTTGGTGTTTTGATTATTATGGTTGTATAGGCCTGTTAGATCATAGAAGCTTGTTGATAGTTGGTTAGGGTTTTAAATGTTTTGCTAAATTCCAATAGCTGTGAGGTGAGGAGTTGTTCGTGTGTCTTGGTCAATTGTATGCTAGGATAGATTGTGACAATATTCTTTCTTAGTGCGTTGATCCTTGTTCATGATGTCATGTTAGCTTATCAAGTTATCTAGAGTTTTGTGTTTCGTAAGATTGCTTGCTTTAGATACTATTAATTAACCCTATTTGATAACTTTGCAAAGAAATCAATTCAACTGATTGCTTAATAATCTAATAATTGTTCGTTGGGATTTCATTTAATTCAGTCAAAGGTCCTTAGGGTTTTGTTAGATGAATATTTTTAGAAATCAGTTTCCATAATCATGTTATTTGTCCATTGCTTGATGATTGTTGATACATGGGATTCTTACCTAGGTAGATTCCTTTTCTGATTGGTTTCGATCTGGTGTTTAGTTGCTTGTTTCTCGTTTACTTGTTTATTTACTTTCTTAGTTTAATCTTAATATAATATTAGTTTAAAAATATCCCTTAAAACATTAATAATAAATAGTCGTGTCGTAAGTCGAGTCTAATTAGTTAATTAACGTAATTTATAGAGTCATGTGGGTTCGATATTCCGGACTTACTTAGCTTTAATACAATTGATCGGTACACTTGCCGGTGTTTTGTGTAGTTGAGTCTCAGGTCTAGTTTTTATTACTTGTTTACTTTAGTTAATATTTATTGACTGTTTTTAGCACATCAAGTTTTTGGCGCCGTTGCCGGGGACTCTTGGCGATTGCGTTAATAGCTTTACTTGGACTTACTTGCTATATTCATGCTATTTGTTTTATTTACGTTTGAGTCGTTGGAGTCTAATTTAAGTTTAAAGTTTATTTTAGTTTATTTTTAAGTATTCGAGTGTACTCACTTGGTCTTTTGCGTTTTTCAGATTTATTCCACATCTTCGTTCGCAAGGACCACCGTTGGATAATCTGAATTTGTCCTTGTTGAAGCCCGAGGCTAGTTCGTCACAAAAATCGTCACCGAAAAGTTCACCACCAGAAAGCCCGAGAAGTCAGCCAGACGTTCAAATGGCCGACGACAGAACAATTGCTGCTCAGGCCTTCGATGGCTTAACCGGAAACCAGTCATGCATCGTCGTCCCAGCGATCGACAACCCCAACTCGTGGCAGATTCCGTCATACGTCATGAACAACATCGTTCAAACTAATCAGTTTCATGGGAACGATGAAGAGGATCCACCGGCTCATATTAAACGACTTTACCGCGTTTTGAAAACTTTTAAATTGCAAGGTGCTACTGAAGATGCAATTTTCTTACATCTTTTTCCTTTTTCACTTACAGGTAAAGCAGCTATTCGACTTGACACGCAGCCACCTGGCACGTTCACCACTTGGGTTGCACTACGTTTTGCATTTATCAAGAGATACTTCCCACCGGCGAAAGCGGATGTCCTTCGCGATCAGATTCACTCGTTTCACATGGAGCCGGATGAGCAATATTGTCATGCTTAGGAGCGCTTTCAGAGCTTGTTGTCTCGATGCTCACAGAATGGTCTCACACCATGGGCTCTCGTGAAGAAATTTTACAATGGGTTGAACTACGAAACCCAAGTTCGGTTCGACACGGCCGCAGGAGGAAGCCTACTGGCTAGGAAGAATGTTGCCGAATGTAACGAGATGTTTGAGAGTTTCGCTCAATCGGACCTCGCCAAAGGGCCACGACGCGGGAATTCCACTCCCGTTAGCAGTACATCCTCATTCGCTCGAGGTGTACACCAGGTTAATTTGGATACTAGTGTGGCTGTTGCTTTGGAATCACTAACCCGAGAGGTTAAGGAACTTAAGGCCAAGGTAGACAGGTGTGAGTTTTGTAGGGGTGGACATGGTACGTTGGAGTGCCCGGTGATGAATCAACAGGTCGACTTTGTTGCTGGTCAGAATAGATTTCCCAACAATTACAACAACAACAGTCAGAACTGGAACACTTACAAAAACCCGAATCAGAATAATGCTAACTGCCGTCCGTCGGGTGCACCACCCGGATTTCAAAACTCTTATAATCAAGGACAAGGTCAGTATTTTAATAATAATAACACCGATGGTACTAATGTTCAAAATAATGTGCAGGATTCGAACAGTGGACTTGGGCGTTTGGAAGAGATGATGAAGCTAATCTTGGATACAGATCAAGTTACACAGAAAAAGTTAGCCGACCACGATTTGCTAATCAAGAATCAACAATCTTCCATTCTCGATATTCAAAGGACTGTTGGTGATATTGCTCGTCGTTTAGAAGAAAGGCCCCCAGGTAAGTTTTCGGGTATCCCCCAAACTAATCCGGCTGCTCAATTGAACGCCATCTCCACTCGTAGTGGTAGGGTTTTTGGTCCGGAGGTAGTTAGTAGAGAAATTAGGGAAAATCAGGACGATGAGTTGATAGATGAGTAGATAGAGTTAGAGGCTCCAGGTAAGTCACAAAATAGTACAACACCAATCATAGAGCCGCAAGTTAAGAAAAACACCGATAAAAAGCCGGTTGGAGCCCGGCCACCACCACACACCATTGACCTAGCTTATGTCCCATATTCCGCTCGTCTAAAGAATCAACAATATACGAAAGATTACGGGCATTTTCTTAATATATTTAGCCAATTGAATGTCAACCTCCCGTTCATCGAAGTCCTCCAGCATATGCCTAAGTACGCCAAATTTTTGAAAGATCTTCTTAAAAGAAAGGATAAGTTGGAGGAGCTGTCGACTGTACCGCTAAATGGAGAGTGTTCTGCGGTGGTTCTTAATAAAGTACCGGAGAAATTACCCGACCCCAGCGTTTTTACTATTCCATGCCTTTTCGGTAGTGACATGACATGTCAAGCATTGACCGATCTTGGAGCTAGCATAAACCTCATGCTATATTCTTTGTATGAAAAGCTAGACCTAGGATAGCTCACCTCTACTCGTATGACGTTGTCTTTAGCCGATCGTTCCGTTAAGTATCCGAGGGGTGTCGTGGAGAATTTGCTCGTTAAGGTAGATAATTTGGTTTTCCCCGTAGATTTTGTTGTTTTAGATATGGAGGCCGACGAGAGAGTTTCTATCATTTTAGGTCGTCCATTCTTACGTACTTCTAGGGCGGTCATTGACGTGTTTGAAAGTAAGATCACTCTTAGAGCCGGTGATGATAGTGCCACTTATTTGGCGAAGTCCTTGAGATATCCGAGTGGTCAAGACGGTCTCATTGATCCATGTCACTCAGTTTACTCGATAGAATCATTTATCTCGGGAATGGATCCTAGTCTTGATTATTCCCGTTCTGAAAGTTTAAGTGTGGGGAAGAAGCGAGCGGTTTCTAGCTCTCGGGAAATTGTGAAGCATGTTGGAGAAAAAGGTGGTGGTATGCGAAAGATTGAAAAGATTCGTGGAGTTAGAAAGAAGAAGATCAAGGTTGATGAATGGTCGGATCGTGATTCGGTATCTTTGAGGGTATCGGAGTTTTACCGAGATGGAGGAAGCTCCACTCGGTCCGCCACGTGATTCGCATAGCATGGGTTCTTGAGTGAATACTCAAGTGTAGAGTTTGTAGATTTTTCCTTTACTTTATTTTTTTTATTTTCTTTGTTTCGTTGCGTCGTCGGGTTTTTCCAAGGAATCATCACCATCATGGAGAGAGGAATTTACGAGAATTCAGGAGGTGCCGGGTAAGTTTTACACGTTGAAATAACATAAATTGAGCATAGGAAAGAGTTGGTAATTTTCCAAATTTTTTCTAAGGCAAAAAGAGGCATCAAAACTTCAAAACTTTCTGTTAAACCACCCCGTCGCGCGCGCGACGGGGGTCTTTTTTTGCCTAGGTGCACGCGAAGACCAACAAACAATAACAAAGCACCCAGATCGGCCTTGGCGCAGCGCGACCGAGAACAGCCTTGGGGTCCGCGCGGGGCGGCGCCTCCCTGCCAACTATATCCGATTTTTTTTTATTATTTCACCATTATTTCACATTTTTTCACCAATTCCCTGTTTTATCATTCGGGTGTGATTCATTGTGTTTAGTTTGGTTTTTCGAGTCATGTTTTTAAGTCTAGTTGTCCGAGTCTTGTACGAGTTATTGAGTCGCTAACATAGTATTTTGTAGTTCTTCTTCGTTTTGGTGTGTTTGAGTTTTGCTAGGTAAAAAAGAGACTGAATGAGCTAGAGAGATGGTCCCCAAGAAAGAATTTAATGAAAAAGACAAGTGTGGGGATGGAGCAGCCGAGCCGTATACTTTATATTTATTATTTGCTGCTAATTATTCATGTTTTATATATTTGTCGGTTGATGTGAAACACTTTAATTGCATAATATCTATCATTATGATAAGATATATCTTTAGATATGATGTTTGTTTTGTTTGGCCGCTTGCGTTCGTGTGAGAGAGAAAGAGTTACCATTTGCTGAGCACGTTCGTAGTTGGAGGGCATTCATGGAAGAGGACTTTAGCATCAATGTTCATGCGCATATTACCAGCTAAGTCTTTTCCTTTATCTAGCTTATTAGCCTTTTTATTTTGCTTTTGTTTTTAATTTTTTAGTTTTTAGTTTTTTGTAGTCCGACTTTATTTTATTTTTGTTTTAAGTCGTCCTTATCCTTTCATTGAGGACAATGCAAAATTTTAAGTGCGGGGATAGGATATTTGAGTCGTAGTTTGATTTTGCTTTAAAAAAAATTAAAAAATTTTAAAAAAAAATTTGAAAAAAAAATATGAAAAATGTTTAAAAATGTCCCTTGAATTTAGTTTTTTGCGTTAAAGTGGGAGATGATGATATTTATCGGAAATTGGTTTTTCAAACTATTAATAATATGAGATAAATAAAAGAAAGCGCACTTAACTTGGAATGTGTCGGTAGGCTTAGCCTTGAAATGAAAGGGCAATTTAATAAAATGGGTCGGAAATCTCTTGTGGGTAAAGCGTTTTGTCCGTAGAAAATAAGTAATGAAAGGTCGGGCCATACTCAAGCCTCAATTATTAGTATGAAAAGTGGAAATATTATGAATTTTAAAAATCTGAATGCGTTATCATATGATGCATGGGTAGGTTTAACGTTAAAGTATGTCGTGTAGCCTGTGATATAAACTTAAAACTGCTAGTTTAGTGTTTTACACCTCATCGGTGTATGGTTTTATAACCTCAAATCCTGTATTGATGGGATGCTTCGGGTCCGGAGACCATGGGTCTGTATGCCGACTATTCATATGGGTATTCACAATTCCAAATGGGTTGTGAATATTTAAAATTAAGCCAAAAAGAGCAAACCCTTATAAGTCTATAAACATGATCACAAAAGTACAAAAGTACAAATTCAATACAGACTTGATCATCCACGCTGTTAGCCATGTGGGGTCCCCTTGCTCGCGTCTCATTACCATTAAGAAACGGACCACAAGGGACACGCTACATGTAAGCCCTACAGATGAAATTTTGCATACTCACCTATGGTGAAGGGTTCGGGGTGTTGCTTGATAACGGGGGTATGTCATGTTGTGGGGAACACTAGCTATAAATTAATTGAACCTTAATCGTATCTAATGGTTGCTTGGTAGACTTTGATGCTTAAGCTTAGGTGGATAAACAATACCCTTGATCGTCTTAACTATTTATAAAAAAAATAGAGCAACAGAAGTTTGTGACAATTGCATGCTAGGATAGATTGTGACAATATTCTTTCTTAGTGCGTTGATCCTTGTTCATGATGTCATGTTAGCTTATCAAGTTATCTAGAGTTTTGTGTTTCGTAAGATTGCTTGCTTTAGATACTATTAATTAACCCTATTTGATAACTTTGCAAAGAAATCAATTCAACTGATTGCTTAATAATCTAATAATTGTTCGTTGGGATTTCATTTGATTCAGTCAAAGGTCCTTAGGGTTTTGTTAGATGAATATTTTTAGAAATCAGTTTCCATAATCATGTTATTTGTCCATTGCTTGATGATTGTTGATACATGGGATTCTTACCTAGGTAGATTCCTTCTCTGATTGGTTTTGATCTTGTGTTTAGTTGCTTGTTTCTCGTTTACTTGTTTATTTACTTTCTTAGTTTTATCTTAATATAATATTAGTTTAAAAATATCCCTTAAAACATTAATAATAAATAGTCGTGTCGTAAGTCGAGTCTAATTAGTTAATTAACATAATTTATAGAGTCCTGTGGGTTCGATATTCCGGACTTACTTAGCTTTAATACAATTGATCGGTTCACTTGCCGGTGTTTTGTGTAGTTGAGTCTCAGGTCTAGTTTTTATTACTTGTTTAATTTAGTTAATATTTATTGACTATTTTTAGCACATCAACTAACTTATTATAACTGAATCCTAGTATTATTACAATCAAACAAAAAAATAAACATGTAATTTGAAAAATAATTGATGATATCTTGATCTCCTATATTATCTACAAATTCGAATCTTCTTGATTATATATATCTTCTTGAGTTCTTGAATCTGATTTGGATTATGCCAGCAATATGGTTGTTTTATTGATATTTTTATAACGTTTACAAAATTAACAGAAAGTTGTTTTTTTACATGTGACATGAAACCATTATTGATGTGGAATAAAGTCAAGATGCTTGCCCTCTTCAACATGACCACTAGAGTTAAATATTGTTTTTGTCTTAAACGAGTGTTTCACCCGGCGCGTTGCTTCAGGGCAGAACAGTAAAACCCGAGCGGTGGTAAAAACTCAAGCGGAGTCGGTCCTGGGCGTTGAGGCGGTAAGTTGATGCGAATTTGGTTGATTTTGGTTACGTGTGTTATGGTATCATAACTAAAACAAACAATATATAAAATTGAGGAGAGCCAATGGGGTGACGTTAGTCGGTAAAACTCGGGCATTGGTAAAACCTGAGTGTAGATGTGGTAAGTCCACGCTAATTCGGTCGATCCGCGTCACATTTGTTATAGTACCAGAACTAAAAAGAGAAACAAATTTGGCATTCGGTTGGTTTTCGTTACGGTATCGGAACTATAACAACATGCGGCGAGTCTACATGAATTTGGTCGGTTTACATCATGTTCATTATGGTACCGGGACTAAAATAAAATTAAAATGGAAAAAACAAAACTAACATTCGATCGATTTACGTTATATTCGTCACGATACTTAAACTAAAATTAATAGAAAAAAAAATACCGTCGACATAAGATGCCGCCAAGTGATCCAATAAGGACCCCTGCAACACCAAAGCTGTCTTTTACTAAATATAAATATAATAATTTTAGTGTTACAGGGTGAGATTAATAAATAACAAATAGTTTTTGTTTAAAGTGTCGCTCACTTTATCATTTGTTGAAGAGAAAACTATGATTTGCCTCCCTGTGTAATATTGGCGGGCGCAATTAACCACTGAAATTAAATTGCGCATGTTGAACCCACACATTTTCTCGACAGGCTCAGATTGACCCTTTTCGTCAGTTAACCGTCGTTGACTGACGGATGGCAAGGCCATTTTGGTAATCCTCTCTTAAAATAAGAATGCTGATAAATCTACACTCTATAATAAAGGAATCCATAATTGGACAGCTGTCATCTCCTCAATAACCCATAAATTATTTTTCCCGCCCATGCCTTATTTAGGGTTTTATTTTTCATATATTTTCTAAGGGTGGTTAATAATACAAAAATCTTATTCTCCAGTAGACACTTTTCACAATTTAGGGTTATCTTTGCTCCAGTTTAATATTATTCGTCACTGATTATTGATTAGCCAGCTTCAGTTGATGTTCAACAATTACCGATTCATATCTAACGAACTGAATATGCTTAATCGATGCATCAGAGAGTGGAGTCCACATGAGAAAGATGGAATCAATTCGATGAATACCGAATCATGAAGGTATGATATTTTTTATTCATCACTGATTCTTATAGCCTGCCTCTGATTGTTAATAGCCGGTTTCAGTTCACGAATTGAATCTGGATATACAATTAGGTTTAATCTGGCTACCATGTTTAATTATTTGATGAACAACCACCAATCATGAATGTTGTAAATATAATCATTTAGCTAAACTCTAATATAAGATGTGCTTACAATATAAGTCCAAGCATCTGATTGTTAATAGCCGGTTTCAGTTCACGAATTGAATCTGGATATACAATTAGGTTTAATCTGGCTACCATGTTTAATTATTTGATGAACAACCACCAATCATGAATGTTGTAAATATAATCATTTAGCTAAACTCTAATATAAGATGTGCTTACAATATAAGTCCAAGAAGGGGAACAAGTTACACCTAACACTAGATACCATTTAATCGCATAAACTCGCTTAACAAAAGAGTATGTATATTGCGTTTCATAGTGAGTTTTGAGGAAAAATTGTTGTTTAAGTTTATCCTTAAAATACATGATAAATAGAACTAATGTTTTGTATATAAAAGTGGTACTGTATTTCAAGTTAGGAAGAATATGGTAAACAAGTTTTACACATTCTTATAAAGAGATTTTAATTTAAGTTAATGAGCTACTGCTTTATTTATTTTAGAACCATACATTTTGTTTTTATCAATGACTTACGAACTGTAATGTGGCACATTGATTTTTGTGTTGATAAAACATGAAAGTTAACAGTTGTTTCAGGCTTTGTAGATTATAATTTAGGAGAATTTACAATCTTGAGTATTTAAGTTTCTAACAAGTTGTTTGTTAGGGAAATTTGAATCAATTTTATTATGAATCTTTTTATGTTTGTTTCTTCACAAATTCAGGTCTAACTACAGATCAAGAAACAAGTTTGGTAGCCCTCCATAGACCACTCGTGCTGCTTTTCTCCTTGATAATTAGAATATGCTTGGAAAGATTGTGGACCAATTCAACAATAATTTATAGTATGACTTATCTTATTGTTTTTAAATTATTATTTTATATTGGTTGATAGGAGTGATGTAGTTGAAACTGAGAGTTGGTGTCAAGGTGAAGGAAGAATCAGAACTAGATGTTATTGGATTATTAGATAATAAAAGATCACGCCAATGATTATGTCATTCGAAGGAATACGAGGTGCGTTTTTTTTTTCTATTTAATAGATTCATGGGATTCTGGCCTTCTCAATTTTTGTTAATTAGGTGGCTATTATTTTATGCAATTCTAATGGTTGATTGCTATTTCAGTTATGTGATCCACTATTAGGTTAAGCCGTAAGATTTGAAGTTTTTTCTATGAATTACTTTATCATTAGATACCTGCATATTTACAACCGCCTTCACACTCACACGGGCCTTTTCTTATCATTAAGATTGTGTTTGGTTTCTATCTTATTGTCTTTTTGACAATTAGGATTCAAGTATAGACAAGAAACTATCCACATCTGGATAATTAAAAATGGTATATATAAATTTGGGTGCTTTCTATTTAATTATGAAGTTTCATGTGCCAATGAATTTTATATTATCTTTCAAAATTTTGGTAATTAGCATATGCTAATTTTACAGTTATTTTTTTATTTGTTCATCTTTCAGGTGGATTTTTTAGCTGATCTCAATAGCCGGTTTCTTAGACCCATCTCAAAATTTGATCCCCCAAATTCCAGTTACATTTGCCCTATTGAAATCTTCGTCGTAATTGAGTTTTAGAAACGGTTCAAACATATCATCGACATCGATTTGTAATCTGCCATCGATTTATAAGGGAAATAACTTTGAAATCATCGACCTTCAGCGATTCATCACAGACTATCTGCAATAAATGATTTAAATCTACATGTCGTCATCATTGAGTGCTCGCTTTTATAAGGTTGTTATTTGTATTGACAATCTTCGACTTTGAATTCATGTTAAGATTTGGTTTAAACATCTATTTGTTGGTTTTATAATCGATTTATAGTTTTTTGCCTAGGGATTCAATCGATTATTGCAAGCATTTTTCACAGTTCTTTTTGGTATTTTAAGTTGGTTATCTTATTTTCTTTTTTGGTTTCTGAATTTTGTGTTAATCTTTGATATTTGAATGCATGTAAACTATTTGATGAAATGTCTGACAACATATAACGTTTCGTTTTTTTGGTTTCCAACTTTTGATGCCATAAAACAATTCTTTTCACGCTTCATTAACATAAAGAAGTGTTAACATTGTTAATATGGTTCATCAATTATGATAAAAGTGACTACTGATATAATTTGTTTATCATTTGTTGTTTTATATATCAAGATTATGTTTTTTCTTCTACATTTACACTTCACATAACTAAAAAGAATGCAAACGGTTTGAGTTATAGAACACATGAAGGATAACAAAAGGAAAGAAACCAGACTTAATACAATGGTGGGAAATAAGAGGCATTGGACATTGACATAATTAATGAACTGGATATATAAGAGTACTCTTGGAAATTTGTAGAGATTTATAATAACTTCATCATGTAATTTTTATTGTCTTCCAAAATTATAATTTATGCGACTTATGTAATAATCTTTATATTCGTTCATTATAATAAAAATATTATTTTTCAACCCGTGTAGCACACGGGTTACTAACCTAGTAATATAATAATTGTAACAATAATAATAACAATAATAATACCACATAATAATCAATAATAATAATAACAAATAATAATAACATCATCATCAACCTCAAACCCTAGAATATCATCACATCATTAATTCATCATCCAGAACCTCTTCTCTGAATCTCATCATCTTCATTATCACCGTCTTCATAACAATTAATCCCAAACTTTATTTCTTACAAGCATTCATCTTCTTCATTTTAAACCAAACCCTATATTTCTGTTGTTAATTAATTTGTTAATATCGGGGGTTAGGGTTTTGAACTGGTACCCGAACCGAAACTCGTCAGACGAAATTAGATCACAGCTAGGCGAGTGAGTTGATGGTGGTGAATACGAGGAAGGCGGCTGCGGAGGGTTTTGGTCCTGTGGGGTTGATGGTGGTGGTCCGTCGGCGCCGAGGAGGGTTTGACTGAATCAAACCCATTAAAAATAGAATAAATTGAAGATTTTGTGATATGGGTATTTGAGATTGGTGAATTTGTGATGTGGGTTTGTGAGGAAATTGGATTAAACCTTTTGGGGAAGAAGATGAATTGGTATTTGGTATATGTATATTTGAGATTAGGGGTTTTTTGAAATGGAGAAGAAGATGTGACTGGTGATGGAGTGATTAACAAAGAGGGTGAGGAAGATTGAGATGTAATATATATTTCATATTATACAACTATACCAAACATTAGATTAGCTCACATGGTAGTTTTTGTGTGTTATTAAACTAAAGGTCGTGTGTTCAACCCTATCATCTACACGATTTTGAAAGATATTTTTTATAATTAGTTATTGGATTAGGGGTAAAATGGTCATTTCAACCTTTTTATGACAAGTGAACAACAGTCAACTGACAGAATGTGTCAAACTTAGCCCACCAAGAAAATGTGTGGGTTCAACATGCGCCAATTTAATTTTCAGTGGCTAATTGTATGCCCGCCAATATTACACAGAAAGGCAAATCGTAGTTTTCTCTTTATTGAAACTTGTCATCTATTTTTTTTTCCTTAATTTTAACCCTATTTCTAAGAAAGAAAGAGTTGAGACTTTCTTCATATTTCTTTTGTAAAAATGTTTAGTTATTAATTTGTAACAGCTTTTTGGTTTTTATAAACAAATTTAAGAGTTAATATATATATATATATATATATATATATATTAATTTGAAAGGTTGAAGCCTCTCACATTACGGTACTGTTGTACTGCTCCAATATTTTGTGCATTAGTTTCAAGTCTTTAATGCATATTGAACTTGTCACCTTTTGATACACGTGGGCGTAGTTTGTGTTTTTGCATGCCACTAAGCTTTGCATTCTCTCTCATCTACCTACCACACTCCAAACTTCTTCTCTACTATTCACTGTGATGTCTTTTCTTTCTGTTCTCTTTCTCATCTTCATGGTTTCTCCCGCAAACATCAAGAGCTCGATCTATGTGTCCATTCCTTTTCTAGCGAGTGTGAATCTGCAACTCTTTATCCAGAGAGAGAAACAAGGACCAAGAGTGGGTTCTAGAAAGAGAAACAAAGATATGGGTGTTGCTCCGGCAGCTGCATGCGGCTGTCTATGGTTGTGCCGAGGAGCAACGGTAGGTTCTAGAGAGAAAGAGATACAAAGAGAACGTTGCCTCGCCGTCGTCGGAAAGTGCGGCGCTTTCAGTTGTTACTCTCTTCTCGTTTTGAACCTTTTGCTTTCACTCGATGACGGTGATAACCTGACTGGGTGTTGCTCTTTCGTTTCCGATGGTTCCGGCCATCTATGCGGAGACTATCTTCTTTATATGTTTTGTATGTTAAAGGCTATGATGATACTTTTAGAGTTATCTGAGCCTCAACCACGGTAACTCCTGAGCTGGAGGTGGTGTAGTTCTTATTTCTTAAGCAATAGTGCATTTGTTTTTCGATTTTTCTTGTGTTGATTTGTTTCTTTGACATTATTTTGTTTGATGACTTTCTTTGATATTTTTTATTTTATGGTTTGAGAGAGTTTATGTTATTGTAGATCTGGTCAGGCAAGACTTGTATGAAAGCTATAAAACCTAAACTTCAAGGATATATATTGATATGAAAATGAATACAAATCTTCATAACCTTTTTATTAATAATAATAATAATAACCCATCCTAATATTTTTTATTTCAAAGAGAGAAGATTTGTGTGTGTGAGACTGTGTTCATAATAAATTTGACGAATGATTTACGGGAAATAATAATGATAATAATAAGGTACAATTTTGGTCAGCAATTTAGCATTATACAAAGTTTGATATATAATGTTACTAATATATGTTCCTTAAAGGTTAAATTGCTAGTTAAGCTAAGAACTTCTAGAATTCTAACTCTTTCACAACTCTTTCACAGTAAGATAAAGACTTTGCAAAATTCACTTGCGAATGATTGATTTACCCGCCACATACTTGATGTATGCTTCCTTAGAATATGTGTTGCCGCTCCTTATTTACCCGCCATAAATTGATGCATGCGTCCTTATTAAAGGTGTTGTCGACGCAACGTGCGACGGGCAAAAATTCTAGTTTCATAAAAGATAATTTAAGATAGATTGACATTTTAACTAATAATTTGTTTAACTCTTGTAGTTTGTGGTTTTAAAGGCACCGTTGGAGGGACACTAATTAAACCATGAGTGGGACACTGACAGGGATAACACAACAACTTAAAGTACAAATGGATCAAGTGATGGCCAAACGAAAATCAAGACCCAAGATGACAACCCCCCCCCCCCCCCCCCCCCAACACACACACACTCCACCCCGCCCCACCCAAAAGTCCTGGCCCTTACTTAGTTGGTCTTTTTTTTAAGTTTAGTAAACACATATTAACTGCATTTAGATATCTAATATTTAGATTTTTTACTGTCATAATTTGTATTTAATTTTGATGAAATAAATGAAGTTTAGAATTTATATTTAATTTCTATAAAATAAAAAAGAAGTTAATTTTATTTTTTTAATAAAAATACAAAATTACTGACGTATGAGTGAGGGATTAGTCATTGGTAATGTTTCAAGCTCCCGCTAGTAACCGTTGAAGATTTTGCTTGTAGTGAGATTCTAATTGCAAAATAGCCTTTCGGCTGGTATGCTTTGTTTTGGTGCAATTACATATTTCTCCCTCCCAAACTTTTTAATTAATGCATATTTATCCAACTCAAAACTTCTACAAAAGATGAAATCTAGTATATTACATATGGTTGTGTTTTATTTATAATCATTTATTAACGTTTACAACATCGAAAGCAGACGACCTGCCATTATTACATGTAACATGACTCTTGATGATAAATAACACATCACGCCTTCTTAAACATGACCACAAGAGGCTCATTACTTAAAATCAGACTTCCACGCCCATCTTTAGCCACACCAATATCACCACAAGCTGGCTTGCAAGTATTGCACACAGTAGGACAGTAAACAATCTTATAACCATTGCCACCATACTTCTCTATCTTGAACCAATTGCTTAAAGTATCCATACCGGGATTCCCTACGGTCCCACGGCTCGATATGAGCCGTTGCCCGTTTACAGCCTCCAGCCTCCAAACAGGAGGCTGGCCACAAATGGTTACACTAGGGAATATAAAGTTAAGATCAGTGGATTCACGAATGATAGCGTCTTTGCTAGTGTTGGCTGGCATGAAAGTTAACGGTAGCCCGTTTCTCCCCCCAATGCTTTCTTGGACCACGTCTAGCGGGCATTTTTGGTTTATGGATGGGGGTGTTAAGGCTATGCCGCCTCTACCGCTTATGATTGGCAAGATGTAGTAGCCTGTGCCATATTTGATGAAATTGCGGTTGATGTCAAGGACAGCGGATGAGGATTGGGCGGAGTAAAGTGAGAATGTGGAGAAGATAATGAAAATGCATAACAATATCTTCATTGCAAAGAAGATATCTTCAAGTGTTACATGGAGTTGGCTTTATTTATAGAGAAGATTATCCATTATGTGGTACGTGTTATTCGGTGGAATGTATAAAACTTCATTCATACATGAATGTCAAAGGTGTACATCATAGTCATACATCCCAGAAATAGAGTTATGAATGATGTGCTACATATCTATACCAAAAGTATACATCAATAAGTCTAAGTTGGCAACTTGCTACCACCACCTGCCCTAGCTCTTTAATGACTTAGGATTCGATCAATTGGGGAATCCTTTCAAAATCAAATTGAAAAGATGTCTACAAGTTAAAAGGCTAAATGAAATCTTTTTTTATAAAATTGTGATGAGTTTACATAGTTAAACAAACTGAATGAATATATAAATGTATGAAGATAAACAACATAAGTGAATGAACATTTTAAATGAATGTGTTTAAGGATTTTAGTTTATTAAATAAAGGGATTTTCATGATCGATTCATCAATTCATTTACTAAAGTAGAAATTAGGACAAACCAGTTGAATTTTACAAAGCATAAGCAGCATTAAGAAATTAGTAACCAAAATAGTCATTTGACCACAACATTCAACATATAGAGGTACATATATACGTATGTTTAGTCTCACCTTTTAAAATCGTTACTTTTTTCTTAAGTATTAACCTTTTGAGAAGATGAATTTCATATTGTTATCCATGATACTTCTATCTATAGTTACTAAAAGATATATCGAAATTAAATCTTAGTTATCATCATATTAAAATGTTTCCCTACTAATCTATGTCACCTTCAAACTCAAATGATTGTTTACAGAAAATGATCTTTGACACAAGCAAGGGCAAAGCTTGCCCTAGGTGTAACATCCCCAAAATTTTGATCCAAATTTGACAATTAAGTAAAGTTGAATGATCAAAATTATTCCCTAAAATAAATGTTGGGAAAATTTAAATAAAGAAAACAAGATCATTCTACAAGGAAATAAATTATCCCATAAATAAAGTCATCTAATGTTAAGGATATGGAATAAGGAAAATTTCATCCCACATTGAAAGATGCAAGAAAGTGGAAGCATTCCACATGAGTATAAATAGGGAAGTTAAAACCCATCCCACATGAAAAGTGGTAAAGAAATGGAAGCTCTTTATAAGAAATAGATTTTCCATAATAATATTCTTATATACCTAGCATGCACCAGTGGTCCTAGCAGAGGGTGCGAAGCACCCGACACGCACGGGCTAAGGACGATGGGCGCAATGTGGCGCTTTGATGGCGCACTTCCTTCACCTTTCACACCAACCTTTCTCTCTCTAGATTCTCTCTCTAGAAATTACTCTCTCTACCTCGGTTTCCGTGCCGACCCAACAATTGTTACCTCGTAATCCGTGCCACATACCAACGATAATTCGAAGTGCGTGCCACCCGAAGATAACCCGACAATCTATCTCGAAGTACGTGCACAACACGATGGCCACCATATGTCGCCTCGATTTGCATGCTAAGTATCGTAGTGCGTGCCGAGCTCTAAGGTTCCGATAGTTTAAACTCTAGTACGCGTTAGAGAGTAGAAGTGCCGCTCAACCAATCTTAGTAATCAAACTCCGAATACCCGTGTAAGGTAGGGGTTCTGCCTAAGTCATTATTTTATTATTATATTATATGACTTAAACCATAGTCAGGGGTATAGTCCAAACCTTGATCATAATTATAAGCTTTAAATATACAAAAGATTATAGTAAGGTTTCTTTACAATTAAGAAACATCTAATTTTTCATTCATAAGGATATAGTCAGAATATAGTTTCTTCACAATTAATAAACATAGCATTTTATATTCATGGAATACAATTAAAATGTTGTTTCTTTATGATTAAGAAACATAAGATTTTACATTCAATACTAGCAGTCAATGAATGTTTCTTCTTGAAAAAGAAACAGATTATAGATGTTTCTTCATGAATAAGAAACTCAGCATATGATTTGGTAAATAAATAAAAGACTATATGTCTCAATATTTTATTCAAACAAATGATCAATCAAGGTTTAAAGCTATCAAAACCAGACTAAGGGTCTGTAGTCGGATCAAGTAACGATCTGGATATTTATACAAACCTATTTTATAATAGGTCAATCAATCAATCATTCACAGTCAAGGTTTCAAACGAGATCACCAATCATTCAGAACAGACAATCACAGGTGAATATGTTAACCTTTTCAATCAGTCAAAACATATTTTATACTCAACAAGATGAATGGGTTTTTGTTTAACGAGTTAGTCAATGTTTGCATGAGATTAAATGTTCTCTAAAACGTTATAATACAATATAGATAATAAAAGCAACTCAGACCGAGTACACATGTGTCTGGATCCAAACATAACTGTTCAGTCCATCAATCAACGGTCAGGAAGCCGCGGGCTAACGGTCATAACGAAGTTCTCCTTGAAGGGGCTATACGCATATAGCTCGGGGGAACAATTGTGTATGTGTAGGGGAGCGGTACAAATCCCAGATGTTGCCATGCATCTGCTGAGAGTAAAGAAAACTATCATTGTATTGTAATTGTCAGTCAAAATATTTTATAGAGTCATACGTGTTCACCAGCATATAGTTGGCGTATTTTTCCCACATTTCAGGGAAACATATTAGCACAGGTAGCAAGGAACATAATCATTCATGATGATAGACGCTCGCAAGGTATAGATAGCTCAATTTTAAATCATTAAAATATTATAAACAATATTCAAAATACGATTTATAAATCAAATACTCGGGTATTTATTATCTGAGAAGTTTTCAAATAAATTAATATTATATTCAAACCAAAGTCTTCCGCTAAAATAAAGCGCAACTCTGATGTATTTACAAAACAGGTACCAACTTGTAATCACACGTCTAGGCCCTAAACCGGGGTGTGACACTAGGCCCCATCCGTCTTCTTATTTTTCTCAGTGGGTTAAATTTTCACGTTTTCATTCGCAATACTTTATATGTATTAGTTCAACTATAATGATCATTTGAAAATGAAGTGTGATTATATTGTGAGTGTTGTATAGCATGCCCTAATATTAATTTCCACCCAAAAAGAAAGAAAACCTCAAAAACTCCTAAAACCCCATGAATCATATAACAAGACAAACTTCTGAACCCTCTTCAAAAAAATTTTAACCAAAACACCACAATTTCCTATAAAATCTACCACTAAAATTCCAAACGAAACCAACAATAAAAGACGACCCAACCATGGCTATACCCCTAATTATACTTCTAGCAGTTTTCGCTGCGCCGATCATCGCAATGGCAGCTAATAACACTTCTGCCCCCGCCCCTTATTCACTCGTCCTCTTCATCTTCGGCGACTCTTTGACAGAAGTTGGCAACAATAACTACTTGAGATACTCACTTGCTAGATCAGATTATCCGTTCTATGGTATCGATTACACAGACAAAAAACCCACTGGCCGGTTCAGTAACGGCCGGACCATAGGTGATATTATATGTACGTAAGTAAACATGCAGTTCTTTGATTTACATTTTAAAAATCTCCATTTTGATTTTTTTTTTAAATTTTTTATTGCTTCCATTGCAGCTGAGAAGCTTGGAATTCCATCTCCACCACCTTACCTTTCATTAAATCCGGACGATGATGCGATGTTAAAAGGAGTTAATTATGCCTCCGGTGGCGCTGGGATTCTAAATGACACCGGAGTCTATTTTGTAAGATTTGATTTGTTTATTAATTGGAATATTGTACTGCCAGCATGCGGTGGTCAGGGGTTTTTCCTTCAAGGGTTTCCTCTTGATCCTGTTACAGGATTCGAATTTGGGTAATGGTGATTGGTGAGCTAAAGAGTTATCGCGAATCGATCCAAACGCCGTTCAAAATTATTTGGAATATTGTGGTTTTGTTAATTTGTTCTTTCTTGGACTCATTTGATTATTATTTAACAGATTCAAAGAATATCTTTTGACGATCAAATAGGTAATTATGAGAACACAATAAAGGTGATCAAGAAGAAGATAGGAGCATATTCTGCTAATCTTCTTGTACATAAGGCCATCTATTACATTGAAATGGGTAAGAACTCTTAATTTTGTAGGAATTGAGTGAGATCATAACTTAACATTTCTGGGTTTCGACAGGTAGCAACGATTACATCAACAATTTCCTGCAACCTTTTCTTCCAGACAGTCGAAGATACACCCACGACCAGTTTATGGGGATTTTAAGCTCGAAATTGGGAGAACAGTTAACGGTAAGCATGAAGAATGGGGAAAACAAGTAAACTATCAGTTTTGTGGAAATTAAAAGACGCTATAAAACAAATAAGTATCACTGACGTCAATGAAAGTGTTACCTATGGATATCCGTCGGTAAACAGCTATCGCAAAAATGCCTCTGAGTAGTCACATTTAGGATGCATTACCGACGGATATTACCAAAATCACCGGCAAACTACTATACCGACGGATCACTGACAACTTTTGTAAAACTATCCAAAGTGTATACGTTTATTTACTAACAAAAATGAAAGATAGGTTACCGATGGATTCCTTTAAATTTTAGGGATAGTTTTGTCTTCGATTATTTATCGTATATAATATTTAAATTTTAGAAAATAACTTTTAATAACTTTAAATCTCTCCCGAAAATAAAAATAAAATTGTTTCTGGAAATTAAAATTTTCAAAATGTACGAGATAATAAAAAACGTAGCGTAAGCTAGCTATAAATTTAGATTCAAATTATACATGTAAGTTTTCGTTGGTAATACTCCTATATGTTTAAAGTTTAAGACAGAATTACAGAAATTGTCCTTTATCTTTGTACCAAATTTCACTCGTTATCCTTTATTTTTAAAATTGATTTGTTTTATCCTTTATGTTTAATAGTGTATTTACGCGTGTTATGTTTTTGGTGATGAAAGAGGCTTTACGCGCTTGGGGCACGAAAGATGATCTTTCATGCGCTTGGACCTCTTGGATGCATGCCTTCGCAACGAGAGAAATCAAGCACGAATCAATGCTTGGATCAAGTGAACAACTGGGTGGTTCAGTTTAACTCAAAAATGAAAAGGTTGATAAACGTCTTAAATGTCCAGCTCAAAAAAGTACAACTTACTTTTGTGGATACTTATGAAGATGGTTTAGATTTGGTGGAAAACCCTAGCAAATATGGTAAGCCCCGGCTTGTGTCTTCTAAATTTCTATAGTTGATCAACAAAATATCAAAATAAAGGAAAGCTGCTTAGACAAAAAAAATGGTGACTTAATTAATTGTTGCATTGTGTTTCTGTTTAGGTTTCAAGGTATCAAATACGTCGTGTTGTGGAGTCGAAACGGCTGTAGGAGGATTATGCTTATCATATGCACATGTTTGTGACAACCGAAGTGAATATGTATTTTGGGACGCATTTCATCCTTCTGATGCTGCGAATGTTGTTTTGGCTGATCATTTCTTTTCAAAATTGTTTGCCACCTCTAATAGTTCGATTAATTCGACATCTAATCATTAAGTGAAAGTTATATGATGTATATTATTTTGTACCTTACAATATGAAGACCAATTCATTCAAACATGTTAGAACCTGGCCTACAAATGTGTGGCAAGCATGAAAGGTATTGCATTTTTTAAAATAAGAACTTGTTCTAGTTGAACTACTCTTCAATAGGATTATCTTGTTCACTAAAGGATACTCAATTATGAGTATTTTATAGCTAGCGAGTTAAGTTTAAAAAGTTCTTTTTTTTTCTTGTTTTCTTTTCACATTTCTCCAAAAATCCTAATTAGTCTATGGGACCTATTCAATACTATATATGTTAGCCAATAAGAAACCAGTAGAAATAAGATTTGTCATTCAAAAAGTTACGATAGAAATCCAATAGAAATAAGATTTGAATCTGAGATCTCTTCTAAAGGGTTAACTTAGATGTTTACCGGTGCATCACTTATTTAAGGTTTTAAAGAATTGTTATTATGCATGTGTAAGATTTGAACCTAAGACATAATATAATATGATATGTTCTTGTTTTATGTGAAAACCAACATGTTACTATGTACTTGGTGCTATAATAGTTTTGGAAACAAGATGTGTGGAATGCCGATGAGAAAAGAATGAATCACCTTCCTGGATAAAGGTTCCTAAGTATGATATACCTTCTCCTACCATGTCACGTGTGTGTGCCACCCACTCCAATATACTTCTAGTTAACCCTATAAACAATAATTTGCATGATTCCAAACAACTCTAATTTTAGCAATTCAAATCATATTTAGTGTTAATCAGACACAATCTACAATCAAATAATAGTCTTTGTTGCTTTGTCAAAATAGCATGTTGGTCATATGTGTTCTTGTTTTCCTTATAACTAAAACCCACACTTACAAAAATACATGATAAACTCACAAATTTAGGCTTATGAATATAAAGTTTGCGTACAAACAATAGTACATAACCATGATACTGAGTCAAGAATGCTATATGTTAGACTTAGTGCAGAGATTATCACCATTTTTTATAACGGCAAAGATATGAATGTGATACACGATCATATGTTTTAAATCATATCTTAAATCATATCCATAATAGTAATATGCAAAGCGACATACACATGATTTTAAGGCGGCCAAGAAATATTTTATTATTATTATATTCAAATGTGTGTGTGATACAACACCACTAAAACAAAAAACCCCTCGTTGTTGAATGGGCGCCACATGATAAAAAACGCCCCATTTTGTAGCGCATCCACTAAACATAGCTTAATGTGCTTATCTTTTACTGATCAGAATATTGCATCTGTCTAGGGTTATCTTTATGGTGAGCTTGTTGACTGTTTGATGTCTCTAATTTAGTTACGTACTTACATATCCATTCCGTGATTGCCTTCATTCACTAAACATAAATGTGCTTATTAATGGAATAAGCTTTTTCTACAATAACTCACTATAGGTATGTATCTCGTTTTTTTAAGTTTTATTTGTTTGGATAATTAATTTTAAAAAAGAGAGTAATATATTGTTTTTGGAGTTATTTGATAATAAAAGAAGCATAAACTTAAAGGAAAACATAATGCACACCAAGAGTTTAATAAATAGCTTAAATGAGGATTATATATTGTTACACCATGTATAGAATATGCTAGTGATCAACATTGTATGTTTTGAACATCGTTAAAACTGTTTTTTTAACATCCGACCCCTCTCATCACTAATATTGTCCGCTATGCCCACGACGAGCTCAAGAAATTGTTTTTGGTTGCCCAGGTGGAGACTTCCCAGGTGGTCACCCATCCTGCTACTACTTTCAGTTGAGCACGCTTAACTGTTGAGCTCTCCCCTCGTCCACTACCGTTAAACCCAAAACGTTGGCATATACTTATGAACCAAGTATCTCTCTTGTCCACGACCGATGTGGGATTTGCCTAGAATGTTACACCCCCCCCCCCCTTTAGACTAATCGTCCTTGATGAGTTTTGCCCCACCATCCCATCCAGGAGGTGAGATTTGCCTAAAGTGTACCTCGCGACACCATCGGGGACTCACCGTCTCTGATGAGGTTTGCCTCACCATCCCGAGCGACACAAGAGTGTCTCTGATACCACTTGTAACATCCGGCCCCTCTCACCACCAATATTATCTGCTATGTCCACGAATAACTCACGGATTTGTTTTTGTTTGCCAAGTTGGAGACTTCTGTCACACCCCGATTTAGGGCCTAGGCGTGTGACCACAAGTTGGTACCTATTTTGTAAATGTATCAGAGTTATGGGTTAATTTTTGCGGAAGACTTTAGGTTTGAATATAATATTAATTTACATTGAAAATTTACTCGGGAATTAAATACCCCAAGTATGAGTTTACAAAATATATGTTTCATATTACAAGGATTTTAGTTTATTAAAACGGAGCCATCTTGTACGCGATTCTATCTTCATAAGACTCCAATCCTAGCTATTGCTACTTATGCTTAATTACATGCAATGGGTTGGAAAAATACGTCAGCTATATGCTGGTGAACACGTATGACTCTATAAAACATTTGAATGACATTACAATACAAATATAGTTTTCTCGACAAGCTCAGCGGAAGCATTTCTACTTCCGGTCTATGTACCACTGCCCTACACACACAATTATTCCCGAGCCACGTAGCCCTTAATGGGAAACTAGTTATGACCATTAGCCCGCGGCCACGTAGCCTTTGAATGATTAGGCTGAACGGTTATGTTTGGATCCAGACACATGTGTATTTGGTCTGAGTTGATTTTATTCTCTACTTTGTATTATAATGTTTTAGAGGTCACATAATCTCATGAAAATATTGACTGACTCTTTAAGACAAACACCCGTTCATCTTATCGAGTATAAATATGTTTTGATTGGTTGGAAAGGTTAATATATTCACCTGTATTGTCGGTGTTGGAAACCATGACTGATTGATTGATTGAGAATGATACTTAACCTATACATAATAGATTTGTATAAATACCTGAATGGTGTTTTGATTAAGCTATGATTGCTAAGCTTAACCTTGAAATCGTTTGTCTTTGATTGTGAATGAAAACACTTTAGTTTTTATGTGAAGTTTGATGTAGCATGCTTTGGCTTATAGGTTATAACATGTTGGTAAGTTTCTCCAGGTAAGTAAACGGGTCCCTCGGTTGATTGGGATTTGTACGAATTACTTTTCCTTAGGCAAGAAACTTACTACTAATGATATCACCCTTACAGTTTACTACATGCTCGTCAAAATATACTTCGGTTGGCTAAGGAAACTGCGCGGAACGCGACCGAGAGGGCCACCAAGGCTGAAGCTGTTGCTGAGCCTCTGCGCGCCGAGAATGAGGAGCTTAAAGCCAAATTAGATAAGCTCCAGCAGGCTCATGATGCCTTGGCCGTGGAAGATGCCAAGAAGCTCCAAGAGATCTTGGACCAGAGGGGCATGCTTGACCGCACTGAGCGTAAGCTAAAGGGCGTTGAAGAGGCTGCTGCTAAGGAAGTGTTGCTTGCCAACCTTAACAAAAGTGAAGCCGAACGCGCCCGTGACCAAGTTCAAGCTGCCCTCCAGGAGGCACTGGTTACCAAAGAATGGCTTCTACGAGAAGCGTTGTCGCAGGTATGCGTAGCTTCATAATGTCTTCGCGCTTTTCTTTATACTTAGAAAAGTTTTGATATATTTTTTCTTTTTGTAGGTTGTGCATCGGATCTTCACGGACACATCTTACGACGATGCCATGAGTGCAGCCCTCAACGCTTCTCATGAGGATGGGGAAAAGGCTGGTTTCTTGCTTGGTTTGGGGTTTGTTGAGAAGAGCATCCCGCCTTCCAACTTCCCTCTTTACGACGCGGACAATGAAGTTGCCTATGACCAAGCAGTGAACCAGTATGCTGCCTTCCCGCATCCAGTGGTGGAGAAGGTGAACGAAATTGCTGCTGCTGATGATGGGCTAACCCTTTTCAAGACTTTCCTTGAACCGCCACAGCCAACTGATGGTGCGGGTACAAGTGGGTTTGGAGGGAGTGGTCCTGAAGTTTGAACCTTGAGATCTCTTCCCACCGTTAGGATAGATTTATATTTCTGTAGGCGGGTAGATACCCGGCCATTCTTGTAATGTTTGAATTTTAATGAAATATAAATGTTTGTGCGGGTAGGACCGCCACTTTCACTGGATGACTTGCGTTATAAACGTTATATGACTTGCTCATGCATATTATAGCTTAATTTGGCACTTGTTTTTCCGCATAAACAATATATGTAACACCCCGTAACCGTAGCGGAAACGTAAACGGGATGGAACAGACACATCTGATATCAACAGCATTGCTTATAAAGAAAACACCACTACATTAATTCACATCATATTACATTGTTCCGAGTTTAGTTATCGTCTAGGCGACAGCACATAAGTTTTACCAATAGTACATTAACATATTTAATACAAAATGATCACTAAGCTTCCACAAAAGCACGCATCATCAAGCATGTAGCACTTATTCCAGTTTGGGAGTACCTAGAAAGCATGTAAAGAAAACGGGTCAACTACGAATAGTTGGTGAGTTTCACAATTTGAATAAACCATGATAAATCCATATCATAATATAATAGTATCGATGTAATTATGTTGAGCCCACAAGCGAAACCTCTGTCTGGGGACACTGTTAACCCAGTACAGTACTCATTCCGGGGACAATGTTAACCCAGAAACACTTCTAGGGACATCTGGGGACACTGTTAACCCAGTACTGTACCCATTCCGTACGATTCCCGTATAATCAAATATTTATAAATACACGCAAATCCATGCGTTCAGTATGTACTTAAACATTTTATTAGTAACATGCTTTCCGCCCCGGGAAAATATTTGAAAACTATTCAGAAAAAGGGGCTCGTTAAACTCACCTTATCGTAGGCAATTAGGTATCACAGTACACCAGCTAATAGTCCGGATCTGTAATACGATCCCTAAGTTCGTTACTATACAATCACTATTAACATAATTTTAACCGTGTTAACCGGTACATCTGGGGACACCTTTAACCCAGTACTGTAACCGTTCCGGGGGCAATGTTAACCCAGAAACACTTCTCAGGACTCAGATTGTGATATCGTTTAGAGTTCAACAGTCAAAATTACTAATAGTTTGTTTTGCGTGCCTAGCACGGTTATCTGTTTTTACGTTTCAAAAATGAGTTTGGTCACACACGACCCGAAAATAGTGGTTGACCGATAATTTAATTAAATCCGTGAAATTAGAGCTCGGTTTAAACGCCCCGATTGGCCGCGGGATCCGTTTCCGTCTTTAATGCACCGAAAACTGTTAAATCGGGTAAAATTATTCAAATCATCCGAATTATTTTCGGATGATTCATTTTTACTTATTTAACTCAATTATATGATAATAGTTCATTTTTAGGGTTTTTATACACCAGTCAGCTCGCTTAAACGAACTTTACCGGTTTACGCGTTTTAAGCTTTAAAGGTTTGTTTTTATCTTCTTTTTAGCACAAATAATTATCCGTTTAGTCTCGGATCTTGAAATTTTGCACCAATCACTTTTTGACGGTGGGGAATTTTATAAAAATATTTCCAGAATTAATTTTTATATTTAAGATTTATTTATCTATTTTTAAACACCATTTAAACACTAAATATGTCGTAATTACCAAACGATCTTAGAAAAATCTCAATTTTTTTCTGGATGACCCCTGCCATCCCCATAGTCCCCTGTAATTTTGCCAGAACCAAAATCTCATTTTACATGCCATTTTCACTAAAACCGAGCTAGAAAACCCTAGAACTCGTTTAACCGAAAAGCCTACTTAGACTTCTCCAACTGACCTAAAATTTTGTGTGTGACTTTTACCTGTTATAAAAAGCTTATCTGGAATTTTCCAGAATTTTTCATGATATTTAACTATTTTTCACCATTTTTGGCCAAAACCGAGCATTAAATTCACCAAATATTCATCCTTTGTCCAAAAATTACCAAAAATTCATAGAACTCATATTTTTATATATCTAACACCTCTGTAAAATTTCATGACCTAAATCCACACGTATCACAATCTGTCCCAAAACTCAACAACATACAAAAAACCGAACTACCTTGAGTTTCTAGCTTCAAACCGCAAGGATCTCGCTTTCTAGCCTTTGCTAGCAACTAGATACAACACCTACAAGCACAATAACACCACACCAAGCAAGTTGCACCCACAATCAAGCCATTTCTTTCATGGTTTCGGTTATGATATAAAAACAAAGATTTAACCGTGAAAATTCGTTTTTGGTTCGTTTAACTCCATTCTTGGACCAAGATCCCTTGTATAACCCGTATATATCATTTGATCATGCAAGAATCGGTTCCATCTCGGGTTTTCACCCTTTTTCACTAGGAAACCTCATTTTCTTGCAAGAAAACTCAAGAAACGAAGATGAACACGTGAATAATTCAATCTTTACCTCGTTGTTCTTGCTACAATTCTCGGTTTTTAGCTCAAGAGGTTGAGAGGAAATGAAGATTGTTGAGTTGTGTTGGTAAAAAAAACAATAAGGAAAGGGGTTGTATCCCCCTTTTCCGATCGGAGTCAAGGAGAGGGTGGGGTGGGACCCACCTCTCCATTCTTGGCCATTCATTTGGATTTCAGGAATCTGGATAACGTTTTGGATAATCTGGTTCAGTTCGTTTTTTGGTTAAATGTCTAATTTTGCTTAAAACGAGGCTAAAACGGTCGTTTTTCGGCTAAAAATGAAATTTATATAAAACTGATTTAAAAACTTAAACCATGACATTTATTAACTTGAAACATCATATTATTTATAATTGTGCATCTTTTTCGGCTTGATCGATCGTCTCTTGCTTGGTTTGGTATTAAAGGTTTCGTTTAACGTACCGACGTACCATTAATCGAAATTTCTTTTTCTGTGCTTTAATTCACTTATCCCGAAGCTTTAACACTTCGTAAACATCACTAAATATTATGTATCTCGTCTATAATGTATCCCCGATTCGTTCGGGCTTCAATAACCGTTAATCGGTTGATCATATTTCCAATACGATTAACTGTATAATCGAGTATAATCCGTACTGTGAATCATACATACTTGTATAAACACATTATAATTCATATATTCATTATTAAATAACACATAAATAGTATATACCGGTTAGGGTATACCTGATTCTGCCGGAATCGTTACATTCTCCCCCAGTAAAAGAAATTTCGTCCTCGAAATTTTTACGCGTCGACTACTTCCTTTTGAGGAAATAGATAGGGGTATTTCTTCCGAAATTCGTCCTTTCATTCCCATGTATATTCTGGGCCTCGTTGCGAATTCAATCTAACTTTGACCAACGAAATCTTATTGTGTCTAAGTTGCTTGATTTTTCCGTCTACTATTTCTATGGGTTCCTCTACGAAATTGAGCTTATCACTTATTTGGATACCCTCTAAAGGTAACACCGATGTCTCATCTGACAGACATCTTTTCAAGTTCGATACGTGAAACACGTTGTGAACTGCACTCAGTTCATCGGGTAGTTCTAATCGGTATGCTACGGGACCGATTTTTGCAGTAATATTAAATGGTCCAATATATCTCGGGGCTAACTTTCCCGCCTTTCCAAATCTGACTACACCCTTCCAAGGTGATACTTTCAAATACACTTTATCACATTTCTTAAACGACAACGGTTTTCTACAGGTATCGGCATAACTCTTCTGCCGATCCCGCGCGGCCTTCAGATTATTCCTAATTTCAAGGATTTTGCTGGTCGTTTCTTGGACCAGGTCTGATCTAATAACCTGAGTGTCGCCCACTTCAGTCCAGCAGAGTGGTGATCGGCACTTCCGACCATACAATGCTTCGTAAGGCGCTGCCTTTATACTGCTATAGTAACTGTTATTATAGGAAAATTCAACGAGTGGGAGATGTTGATCCCAATTTCCCTTAAAATCCAGTACGCATGCACGAAGAAAATCCTCCAGGGTTTGGATGGTCCTCTCCGACTGACCATCGGTCTGAGGGTGGTAAGCTGTGCTTAGATCAATACGCGTTCCCAACGCTTCTTGCACAGCTTGCCAAAGATTGGAGGTGAATGGCTATCCCGATCGGAGATGATTGAGATGGGTATCCCATGACGAGTCACAATTTCATTTATATAAATCTGCGTAAGTCTCTCAGTGTTATAATTATTTCTAATCGGGATAAAATGTGCTGATTTGGTTAATCGATCCACGATTACCCAAATTGCATCATGTCCTCGGGACGTTTTAGGAAGATGTGTCACAAAATCCATCGTGATTTGCTCCCACTTCCATTCGGGAATTTCTGGTTGTTGTAACATCCCCGAGGGTTTCTGGTGCTCCGCCTTAACTCTCGCACAAGTTGTACACTTCCCGACATACGATGCTATATCCTTTTTCATACCCGGCCACCAGTAGAACTCCTTCACATCCTTGTACATCTTATCCGATCCCGGATGTATGGAATATTTCGATCTATGCACTTCGTCCATGATTAATTCTCGAAGGTCATGGAGGGTCGGAATCCAAATTCGATTTTTGAAATAGAGAATTTCGTCCACGCGCTGTTCGAAATTCTTCTCATTGCCGTAAAGTCCCTCCTTTTCCAATTGTTCCTCTTTCAACGCCTCACGTTGAGCGACTCGAATCAGGTCCGAAAGGTTCGACTGGACTATCATCCTCAGTGCTCGCACTCGCAATGGCTTAATCCGATCTTTCCTACTCAAGGCATCGGCTACGACATTAGCCTTGCCGGGGTGATAACGGATGTCACAGTCATAATCGCTTAACAACTCGACCCATCTTCGTTGCCTCATATTCAGTTCTTTCTGATCGAATATGTGCTGCAAACTTTTATGATCAGTGAAGATTGTGCACTTCGTACCGTAGAGATAATGTCTCCAGATTTTAAGTGCGAAGATAACCGCTCCCAGTTCTAAGTCATGAGTAGTGTAATTTTTCTCATGTACTTTTAACTGTCGGGAAGCATAGGCTATAACCTTATTATTCTAAATCAACACGCATCCTAACCCTCTACGCGATGCGTCACAATACACGACAAAACCATCGTCTCCATCGGGGAGACTTAAAATCGGCGCTTGGCACAATTTTTGCTTTAACGTTTGAAACGCCGTCTCCTGCTCTTCTCCCCATTCGTACCTTCGATCATTTTGAGTCAGAAGAGTTAAAGGTTGGGCGATGCTGGAAAAGTTCTCTATGAATCGACGATAATATCCAGCTAAGCCTAAGAATTGGCGGATTTCCTTTGGCGTTTTTGGCGCTTGCCAATTCTTAATTGCTTCAATCTTACTCGGATCAACGTGTATTCCTTGATGGTTTACAACGTGACCGAGGAATTGCACTTCTTGTAACCAGAAGTTACACTTGGAGAATTTTGCATACAACTTCTCCTGATTCAGAAGCTCTAAAATTATTCTTAAGTGTTGCTCGTGCTCTTCTTTACTTTTCGAGTAAATCAAAATATCGTCAATAAACACAATGACGAATTTGTCGAGATAGGGTTTACAGACTCGATTCATGAGGTCCATGAACACTGCCGGCGCATTTGTTAGCCCGAAAGGCATAACTAAGAACTCGTAATGGCCGTAGCGTGTCCGGAATGCGGTTTTTGGGATATCCTCTTCCTGAATTCTAACCTGATGGTATCCCGATCTAAGATCGATTTTTGAAAAATAGCTCGCACCTTGCAGCTGGTCAAACAGATCATCAATTCGGGGAAGATGGTACCTATTTTTAATGGTTAACTTGTTCAACTCCCTGTAATCAATGCACATTCTAAGGCTCCCGTCCTTTTTTTTCACGAATAATACAGGTGCACCCCACGGGGAATGACTAGGACGTATGAATCATTTATCCAACAATTCTTGCAACTGATTGGATAATTCTTGCATCTCGGACGGTGCAAGTCGGTAGGGTGCTTTAGCAACAGGGCATCACTTATTTAAGATTTGAAATCTGAGATCTCTTCTAAAGGGTTAACTTAGATGTTTACCGGTGCATCACTTATTTAAGGTTTTAAAGAATTGTTATTATGCATGTGTAAGATTTGAACCTAAGACATAATATAATATGAACCAACATGTTACTATGTACTTGGTGCTATAATAGTTTTGGAAACAAGATGTGTGGAATGCCGATGAGAAAAGAATGAATCACCTTCCTGGATAAAGGTTCCTAAGTATGATATACCTTCTCCTACAATGTCACGTGTGTGTGCCACCCACTCCAATATACTTCTAGTTAACCCTATAAACAATAATTTGCATGATTCCAAACAACTCTAATTTTAGCAATTCAAATCATATTTAGTGTTAATCAGACACAATCTACAATCAAATAATAGTCTTTGTTGCTTTGTCAAAATAGCATGTTGATCATATGTGTTCTCGTTTTCCTTATAACTAAAACCCACACTTACAAAAATACATGATAAACTCACAAATTTAGGCATATGAATATAAAGTTTGCGTACAAACAATAGTACATAACCATGATACTGAGTCAAGAATGCTATATGTTAGACTTAGTGCAGAGATTATCACCATTTTTTATAACGGCAAAGATATGAATGTGATACACGATCATATGTTTTAAATCATATCTTAAATCATATCCATAATAGTAATATGCAAAGCGCCATACACATGATTTTAAGGCGGCCAAGAAATATCAAACTAAAGTGTCACTGATCGGCACACAAATCAACACTACAAACACATGCATCAAACCAGTGTTGATTATATCTTAAACACGAGTCAAAGCAAAGAACCCTAATCATGTTTATTCAACCAATAATATAAGCAAACATTTAAAGTAGTAAGACTTATTTGTGGGAAACACGTTCTTTGATGATTATGAAATACTAGTGATTCCCGTTATGATGCCTTTTAGTGATGAATAATTGAGAGAGTGCACACTTCATAAGTGTTTATCAGAGGTTTATAGGACTGATGATCAATAATGATGATCATTTATAAAACTCATTATATGTTCTATTGCTCTTCATTAAAGACATCTAAAGGGAAATCACAATGCCCTTAAACTTATTGCAATTACTTCCATCAAGTATATCACTACTACAAAAACGTCATGGTTATGTATTCTTGACCGTTGTAAATAAGAGAAAAATAGTATTGTTTATTTAACTTATTGTATGTAGCGTTGTTTAATGAAAACTAGAGTTGTTTATGCTTTTGAGGTTCCCTCCCACCAATGTATAGTGCTTTTATTTCCCTCATTTGAAAACTTTTAATTTTGTCTTCACTCTTTAACCTCTAAATATGGCTCTTAAATACTCTCTCTCTATCTCTCTCTCTCTCTCTCTCCATTCTTCAAATTGCATATGCGTTTATCGGAATTTGTTTAAAATGAGGTATACTTTGTAGATTGTGTTTATAATATTAGTTAGGGTTGAGGCTTGATTTTGTTATGTTATAGTTGTAGATCTCAGTTTACTTTAAGTAATTTCAGTAATGATTTGTTTATTAGATTATTCATAGTGGGGCGAGAAGAGTGATTTTTTTTGTGAACAACCCCCCCTCCCTCCCCCCCTTTGTGTGTGTGTGGGGGTGGGGGCGAGAAATAATTGTCGCCTTTCATCCTATTATTTTATTAATATTATATTCAAATGTGTGTGTGATACAACACCACTAAAACAAAAAACCCCTCGTTGTTGAATGGGCGCCACATGATAAAAAACGCCCCATTTTGTAGCGCATCCACTAAACATAGCTTAATGTGCTTATCTTTTACTAATCAGAATATTGCATCTGTCTAGGGTTATCTTTATGGTGAGCTTGTTGACTGTTTGATGTCTCTAATTTAGTTACGTACTTACATATCCATTCCGTGATTGCCTTCATTCACTAAACATAAATGTGCTTATTAATGGAATAAGCTTTTTCTACAATAACTCACTATAGGTATGTATCTCGTTTTTTTAAGTTTTATTTGTTTGGATAATTAATTTTAAAAAAGAGAGTAATATATTGTTTTTGGAGTTATTTGATAATAAAAGAAGCATAAACTTAAAGGAAAACATAATGCACACCAAGAGTTTAATAAATAGCTTAAATGAGGATTATATATTGTTACACCATGTATAGAATATGCTAGTGATCAACATTGTATGTTTTGAACATCGTTAAAACTGTTTTTTTAACATCCGACCCCTCTCATCACTAATATTGTCCGCTATGCCCACGACGAGCTCAAGAAATTGTTTTTGGTTGCCCAGGTGGAGACTTCCCAGGTGGTCACCCATCCTGCTACTACTTTCAGTTGAGCACGCTTAACTGTTGAGCTCTCCCCTCGTCCACTACCGTTAAACCCAAAACGTTGGCATATACTTATGAACCAAGTATCTCTCTTGTCCACGACCGATGTGGGATTTGCCTAGAATGTTACACCCCCCCCCCCCTTTAGACTAATCGTCCTTGATGAGTTTTGCCACACCATCCCATCCAGGAGGTGAGATTTGCCTAAAGTGTACATCGCGACACCATCGGGGACTCACCGTCTCTGATGAGGTTTGCCTCACCATCCCGAGCGACACAAGAGTGTCTCTGATACCACTTGTAACATCCGGCCCCTCTCACCACCAATATTATCTGCTATGTCCACGAATAGCTCACGGATTTGTTTTTGTTTGCCAAGTTGGAGACTTCTGTCACACCCCGATTTAGGGCCTAGGCGTGTGACCATAAGTTGGTACCTATTTTGTAAATGTATCAGAGTTATGGGTTAATTTTTGCGGAAGACTTTAGGTTTGAATATAATATTAATTTACATTGAAAATTTACTCGGGAATTAAATACCCCAAGTATGAGTTTACAAAATATATGTTTCATATTACAAGGATTTTAGTTTATTGAAACGGAGCCATCTTGTACGCGATTCTATCTTCATAAGACTCCAATCCTAGCTATTGCTACTTATGCTTAATTACCTGCAATGGGTTGGAAAAATACGTCAGCTATATGCTGGTGAACACGTATGACTCTATAAAACATTTGAATGACATTACAATACAAATATAGTTTTCTCGACAAGCTCAGCGGAAGCATTTCTACTTCCGGTCTATGTACCACTGCCCTACACACACAATTATTCCCGAGCCACGTAGCCCTTAATGGGAAACTAGTTATGACCATTAGCCCGCGGCCACGTAGCCTTTGAATGATTAGGCTGAACGGTTATGTTTGGATCCAGACACATGTGTATTTGGTCTGAGTTGATTTTATTCTCTACTTTGTATTATAATGTTTTAGAGGTCACATAATCTCATGAAAATATTGACTGACTCTTTAAGACAAACACCCGTTCATCTTATCGAGTATAAATATGTTTTGATTGATTGGAAAGGTTAATATATTCACCTGTATTGTCGGTGTTGGAAACCATGACTGATTGATTGATTGAGAATGATACTTAACCTATACATAATAGATTTGTATAAATACCTGAATGGTGTTTTGATTAAGCTATGATTGCTAAGCTTAACCTTGAAATCGTTTGTCTTTGATTGTGAATGAAAACACTTTAGTTTTTATGTGAAGTTTGATGTAGCATGCTTTGGCTTATAGGTTATAACATGTTGGTAAGTTTCTCCAGGTAAGTAAACGGGTCCCTCGGTTGATTGGGATTTGTACGAATTACTTTTCCTTAGGCAAGAAACTTACTACTAATGATATCACCCTTACAGTTTACTACATGCTCGTCAAAATATATCTTTGAGTAACATTACTTAGTTATGAAGTAGCGTTTATGAAAACTCGTTTATGAATGTGAATGTTTACAAATACTTTCAAGGTTAAAGGCCATAGCCTTGATTGATTGTCTAAGCTATAATTCAAATAACTTAAACATAACCCCTACCTTAGATTAGATACTTAGAATGATAATAAGAAAAAGGCAGGATCTTGATCTACTCGATTGTATGATTGCTAGCTTGATTATAACTTCGTTTCTTGCACAAATTATGAGAAAATGGCACGTCGGCTCGTCACGGCTATTGGGTACGCTTCCCTTTGCTAACTATGTGAATAGGCTGTTCTGGTGCCCCATCGCGATACGCGATGGGTTTTCTCATACCCGTCGCGTATCACGGCGCCGCAATTTGACGCCGCCTTACCAGCTCGTTACACGTGGCCTGTCATATCGTGCCACATGTTGACACGTGGTTGGACACGTGTCCAGTGACTCAGCATGGTCATCGCGATACGCGATGACCTCGAGGGTTTGGGCCGTAGCGTATCGCTATGCCACCCATTTCTGGGTCAATGTGCAAGTCCATCGCGCTACGCGATGGGCTTATGTTTGCCCCATCGTGTATCGCGATGGGTGAAGTTTTCAGAATTTTCATTTTTGGTCCTTATACTTATTAAGTTAGTATATTAGGCTCAAATTTTATAGGGTAAAAGACGCGTTGTTACAACTTCCCAAGAGATCACCCATCCTGCTACTACTTCCAGCTGAGTACGCTTAACTGTGAAGCTCTCCTCTCGTCCACTACTGTTAATCCCAAAACGCGTTTGTGATTTAAGAGGCGGGACATATACTTATGAACCAATGATCTCTCTTGTCCACGGCCGATGTGGGATTTGTCTAGGATGTTACAAACACTGTAACAACTCGAATTTTTTAAATTTATTATTTTAATTTAATACCTGACCCATTTTGATGTTCGGGAAATTTTGTCGCGTTTTTCGAATTACTTAACTATTATTATATTATTGTTTAATTATTTATATAATATATAATTATAACTTTCAAATTTTGACAATTATAACCCAAAACTAAAACAATTACCACTTTGTGTATCCACCCTCATTCTTCAAGGGTTATAGTGCAAATTTTATATATTATAATCTTATTAACCCTTACCCAGATCCGAACCAAGCCCTAGACCAATTTGGCTCTACCCGTTTATACAATTTAGCGACTTGGACCTCAATTCTCGTAAAGAATTTGGTAATTGAATCATAATATGTGTTAAGCATTTCTATTTCGGCCTACTGACTTCAACAATTAAGTTATAACAATCAAATTGATTCGTTTTCCTAGTTAAACTAAGCCGACACTCCTTGTTCATTAATCTATATCGTAACGAGCTTTAAAACTCAATTAGGCGCGACTGCACGATCCTGTAACCATCGCCTATCGTTCCCCCAAATCTAATTAAAATATCTTAGTCGTTTGATTGGGTGTTTTGAAGCTCTCCTGGCCATCGGGTTATTGAGCGATTAAACCAATTATCGGGCATCCTTAAAGGTAATTTGGATATGTATTGATTTCGTCCTTAATCGTACATCAAAAACCCTATGGTAAATCAACCTGATATAAACGAGATTAATAGATTTGATTTCTAGTGTTCATATTCTATTTTTGTTCAACGTCTTTCTGTTTATGTTTATTCATTCAATCTTGAAACCATCTAAACCCTGGCTAGGGTGTGTGTATTTATCGTTGTGGCACTGGCGCGGGTTCGAGTCCCGGCCAACCCTTTATTTTTTTGGTTTTTGTTAATTAATTGTTAGTTAATCATATCAATAATTAATATTATAAATATTATAAAATCATAAATAATCAGTATTTTCTTAATAACCGTCAGATTAATCGATCACTTTTCTGAACATTGGTTAAAGTCATATATATATATATATAGGATTATGATCATGTGAGAAATATTTTGAAATTGAGAACTTTGAAAACCATTTTAGACAACAAAAACACTCTTTTTAACAAAAAGATAAAAAAATATAAAACAAAAAAAAACTCAAAAATAAAAAAAAGTAAAAAAACCAAAATTTTTTATTTTTCATCCCGGTTTTATAAAAAAATAAAAATAAATAAAAAATATCTTCATAATGTACCTTATACTCGTTGAGCCACACAAATTAACTTTCGCTTAAACTAAATAAGGTTATAGACAAACTTGATTTATTATGTGTTGTAACTTTCATATGTTAGGTTCCTTCATAATGTACCTTATAACTCGTTTAATGTTTGTTTCATATATAACTTATAAGGCACACTAATCGTTTAATGTTTGTTTGATAGAATGTAAACAACTAAGTGATCAATTTTAGCATATATTATAGAGTTGGTTTCCTTATGTTGATGGATATTCTAATCTTTTTAAGTTTTGTGGAATTGATATGTGTCGATTTTTATCTTTAGCTGGACCGGAAATGAACATAGTGATACTAAAAGAAGCGAAGGAAATAGGGGTTCTTGCTCAAACTATTGAAAAATATGCATATGCGATTTTTAAAATTTTTATAGATGTTATTCGGGAAACACATTGAACAAATGCGGAAAAGTAGAAATAAATTGGATGATTTATGTATAAACGTATGATGATTTGTTTAGATTTTATTTATAGGTTTGACAATTTTTGTATAAATGTAAGATGATTTATGTATATAAATTGGATTTTGGGCGTTTGGTTACTACAATGTGTTGGTTAATGCAAACATAATTTAATTTAAAAAAAGTCAAATGTGTACAAGAGTTGTTTTTGATATAATCAAAAAGGTGTTTTTTAATATCATTTACAATGGTCTTTGAAGTGTTGTTTAATATCATTTACAATATTTTTTTACTACAAAGAAGCGTTGTTTTTTTGGTATTGAACCGTTTTTTTAATACCATTTTATAACAGTTTTTGAAGCGTGGTTTTTGTGAACCATTTTACATTGGTTTTTGAAGCGTTGTTTGTAGATACCATTTTACACTAGTTTCTAAACAGTTTAAATACATTTTGCAATGCAACATTTATAATGGTTATTAAACTGTTGTGTAAACCCCATTTAACTGTTTTAAAATGAACTTTTTCTGTACTAGTGTATGTTGGGGGCTTGTAGTTATTGTCATATTGATAAACTTAACTCAAATAATCCATAAGGCATTCTCCCACTTAAAAGAGTGATCATTTGTGATGAGCATAAGTAAGTTTGTACAGGTTAAAACACTAATCAAGTTTCGTATTAGAACTATAGCAGATAGTTACACTCATTCAAATTGAAATTTATTCAAGACCCCCAATATTCATACTAAAGTTTCAATATAATACACTTAATCATAAAACCAAAATAACTATCGTATAAACACTTAATCGTATTAGAACTATAGCAGATAGTTACGTTGCGTGCATACTTAATGTATAATATTTAATTTGTAGAAATTTGTTTATAGATCACTACGCGTGCATAAACATTATTATAGACAAAGCAAAGCATTGAGAAAATTAAAATAATGCATACAAGGTATCCACTAATATTCATCCGCAGGCTGGAGACTTTTAGTTATTGAATACCATAGCAAATGATCACTCGTCATGTACGATTATAACAAGTACTTTGTATCGAGATGTAATCCAACGCCACTCAAACTCTTACTAATCGAGAAAATAATGACGTTTTGAGTTATTAAAGTAAATATAATAAACATGATATGGAGTTAACAAATTTAAGCCCATTTATCATATTTATTAACATCCGACACTTTCAAAATTTTAACCACAAAGATGATTTCTTGTCATCTTTGCATTTAGCAAAGTCAGAATTCAGAATATGTATTTATGGTCTTTCGTTTCTTATATATATCACAACATTTTCTTTCCAATAATATACGCAATATCTAGACGAGTACATACTCGAGCACACATCACGCTTCTAACTATAGAAGCATAAAGTATCAATCTCATTTGCTCTCTCAACATCTAATAGAGGAACCAAAAAATCTCCTTTAACTGTTGGAGCGAGATACTGAAAGAAAGCAACATTGCATGTTATATGCTGCAAGTACATGATCAATATTAGGCTTTAGGGACATACCTATTACTTATGTGGTTTCTTTGAGATCCTTGTGTCAAAATTGAGCAAATCACTTTAGATCAAGCAATAAATCTAAGCTATTACTCCCTCTGTCTCATTAAAAAGTGTTTAAATTTTTTTTTCTCATTACAAATGTCAACTTTCAAAATTTATTAGTCAACTTTGGTGAAGCCAATTTTCAAGGGCATTATCATCATTTGATAAGCAAAGAAAAGAATTCCTTAAACTTTGTAGAATATATGAATCGTAGAATAATTATACTTTCATTCAATAACATAGTAAACTCTAATTTCCATTTGAAAAGTTTATGAACCATTTGAACTTATGCAAATAAGGGAAAGTGAATACGGTTCTGTTAGCCGTCTAATCTTACGCGCAAAACCTATCAAAACTACGTAGTTTTGATTAAAACTTTCCAAAAATCAATTAAATATTACATCTATATAGGTACATGAGTATTTGGACCTGGTTGAGTTACACTTCTTCCTAATTGACTTAATTCTCTTACATTCCCTTGTAATCCCTCGTAGAATACTTCCCCAAAAAGAAATTTAAATGAAAACAATTTATGGGAAATGCAACAATTTTAGTGAATTTGTTTTAATTGTGTTCTAATTTTCTCAATTTTAATTATCAAAATTTGGAAATAGTTTTGTTTGTTGGTCAGTATGCACGGCCCTTTTGAATGATGAAATAAAATGAATCAAGCTTAAAGATTACACCTCGCCAATAAGTTATTTACAGGAAGAAGATTTTGAATGCTCTGCATCATAAGTGTTGCATTTTTTTATTTATATAATGCCTTTTCATTTATATATGATTATTTAAAAATGAAAGATTAACAGGACGGTTGAGTTTTTTGGGCAGTTTACCAAAAGATAAATCAAAAATCTTGCCTTAAAAAATGATATGATAATTAAATAAGAGATTTATAATAAAAACTACTTAGTTTAAATTGGTTTTGCGTTGAAGTTTAGACGAGTGACAGCACCGTATTCATTTTCCCTGTTATTTTAAATATGTTTTAAACAATTTGCTTGTTAAAAAACTTCAAATTGAAGTTTTTCAAAAGTTGTCTCAACATTTAAAAAACTTATAAGCAAAAAAACAATTTTAAAAATCCACCCAAACACCAACTTCTTTACTCTTTAAGATATTAAAAGCATTAATTTTTTTTATTACAAAAATACTCAAGCATCTCCAAATTAGAAGAATATTGTTTACATCCACTATTTTAATTTGTAATTTGTTAAGGGTGTGTTTAGGATTCCTTATTCTCTTCTCCTTATGACTTATGGTGGTTGAATAAGTCCTTTTTGTATTAACAAAGTGTTTTGGAACACGTAAGGCCTTTTCCATTTCTCCTTATCAACAAAGCCAAAAAAGGGGGTTTCAATAAGTTAAACCAAACATTTTTTAAAAAACAACTTATTGTTTTATGTTAATCCAAACACTTTTTTAGAAACTCCTTATGATAAAGGCATAATAAGACATTTTCAACTTATCACAAAAATGCCTTTTTAAATAAGGAATCCCTTATGACATTTTTAACTCCTTATTTTCAACTCCTTATGACATTTTCAACTCCTTATGATAATGCCTTTTTAAATAAGGAATCCCAAACACCCCCTAAATCGTAATGATAAAGACATTTATTAGAAACTCCTTATGATAAAGCCATAAGACATTTTCAACTTATCAAAAAATGCCTTTTTAAATAAGGAATACCTTATGACATTTTTAACTCCTTATGACATTTTCAACTCCTTATGATAATGCCTTTTTAAATAAGCCGTGTACCCTACTCTTTTATTTTTTATGAATCAAGCATCTACTATATTAGTAAGACCATGAACAGTCATAAAGCTTGTGATTAAGGCATTAGGGTTATGGCTTTATACAAAAACAAGGTGTATAGTCAAAATGCCCCACCCCCAGACATTATTTGCCACGTGACGTCCAGTCACTATTAATTTTATTTGTTTTTTTAAATAATAATTAAAAAATATATTAAAAAACAACATTTAAATTAAAAAAAATACATTAAACTTACAAATAAAAACTAAATTAAAATAAAAAAATAAAAACTAATAACACTACATGTATTTTTCAAATATTTTCTCTTGTCGAGCTGCTTTTAGAGATTGGACTCTCGGGTCGTCTTCGGATAGCTCGCTTGATAAAATCTCGATGTCTTTGTCCGTTTAATTCCTTTTAAGTACTTCGACGTCGTCCAAATTTACTTTAAGTCGTTGGATTCCAAGTTCGTTTAAATCTTTGAGTCGAGTGTTTAAAGACGACGTCGCAACCCCTTTCCTCTTTTCTATGCCCTTGCTTTTTCTAACTCCTGGCCGAGGCATCTCGGTAATATCCGCTTTGGTTCAAGTTGGGAGCGTCGGAACAGAGCGTGTCCGGATCAACCGAAGACGATGTTTTAGACTCTTTTTTTTACGCGACCACCTTCGGCGTTGACATCCAAACCTTGACCCCATTTTGGTTGAAACCTCTAGTAATCTTTCCAAATGCCAAAGTAATTGAAGGCCCCCGACACCTTAAGTTGATACTCTGTCAATGCGTTTTCCATGACTTCCGCGTCCGAGACACCGCTACTTCTCGTTCGATTCATCCGAAAGAAAACCGTATGGAAAGCCATGCATTTGGTGTTTATATCAAAATGGGGCGATATAAACACCAAATGCATGGCTTTGCATACGGCTTTCTCTCGGATGAATCGAACGAGAAGTAGCGGTGTCTCGGTCGTAGAAGTCATGGAAAACGCGTTGACAGAGTACCAACATAAGGTGTTGAGGGCCTTCAATTACTTTGGCAATTGGAAAAATTACTTGAGGTTTCACTTAAAACGGGGTCAAGGTTTGGATGTCAACACCGAAGGTGGTCGCGTAAAAAAGAGTCTAAAACATCGTCTTCGGTTGATCCTGACACGCTCTGTTCCGACGCTCGAAACTTCAACCAAAGCGATAATGAAGCCGCGAATCCTTATGCGGATATTACCAAGATGCCTCGACCTAGGGGTAAAAGAAGCAAGGGCAGAAAATAGGAAAAGGGTCGCTTCGTCGTCTTGAAATGCCGAAATAAAAAGTCAATTCAAAGAAATGAATACTCGACTCAAAGATTTAAACGAACTTGGAACCCAACAACTTAAAGTAAAATAGGACGTCGTCGAAGTACTTAAAAGGAATGAAATAGACAAAGACATCGAGATTTTAATAAGCGAGCTATCCAAAGACAACTCAAGATACAACATGTAGTGTTAATAGTATTATTTATGTTTTTTTAAATTTAATGTATTTTTTTGTTTTAATTTAGTTTTTATTTGGTAAGTTTAATATATTTTTTTAATTTAAATGTTGTTTTCAATAAAATTAATAGTGAGTGGTCGTTGCATGACACATGAAGCCCGAGGGTGGGGTATTAACTTAAGATATAAACTGTTACTTTTATATTTTAACCTTTGTCATATTATGCATGTGACAATGAACTAGAAAAATAATTGTTGATATGATGATAAAAAAAATCCAAAGTTAGTTAAAATACAAAAGTTAAAAGATAGTTGACAGAATTACAAATTTTGTCCTTTAAAAAAGGTCAAAATACGTTTCGTGTCATTTTTTTAGTTTCTTTACAGTCGGCGTCCTTTAAACATTTATTTCCTACACGTTATGTCATTTACGCTAACTGGATTAGAAAAACTCAATTAAATAGCCACATGTGAAACGCATATGAGGGCATTTAGGTCTTTTGTCTGTGTCTGCAAACAAAAACACTTTATTATCTCCATCATTTTCAATTTCCCCCAAATACAAAACCAATTCAATTCAATTCTTCATCATCCACCACACCAAAATCAAATCAATTCAAAACTCATATCCAATCATTAAACCCATCTCTCAGTTTCCCCAAATCCCCAATTTACGGGGTTTTTCAAATGGGATGACAAACATTATCATATCATGCTGTCCATAGAAAGTGAATCACACTTGAAACATCATCATGCTGTCCAAAGACACTATAAACATTCCTTTTACCCGAACGAGGCACCTGTTGATAGTTGATAATATCAAGAAGAGTGAGATCCAGCATCCAAATCCCCAATTACTGGATCCTAAAATGCTCACTTGAATCACTTCTCTGGATATCAGCCTAAATCATCAAATCTTCAATTCATCCTCTTATTTTATCCAATTCATCAAATTCAGTTAGGGTGGAGAGGAGGTGGTTTCCGGCGGTGGTGGCGGCGACCGTGAAGTGGTGGTGGAGAGAGTGCAGTAAAGAAGTGGTGATACACAACGGACTTTTTCCAGCTGTTAGGGCGCCTTTTGGATCTCACTCGTCCGATACACGACACCTTCGGACGACGGTTCCGTCACCATCGTACGTTCGCTAGAGCCTGACCGTTTCGGAAACATCCGTACAGTAGCCGGCTGCTTACACTGGCGGCGATTGGAATCAACGTGAGTGTTCCGTTACGTCTTCGGTAAGCCGATAATCACTGGTTTGGACTTCAAATTCACCGTAAATTTCTGCAAGTTAGATCTGAAACTTTGTTCCGGTCGCCAGATTACTCACCGTCACCGTCGCCAGAGTTCATTGTTTTTCTGTTAGTTTGTTGTAACTTATTTGTAACAATTTGGGATTTGATAAGATGAAGAATGAGAGGGAAGGTGTAATAAATTTGCAGGTACAGACATAAAGACAAAAATGTCCTCACATACGCCTCACATGAGGGTATTTAACTGGGTATTTCTAACCCAATTAGCATAAAGAACATAACGTGTAGAAATAAATGTTTAAAGGACACCACCTTCAGGGAAACTAAAAAAAGACACAAACCATAGTTTAGCTTTTTAAAGCTTTTTTTTAAATGACAAAATTTGTAATTCTGTCAAGATAGTTTGGTACTTTGATTTGTTAAAAACTAACTGCACTAACTAGTTTCTGTTAAGATAACATTGGGTTAACAGAGTTAAATGAAAATCAATGGCATACTCCTAATCCACTACTGGATTAGGATGGATTAGGATATATATCAGGTAATCCGTCATTGAGAATAACGAATCCAAAATTCTTTCCTCTTAATCTGCTGGTAGCAATGAAGGATACACCAAACTAATTTTTTTACCACAACATTAACCTAATTAATTTATTAAAATACACCAATTTAAAAAAATCAAAAAATCAACACTCAAATTTTGGAAATATTTTAGCGAATAAAATTTTTAGCTTATTAAAAAACAAAACCGATATTTAAGCACATTAGTAAGTAACCACAATCATAGCTGCAAAACACAGTTAAAAAGGGATGCTAGATTTTAAAGTCTATACATCTAAAGGCCTAAAAACATTCGGGAATCGAAATACAGCTAATTAATTTTCTAAAATCAACAAAGAATGCAAATATTAAAAAGACGTCTTAAACCACAAAGATTGCAAAAAGAAGTTATCTCCAAAATTAGCCTTTAGATGAATAAACGACAAAACAAAAAACAAAAGTAAAAAGTTTCAGACATCCAAGGAAGGAAAAAGCAGCATAAACTCTCAAGCCTGGCGAAGGCGAAAGTTCTTAGTCGGCCACTGCGAATGTCTCTGAGAAACAAGCCTTTGGATTATCATCATAAACAAATATTAATTAATAAAACCATTACAAAATCATACACAACATAAAACAAACAAAGGAGCCTCAGACATCCAAGGAAGGATAAAACAGCATAATCTCTCAAGCCCGGCGAAAGGCGAAAGATCTTAGGCGGCCACTGCGAATGTTTCTGAGAAACAAGCCTTAAGTATTATCATCACCGGCCACCAACAAAAATAAAATCATTTGCTCTCAGAGTTTTCCACATGAGAAGCTTGACGTGCTAAGTTCACAACACATTAGCTAATAATCTTCAGTGCGGTTAAAGCAAAATCAATCTTCACTGAGCAAAAGTTAAAACATAAAACAATTGAATGAAAATATAACAAAGGAATTAAAACGATGAAGATCTGAAGATGTTTGGATGATGAATAAACGTAGGCGAAGAGGGTGATATAAAGAGGATGTGCTAGGGTAGGGTTTTAGTGGGATGTAAACGCCAGCCCATTAAGCCCAATCACCGATTTGGGTAAGGGTTTCTCTTGGCAAATCAAGCATTTTGATATTCATTTGGACTTATACCTGAGTTTTCAGGCTTGTTTCGAACTTTTAATCTAAAGTTCGAGCTTGACTTGTTAGTTATGCATCTAATTAAGTTTGGGTTCAGCTCGTTAGTTAATTGTTAATTAATTTATATATGTTTTTATTATTTCTATATGTTTTGAGCAAAATTTAAGCGAGCCTAATCTCGGATAGAGTTGGTCTAGTACCTTAATAAAGCCGAATGTCACGCCCCATTTAAATTCAGATCATTGTGTTCGGGATTCCGAAAAATTCCAAAAGATTTAAGAGCTTCTAGACTTATGATATTTTCTAAGGAAAACCATATAAATCTCACAGAAAAATTTAGTTACATAAGTCTAGAAATTTCCTTATAAATATTACATCTTTTGTAATATTTTATATTTGGAAAGAGATAAAATGAAAGGTCCTGGAAATAGGAGGTAGCAAAGTATAAATAGATGTAATCAACTCATTTGCAAGACACCTTTCAAAGTTGAAATACAAAGCATCCCTTGTAAACACTCTCAAAGCCATATAAGTTCCCTTATAAACAATCTTTGTTTCCTTTCAAACCTTTGAATCGTTGCTGCGTTTTGGTGATCAAGGTTGATGTTAGAAGGGGTCAAAGAGCCGCACGAGAATTTGGGAATCAATCCATGACACAAAGCTCGGTTCAAGCCCAACTAGGTAATATAAAACTAATACAAATAAGTCTACAGGAGGTAAAACTAAAAAAATACAAGGCTCAACGAGCGTAAACGGGCTTTCCATACAAGGCTAATTCTCGGGCTTAATAATTAAACAAGCTTTTTTGAGGCTCGGACTCGGCTCGAGCTAAAAAAATCTTAGCTTCTTTCGAGGTTTTTATGAATTCGAGCTCTAGTTGCTTGTGAGTGGCTAAGCTCGTTTGCACCACATTTACTAATTATAAACGTTTTTTATCAAATAAAAGTACCATATAACAAACAATCAAGAATTTTCTACTTATGACGTCATCTTTTTACTACGGTTAATTTTTTTTCTAACAAACTGTTATAATTTTTAGACTGAGAGCATAATAAAAATACAATAATAGCAAACACAATAAAATAATGGTAACATTAGAAATAAAAAAAAAAGATACAAATTTCTATTTTCTACATATTTACATCTTTTGAAAACGATCAATTATATATCTTCGATCTAAATATTGACAAGAAAGTCTTTTTCAATGCAATAAATGCATATTTTTTTACAAATAATCACCACCCATCCAATTATTGCATGCTTTATTTTTACATGCTTGATTGAAGCAAACACATCTTTCAACATTTGCCATGTAATTGGTGCAACTAATTTGTTAACCTCAATAAACTTATAACAACGAAAGAATATACAATAAGTTTCTATGTTTTCACCGTGTTTTTTTTCAAGTTTAGATATATCATTGGTGTCGGCAAACATTTTATGTTCTCTCAAATTAACAATGTAGTTGTGGAGCTCATGTATTACATCTTCTCTTTGCTCATAAATAATATCAAACAAATGCATCACGATTGACCTCACTATCTTTGGAACATCAAATGCACAATGGTTCTCTTTAAAACGGTTGTCAGACTCTTTGGTTTGCATATCATGTTAAATTATCAAACCCATAATAATAACTATTGATGATGTTAGTTTTTTTTTCTTTTATATTTCGGGTCAAAGTGATCATCGTACATTTCAATCTCCTATTTTTCATAAAAAGATGTGGCCTTCGTCAATGAATCAAGACATTCAAGTCTAAACATTTGTAATTTTTGCTCATTTGCATTAATCATGTCCATTGCATTCATTGAAATTTGACTATTTCTTTGAAAAGCTTGAGACAATATGTCGTAATCCCCCAGATGTGCTCATCTATTTGATCATTTTCCTTAACCAAGTAACAAAACAAACAATGTGTGTTGTGTTCGTTTTTACTTTACACTATATACTCTAACCTTTCTCAACATTCAGGAACAAAAATATGTTGATATAAACTATACAATACAATGATCAATCAATAACCAAACCAATACGTAGCTTTAGCACCCCTTCCCATGTAAGTAGTTCTACAAATGTGTCAAATATGAAGATGGTCAAATATGATCCAAAACTGCCAAGAGATTCAGGAACAAAAATATGTTGATATAAACTATACAATACAATGATCAATCAATAACCAAACCAATACGTAGCTTTAGCACCCCTTCCCATGTAAGTAGTTCTACAAATGTGTCAAATATGAAGATGGTCAAATATGATCCAAAACTGCCAAGAGATGGTCATATGTATAAATCAGAGGTAGGCCCACATTTAAGGAAAATTTTAAAATTATAACATAGCATAGCATAGCATATAAACGGAACTTTGAATGACACCGTGATAAATATATATTAAAGTTGCCCTATATTAATTTACAGTGTAAAGGCGGGTATAGATAGTAGTTATGAATTGGAATTTGTACCAAATATCGACCATGCGTTAAGTAACCCAATTTAAGGTTTGCAAAACACAGATTCAACTCTCAACTCCGTTAATCAGGAACAATAATTTCAACCCTCATTTCAATCCCCCCATCTAATGATTTCAGCCCTTGCGGCCACAAGATTCACAAACAAATGAATCAATACCCATCTTCATTGCAATAAAAAAGAATGACTAATTAACCAAATCTCATTCAATCTGAGACCCTCAACAACAATTACATAAACCAATTCGCATTCTATGTCGTTTTGTACAATAACACCCTCCCGGTCCACTCTCCAAAACCCGCCAAAATTGGGAGAACGACAATCCGCCTCCACATGGACCTGACCCCCACCACATTTTCAAACCTGACCCACTCACGACAGCAACACTGCCAACAAAACCTTCATCAAAAGACCACCACCAACATAGCCACCACGCACCCTCCAACTAGACGAGCTTGTAGAGTTAAAATCCGCAATCGACCCGTTCATAAATGTTCCATTCATCCCATCACTACACATGTACACAAAATAAAAATGTTAATATTTTCAAACACCAAAATGTATATAATATTCAAATGCACCAAAATGTATATAATTGCCAGTTTACCTTCCTATAAACTGGCAAGATCCATGACCTGCAATTAACCTTAATTTAGTAAACTTGAAACTTAAGCTTTAATAAACTTAAAACAAGCGAACACTTACTCGGATCATTAGTCGTTAACATTGCGACACCATTAAAGTCACAAGTCCCTTCAGCTTTACCCATCATATGATAATAACTGTCAAATGCAAACGACGCGTGTGCAGCCACATTATCCGGCTCATAACACGGTTGACCCTGCAACAAAGCCGAACAGTTGACCTTCCCGGCCCCACACGCCCAATCCAAAGCCGCCTGCAACATTTCAGAATCTGCCCCTTCTTTAGCCGTACAATGAGTCTGGTTCGTTGTGTCATTAGAAAAAGTCCGGCCTGCGTTAGTCAACTGCAAGGTATAAATCGGCTTCCCGTTAGGATCAAACAACCCCCAGTTCTTCTCTGACACGGGCCCGGGTTTCGTGTCCTCGTTGTAGAGCTCGTAAATGTAAGTACTAACCGGGATCCCAGGGTGTTTTGGGGTCCCGGTTTGGTTAATAATATGCTTGATCAAGTTACTGTTGTACGTGTTAGCATTGTCTAAAGTGGCATCGGGTTCGTTCGGGTCGCCTTTCGAGGGCCAGCCCGACTCGGTTACAAGAACCGGGACATTCGTCACGTTTAAAGAAGACATCGCGAAATAAGCAGCATCCACCATTGCATCAAACACATTGGTGTAATGTAACAATGTGTTTGCATCCACAGCTTCTTTATTCGACGGTAACGGGTTAAACAGCGCGTAATCCAACGGTATAACCCCGTTAGATTTCATGTAATCGTAATACGGGTACACATTAAGCATAAACGACGAACCAGTCGACTGGAGGAACTTAAGAACCGGAACCAAAACCGGGTTCCACGAGTGGTTAAAAAAAGCCTGTGATGGCGGGAACGAGTCGAGAATAATGGGGGAGGCGATAGGGGTCGAGACTTTGATCTGACGGTCAAGATTCGACGACACGAGGGCCCCATGGATGAACTTAAGGGCGTTGACTAGGACCGGGGCCGCATTCGGGAGCGAGTTGAAAACCTCGGAACCGACACATATAGTGGTAATGTTGGTTGCAGGGTAATGTGCAACGATGTTTTGTGACACCCAGTGGGCTGCGGTCGAGTTTGACTGACCGATGCCGAGGAGTTGTTCGTTGGGAATGGTTAAGGCTACTTTAATACCAGTGCCCGCGAGTGCAAACAGCATGCCGCGGTCTGCATCATATAGTCTCACGTGACGGATTTGTTGCGATTTAAGGAGTTCTACTACTTGTGTTGGATGTGGCATGTCTGAAAGATCAGTTCCAATGTTTACCCCTATGAATGCACCTGCATAAAAAAATTAGTTAATTACTGGTTAATAATTAGGCTAAAAGTTTTAAAAACATGATTTCTAGAATTATATTATAGATATTATTAAAAAGTTATAGCTATGGACATGAACCCAAATTATGGACCTCACATGGCAATGTTGATAATAAGACGATCAAGAGTAGATCTACAATATTCGTGACAAATGATATTCACATTCGGATCCATATTAAACCCAACCTTAAGAAATGTTTATTCCATTATTTTAGAATAGAAAAACATTGATAAAGAACCAATTTTAACTAAAAGACAGTATAGTATGATCCACTTGTTCATCATGATTTAATTTAATTCATTGGGTTATTAATGTATTGTCATCACAGACCTTAGTATGTGTTTTTACAACACAAACTTTATGAACACCGTTAAACAGGCGCCAAAGAATGGCGTATGCAAAACAAAATCTATGCATCACACATTTTATTTTACCTTTTTATTGTTTTAATTTTTAGTTAAAACCAATCACCGTATTAGTTTTAAAAGGATGGTCGGTTAAGTATAAAACCACTAGCATAGCTTTTTATAATTAAATCAAATTGAATGATACAAATACCAAGACATAAAAAGCTTCAAGTGATACAAAATTAGTACAAGTGGGGCGAAGGAAAGAATAAACTTTATTCCTTGGGTTATAAACCCATTTTTTAAAGAGATTATGTTCAAATCAACTCGACTTGATTGGTAACATTTACAGATTAAACACTACATGTTTCAACTAAAATAAACAAGATGTCACAAACTAAACATTATGGAGGTCGTTTGGTAACATTTATAACTTAAATATGAGACTGATATGTCATTAAACAATATTATTTTATAATAAAAATAAAAACCCGCAAAAGGTTTACATGAACAACAGAACAAGAAAGGATCTTTGTAAGGTTTTTACCTTCATCAGCAGAAACAAGAACATAGAGTGATGACACAAACATTAGCAGAAAGATTATGGGTTTAAACCCTTTAAAACCCACAACTTTGAACATGATTCCAAGTCTTCAAGAATGCCTACCACCCACAAAGCAAAAAAATTGAAGAAAGTGGTGGAAGAAAGTAGAATTGTTGGAAGAAGAAATGGGGTTTAAATATTCAAGAAAAAGAGAGAGAAAGAATGGGTTTTGTGCATAGATCTTGATGTGTGTCAGATGATCCAACGGTTGAGGATTTTATTGCATGTACTGCAGGTTTAGATGAATGAACACAATTGGGCTCAGTTGGTAGCCGTTGGGTGGAGTAAAATTTGTATGGAGGCAGGATTCCTGGCTTAGGTTGTCGAAATAAGGAATGGGGTTTTCCCAACGGTCATATTTATGTACCTTTTCCTGTGTAAGATGTCACTTTTTTTATTATTTTTTGTTTGTTTGTTTGTATTGTTGAGATTGTAGGAGTTTGGATACTTTACTTTCTCTCATTTCTATCTAATTATAATTTTCTGTTTTAAAAATTTTATTAAGTTATGCTTGTTAGGCTATTTGTTGTTGAACGTTTTGGAGGCGTGTGGAGAAGGTCATGTCGGTTGGCTGGATGTGGAACATTAACCAGGAATGGCTTTATATGGTCGCCGACTCACCGCTCAGCGGCATATAAGTAACCTTCTCAAGTCATGTGGCGAGAATTGTCGACCCTTTTTTTTGTTAGTTGTTAAATAATAACAAACAAATCATTAGCTTCACCTTACTATTTCCTTTTTCATTTTCTATTACTGACCTTACACATTTCACATTACCTTAACAACTTAGTTACACGTTTCATATTACCTTAACAACTTAGTGAGGACGAAATGTGAAAATCACCACCATTGCATGTGTAATGTCTATGTGGCATTTTTTTGTCATTTCACATTCACTACAACAAAAGTTCTTAACACCTTAAAAGGGAGGGTTTGTTGCCGAGGAGAGAGGAGAGTCGTCAGTTTTGTAAAGATATACGTTTAGATAGGTTTGTGTGAGTAAAGAGAGGAGAGATGAGATGTATTTGAATGGTTTTAAAATTAAATTGAAGATTGTTTACCTAGACTCGGTTTTAAGACCTGTCTATGACTATGGAAAACAAGAAACAGAATAGTCTTTAGGAGTATAAAATCGACCACTGGGAGAAAATATCGGAAGAAATTAACAATGTGAACACCTTTTACTTGGATCACCATTCACCAATAGAGCAAACCTAAAACACTTGGAGTGGGTATATTTGGTGTGATTTTGATCGTAATTGGGCATTTTAATAGGCCCTGCTTTACTCTTGTTTTGTGATTGGTAACTTGTATTTTTGGCTCTAGCGGCTTGCAAGATGTCATTTTTGTATATAATACATGTTCGGAATTCCTTCGTTAGTTGTGGCTAGAAGCATGGACCGGCTATGAGACGTTACTGCTTGGTGTGCAAGTTAATTAATAAACACTAATAACTAATTAGTTTGTGGATAAATATTTTAGAATTCTAATTGAGTTATGATAGGAAATGTGTTAGATAATTATTGTGGAATTAATTAATTGAGTAATAGTTGTAGTCAAACATGTATAGGTTTGCTATATATATCATGTTTAAGGTAAAGGCATTGAAATCAAGTTTTTGAGTCAATTTCTTAATTAGTAAACAAGTTTGGGTGTTAACCAAATAGAGTATATCAATTCTTAGAGCAGTGGAAATACCCCCTCACGGGTGCACCGTGAGAGGGGTTTTGGCGCCGTGAACCGTGAAACACCACCCCCTTCCTCCGTGAAGGGGGCGCGGCCATACCACCGCGACTACTTTAACGTTGGTGAAGACACAAACCGTGCATGTGGCCCCCAATTTAACGGTAATATTTTAAAAAATAGCCGGTGGCTATTAAATAAAAAAAAAAACTTTTTCCATTTCCTTTTTTTATCTATAAATATCTTCTCATTTTATTGAAACAAATACACAAAACTACTATTTTCATCTCTATAATCTATAAAAATTCCCTATTATTTTTTTAAAAATGTCATCATCGTCTTATTCCTCTTCGTCTTCGAGCGAAGAAAAAAACGCTTCTATGTTTCGTGCTTTCGCAACGGGGTGTAATGAGTGGTGGCAACAACAAGAAGACTCAGGTTCGTCAATACGACACGAAACCCGACGTGAACGTTTAAACCGTGACCGAGCGGCTGCGCACGAAGCACTACGAAACGACTATTTTAACACCCCGTGTGTTTACACGGCCTCAGAGTTTAAAACCCGTTTTCGAATGAGTCGTGAGTTGTTTTTAAGAATACTACACGACATCGAACGAGAAGTTCCTTGGTTTACCCAACGGGTTGATGCTAGAAATCGAGTCGGTTTATCCACCTTGCAAAAGTGTACCTCCGCGATTCGTTATATGGCGTATGGAACCGCTAGTGATATGTTCGACGAATATTTGAAGATGTCGGGTCGACACATCAGGTCATGTGTCTACAAATTCTCTAAAGTTATACTTTTGTTGTATCGTAGTAGATATTTGCGTAAGCCTACGGCTAGTGAGGTTGAACAGTTACAGGCGAAGCATGCTGAAAAACACGGTTTTGTCGGCATGCTTGGTAGCATCGATTGCACGCATTGGGATTGGAAAAATTGTCCTACTGCGTGGCATGGTCAGTTTGCACGAGGTGATCATCCATATCCTAGTATTATTCTAGAAGCGGTGGCGTCCCAAGACTTATGGTTTTGGCATGCATTTTTTGGTGTTGCCAGCTCAAACAACGACATAAATGTACTTGATCAATCTCCCGTATTTGACGATTGGATCAACGAGACGGGCCCGGACTCTTCTTTTGAGCTTAGAGGGACGCTTTACAAGCATGGGTATTACCTTGCCGATGGAATATATCCGATTACTCGACAATTGTCAAGTCGCTTTCGCAACCCATCGGCGTTAAACGACAAACGTACAAAAAAGCTCATGACGCGGCAAGAAAGGATATTGAACGAGCATTCGGGGTGTTGAAGTCTAAGTGGCCCATTGTGGATCGTCCATCCAAGTGAAAATGAGGAACATTATGTACGCTTGTGTTATTCTTCATAATATGATTTTAGAGGACAACGGGTTAGCGATTTGTCAACATAACCCAAATGAGGATGTGCCTATGTACGAAGAAATCAACGAAGATAAATTATTTATGTATTCACGACGCATAAAAAACGAAGAAACCGTCAAGAAATTCGAAGCCGAGAGATTCATGACGCATTAACGGCGGACTTGATCGAATGTATTCACGTTCGTTCAAGCAATCAGTAGTTTATTTATGTAACTTTTATTGATGCTTTTATTTTAAAATTATTGTAATGTTTTATTTATGTTTATTAGTCTTTGAATGTATTGTAATTATTATTAATCAATTAAATTTTTATTAGTTAATATAAAAAACAAAAGATTAAAAAAATAATAATAAAATAATTGAGGTTTCACATACTCTGTTTCACACAAGGTATTTCCAGTGAAAATGTGGATGTGAAATGGGTATGTAAAAGCTGATGTAACGCAGACGTGACAGAGAGAGAAGATTTCACTAGATTCACTACTACATACATACTCTCTTTGAATGGGTTTTTTTTGGTTTGAAGCGGTTTCTAACCGCTTTAAAGAACATCGCATCTAATAAATTATGTGTCATCTTTAAAGCGGTTCCAAAGTTTTTAATTAATTAAAAGCGGTCATCACTTTTAAAGCAATTTCATACTGCCACCGCTTCTAACAACACAAATAAAGGGCTATATTATATTATTATAAATAAAGCTGTCATATTAATTATTAAAGCCCACTAATTTATTATAATAACAAAACGATACAAAAACCTGCTATATTAATTATTAAAATTACAAAAAATTCCCAGATTCAACAATACGAAAACTATCCAAATTATCCGCATTCAAAATATCAGAATACATAAATCTAATTTAGCGTGGGCATTATTCTCACAATTTTATCATCGATCTCCGAAAGCGTTGCAAATTCCGATTCTTGCTAAATCTGAACGACAAATAAATAACGTTAGAATAGCCCGAGCAAACCATCTTATATCTAAGAACCCAATAAACCTCAACAAAATAACTCAAACAAGCCGACTAGTAGAAAAACCCGTAAGCATAACCCCGGAACAAAAACCCAACCCTACTTTTCATTTTACCTCAAAAACCAAATCCGACCCAAACTAACACAAGCCCAAATATGCAATCGCCTCATTTTACAATTTCTTATACTTAAGCTAAAATGACTTCTATAGTTCTGTACTTAAAGTTTAAGTCCAAATAGATCCATAGTTTTATCTATGATAGATTAGCCCCCTCCGAACCGAATACGTCCTCTCTAGCAAAATGCGTACCTGGTCCGTGTTCCTGTACAGGAGTGAACCATGATTTAGGTAACTATGGTTTTTACCAAACAAACTTAGGTGCCAGTGCAAAACAAACAATATTATATCTTTTGACTGATATCATGTTTTAGTGAAAAAGAACCATAAAAATTGTTAATATATTATGATGAAAAGAACAACTTGCCTTAGTGATTGTTAATATAGAGATAGGCCCAGGAGCAAATTCTTGAATACTTGGAGCACCAACAAGAATAGATCCTGAGATTAAAATTCAGCTTTAGTTAATTAACAGCCCTTTTTGTTTTAATAACATTCTGCAATTTGTACTGATGATTGATGGATTACGCTTTAAATGAAACGGCTAATGCTATAGTTTAAACTTAAAACCCTTGCAAATGCATTATCATTTATTACAAACAGAAGTAACATTATAAATAGTTTTCGCCTTCCAACATTAAAGTGAATCAAGAAAAATGATTTTTACATCAAACAGGTGATATGTGTGCACCTGTTGGTAAATCTAAATCAAGAGAACTGGAATCTTCAAAAATTCATCTAAAAACCATCAGAATTCATGTAATAGATAAGTTATAAGACAAATAGATAAGTTACAATTAAACCTGTAAGTAAACTTATCTTTAACTTTAAACCGACAGCATTATCCCCAAACAAGCAACATTATCCCTAACCATAAAAACCTAACTCAAGTTGCCATCTCTGTTTAATACCCAAATAAGCGACGGAGCGGCTCCGACGAATTTTTGGAGAACAAAGATCCAATTCTTCGTCTAGGGTTCCTTTGGTGAAGAAGAAGTAGCGCGTAACTGGCTTTATTTATTCGTTTAGGGTTTGAAAACTTTGGGGATTTGATAGAAAAAGAATTGGCATTTTAGAAGGTTTGAAGCGGTTAATGTTAAAAACCGCTTTTAATCTTAGTGTTTCGAAAGTCAGAAGCGGTTCCACTTACAAACCGCTTGTAACATAAAAGTTGGCCCGCTTCAATAGGAGACTTTTGTAGCAGTGTTTGTTTGTTTTACCCCACTCATTTCCATTGCTCTTAATTTGATATCCGCGTTAAAGTAATGTTTGTATGGTACTACATTTTTATTGTTTTCTAGGAAGATTAATCGTCATGCTCTTTTCTTTCCCTTCACCCTTATTCGTAGTCTTAACGAATATTAGTTTTGTTTATATTGAATAAAAAATAGGTTAGTCCACTATTCAAGTTTGTCTATATTGAGTTTATTGAATGAATATATGTATACAATTTCGTTTATATGCAAGCCGGTTAGATTACAAGTCTTTAACAATTTTTTAATAATTTAATTAATTTTTTCTATAAAATGATAAATTTTCTAAACGAACAAAAACGATTTCAACACTAATAGAAAATAAATGAATAATGTCAATTTAATCCTTTTCTTTATACGCATACTAGTTTTTATCCTCCGTATTACGGGGGTTGTGTTTCTTTTCGTGTTTAATATTTATATTTTTTCGAATTATAATTTTATTTATTGTAACAAAGTTAATAATTTACTTAGAATTAATGATGAAAAAGTTTCAGAAATAAATGAGATGTTATAACTCGTTTGAAAGTTATGGGGTTGAGACCCATGTCTCGCTTATTTTTTTACTACAAAATTGTTTGTTATCTTCTTCTTAAAAAAATTGGATATTAATTTTTAGTATAATCTCTATTTGATTGGAATTTTCATATTAATCTGTTCGCTTGAGAGAATGTAAGAAGCAAACAGAGGGCTCTTAAAGTTTCGTTTATTTGTATATATTTAAGATTAAGATTCTTAGTTCTATAGTTTTTCTTTTTTTTTTCTTTTTTTCTTTTGCGCGTAACATTTATTGTAATTTATTTACATCCTCGTATGTTGTTTTACATTATTCGTTTATAATATTTATATACTTTTTTGAATTTTAATTTTATTTATTGTAAGGAAGTTAATAACAACTTAGAATTTGATGATAAAATGATTTTATAAATAAATGAGATTTTATACTCGGTTTAAAATCAATCTGGGTTTTGTGAAACCCATGACCGACTTATTTTAATTTTTTTTACTATAAAATTGTTTCTTAAAATAAATAATATATTTTTAAAAAAATGGATATTAATTTTTATTATATCTCTACGTTATAGAATTTTCATATTAAATATTTGATAAGATTAATTTTTAATATAATGAGATGTTATAACTTGTTTAAGGGTTATCTGGGTTTAGTGAGACTCATACCCAAAAATTTGGGTCAAATGAATGAAAAGCATTCATTTAATAATAAAGCATTCTGGTGGCTTGAAAGAATTTAAGGAGCTTTCTTTTATATATATACTAGTTTTTATCCCCCGTATTACGGGGGTTGTGTTTCTTTTTCGTGTATAATATTCATATTTTTTTGCATTTTAATTTTATGTATTATAAAAAAGTTAATAATATACTTAGGGTTTGATGATGAAATAGTTTCACAAATAAATAACATGTTATAACCCATTTAAAAGCTATGGGTTTAGTGAGACTCTTGATCCGCTTATTTTTATTTTACTATAAAATTGTTTCTTATTATAAATAATATATTTTTCCTAAAAAATGGATATTAATATTTAGTATATCCATACTTTATAATATTTGCATATCAAATACTTGGTGAGATTTATTTTTAAAAAGTGAGATGTTATAACTCGTTCAAGGTTATCTAGGTATGATGAGACCCATACCATGAAATCGGGTCAAATGCACTTGAAGTCTTCATTTACAAATTAAACAATATGGTGGCTTGAGTAATGTAAGAAACAATCATAAAGCTTTTAATATTTCGTTTATTTACTGGGGTTGTTTTTTATTATTTTTCTAATATTTATTTATGTTTTGAATTTTTATTATTTTATTGTATGAAAGTTAATAATATATGTATGGTTTGATGATAAATTGTTTTGTAAATAAATGAGATGTTATAACCCGGTATAAAAGCTATATGGTTTAATGAGACCCAAGACCCGTTTATTTTTTTTACAATAAAATTGGTTTTTTAATTATAAATAATATATATATTTTTAAATAAATAATATATTAATTTTTAGTATATCCCCACTTTATAGGATTTTTATATCAAATATTTGGTGGGATTAGTTTTTAATTTAATGAGATATTATAACCCGTTTAAGAAATATATGGGTTTGATTAGACCCATACCCTTGAATTCGAGTCAAATGCATGAGAAGCCTCCATTTAAAAATCAAGGAAATCTAGTGACTCCAAAAAAAGGGGGAGCGACCACATTGCGACACGTATAATTTTAATTTTTTTTGTTTATATATATTATAGATACTAGTTTTTATCCCCCCGTATTACGGATGGTTGTTTTATATTATTTGTTTTTAATATTTATAAATTTTTAAAATTTTTATTTTTTTATTGCATGAAAGTTAAAATTATACTTATGGTTTGATGATAAATAGTTTCACAAATAAATGAGATGTTATAATCCAGTTTAAAAGTTATATAGGTTTGATGAGACCCAAGACCCGTTTATTTTATTTACTATAAAATTGGTTTCTTAATTATAAATAACATATATCTTTTTTTTAAATATATCATATATTAATTTTAGTATATCCCTACTTTATATGATTTTTATATTAAATATTTGGTGAGATTGGTTTTTAATTTAACGAGATGTTATAACCCGTTTAAGAAATATCTGGGTTTGATAAGACCCATACCCGTGAATTCGAGTCAAATGCATGAGAAACCTTCATTTAAAATCAAGCAAATCTTGTGACTCCAAAAAAGGGGGAGCGACCACATCGCGACACGTAGGATTATTGAGCTTTCATTTATATATATATATATAGAAAATGGTTCAAATAAAAAGAAAGAGTTTCCTAAGAATGGTAAGAACCAATACATTTTTGACAAGTGACATTACAACCTATGGTGAAAGAACAATTCTAAGAAACTATGTCGGTTATAGTGGTGAAAGAGTAATTATAGGAAACTATATCGGTTTTTGGTAATTTTAAATCTCAACCATTGATTAACATGATCCAATGGCTATGATTTATTCCTAGTTTTCCTAGAAAACTACTTCTTTTTAGTATAACCTTCCCATATATATATATATATATATTACTAGTTTTTATCCCTCGTATTAAGGGGGTTGTTTTATATTATTTGTTTCTAATATTTGTTTTTTTATTCTATGAAAGTTAATAATATACTTATGGTTTGATGATAAATTGTTTCACAAATAAATGAGATGTTATAACCCGGTTTAAAAGCTATATGGATTTGAAGAGACCCAAGACCCGTTTATTTTTTTAACTATAAAATTGGTCTATTAATTATATATCATATATTAATTTTTAGTATATCCCTACTTTATAGGATTTTTATATCAAATATTTGGTGAGATTAGTTTTTAATTTAATTATATGAGTTTGATAAGACCCATACCCGTGAATTCGGATCAAATGCATGAAAAGCCCCATTTAAAAATCAAGCAAATCTGTGACTTCAAAAAAATAGGGAGCGACCACATCGCAACACGTAGGGGTTTTATGTTTTCGTTTATATATATTATAGATTTAAAATAAGATTAAGATAGTCTCTCAAATTCTCTCTTTTTCTTAACAGAAATAAAAAAAAGGACATATTTTCTCTTGGACCCATTTGATATTTTTCTTTCAAGAAACGAATATCTTTTAATGTATATGACAAGATTTGCCTCTCTAGACTTTGTATACGTATACTTTGACAACTGACTCGTCATTTTTAGGGTCTACGTGTTGGTGGGTTCTAAGAATATTCATGACGGGCCCAAAGTATATCGGGACAGAAACATGCCAGGACAGAAAAACATTACAAATGATAATAATGATAAAACATGAAACATAACAATCTACATAATTAGCATATACAAGACCCGATTAAACAATAAATAATTGTTTTTTATAACAGTTAACTTAAACACCCCAGGGATCAACAAATGATAGCGGGTATTGTTACCGTAACAAGCATTTTTGTTACCGGTATCCATTTTTAACAATTTTTGGAATTGATATTTCCATAGTTTTGTATTTATAAAAAAGAGGGAGTTAATCAACATTAATTGTTTTGATAATAACTAAATTGGTGCAAAGTAACATGAAAAATTATTAGTTTATCACTGATTCTATATATCACACTCATGTTACTCATCGTTTGATTGATCATTAACAGTCACTTATAAGTATGATTAAGTTATTAATAAAGAATCTATATCCAAGATTAAAGATGGTTGAATTAACAAAATTAATCATCATTGTGTTAAATTGAAGATTATAGTATTCTACATTGAGATTGAAGATTGTAGAATTACACAATTAATCCATTTAAAATCAATAACCTTACTTAAATTAAGGTGTGAAGGTTTATAAACTTTAGAAAACTTAACAAAATTGTTTAAATAATAAGTGACTTTCAAACAATAAGTGACTTAAGTATCATCAAAAGAGTTAAGTCAAACTCAAGAATGGAATGATTAGCAACTTTGGTTAAATAAACCAAAAATATGCTTAACCCATTAAGTGAAATACTTGGATAGTGAAAGGGACACTTTTTCACATGTGAAGGGTCTGCAATTGAAAGTGAAAAGGTATATATAGACTTCACACAACGTTCACATTCACAAAATAAGGTGAAGTGAACTGGTCGTCCACGAATGATTGGGTCAACTGTGGACATCGACGATCGAGCCATCAACCAACATTCTCAGCACCCCGCATGCTTGGCTATAAATAGAACGCTTATGCACTCATAAGTTTTCACTCATTTTCTCTTCAACACATACACACTCTTTGAAATTTTGTTGATGATTTGAGAGGCGAACACACTATCTTGATGTAGTGTTGTTATTGTATTGGGAAACTCCTTTATCTTGACATAAAGTTTATTATTGACAGAGTGAAGACTAACTTTCTTGATAAAGTGAGAATTAAAAGAATCGTAAAACTAGTTACTTGGTGTAACTAGTGAAGTTGACAAGTGACGAAGTGTAAAACTAGGTATTGGAGCAACCAGTAAAAAAAATCTCGATCGGTGGATCGGGAAAATGTCGTAGAGTTAGTTAATTAACATTCACTTGAACCTATATAAATCAGTTGAAAAATAGTGGAAATCAGTTGAAAAATAGTGGGCTGATCCGACCCAACCCACTCAACCCGTTTTTAAAAGGGGCCGACTCATCCATTTTGCCACCTCTTAAGACTAAACCAAATAATTTGCCACCTAAGACTTAACCAAATAATATTTCGACGTCTGCAAAATTGTTTCATATCCAAAAAATTGATTACTTCGACGTCTAATAAAAGGGAAACATCACATCTCTTTTCTAACCAATGGTGAAAATTAGAGATGGCAATAGGAGTGGGTTGGGTTGGGTTGGGTTGGGTTGGGATGATGGGTTAGGATGGGTATGAGTCAGGATGGAATTTTAAAATAGAGGGTTATGATGGATATGGGTCAAGATGGATAAAACTAACCCATCTTGACCCAAGTGAAGGTTGACATACAAAGGGTTTTAAAAACCCCTAAAAAAATATTCAAAAATCTATTAAAAAAATAATAACTCGAAATATAAATAAAAAACGCAAAATGTAAAATAACTAAAATGTTTCCCTCATCCTCCTCGTTCATAAAAAAAAAAACCTTTTGTTCCGGCTCAAATTTCGAGTTTTTCAGGGTTTTTTTCAGTTCGTTTTTTTTTCATTTCGGTCGGTTTCGGTATCTGCTCGGTTTCAATGATTTCGTTTTGATTTCTCGGTTTTTTCGGTTTCAGTTTTGTTTTAGTCAGTTTTTTCGGTTTCATTTCGTTTTTTTTTGTTTCGTTTCGATTCATTTGTTTTATTTTGGTCGGCTACGTTTCAGTTTTTTTGTTTCGTTTTGGTAAGCTTTTTGATTGCATTTCGCTTTTTTTTTTGTTTCGTTCTGGTCAGTTTTTCAGTTTCATATCGGTTTTTTTTGTATCGTTTTGGTCGTTTTTCTATTTCGGTTTAGTTTTGTTTCAGTTTTTTTGTTTCGTTTGTCGGTTCGGTGTTTTTGATTCATTTTGGTCCGGTTTTTAAATTGCATTTAGTTTGTTTATGTTTCATTTTGATCAGTTTTTCAGTTTCAATTTGGTTTTTTTGATTCGTTTCGGTCGTTTTTCTATTTCGGTTCAGTTTCGTTTCGGTTTGTTTGTTTTGCTTTGGTCGGTTCAGTGTTTTTGTTTTGTTTGGGTCAGGTTTCAGTTGCATTTCGTTTTTTTTTGTTTCGTTTTGGTCGTTTTTCAGTTTCGTTTTGGTTTTTTTGTTTTGTTTCGGTCGATTAGGTGTTTTTGTTTCGTTTTGGTCGGTTCGGTGTTTTTGTTTTGTTTTGGTCCGCTTTTCAGTTGCATTTCGCTTTTTTTTGTTTCGTTTTGGTCAACTTTTCGGTTTCATATCGGTTTTTTTGTTTCGTTTTTTTCGGTTTTCTATTTCGATTCAGTTTTGTTTCGGTTTGATCGATTCGGTGTTTTTGTTTAGTTTTGGTTAGCTTTTCCGTTACATTTTGCTTTTTTTTGTTTCGTTTTGGTAAGCTTTTTGATTGCATTTCGCTTTTTTTTTGTTTCGTTTTGGTCATTTTTTTATTTCGGTTCAGTTTCGTTTTTGTTTCGTTTTAGTCAATTCGGGGTTTTTGTTTCGTTTCAGATGAATTTTGTTTCGCACATGATAGTTTGGGTATTTTGAAATAGATAAATTTTGGATAACTTGGATATTTTGTTTTGACTCATTTTAACCTATAAATGAAACTCACTTGTATGTTTCCAACCCATCCTGACCCACTTGTAGAATTTTTATGATCCATCCTAACCCATTTTACTTTTAAAGTTTATCCATCTTAACCCAAAACAACCCCTTTGGGTTGGGTTTGCCACCCTTAGTGAAAATCAATACCAAGCATGTTTTCTTCACCTCATGTTGAAGTTTATGATGATCAAGTGGTTTTCATGTATTTAATACAGAGATGGTAGCTGATCATTCATCAACCCTTTATACACACAACAATAAGATTTCACACTAACGACATAGAAAGCAAGCCGACCAGTGTCTGCAGCTGCATAACACAAGCAGTACTAATACTGACATAAATAAAGTTCACGTTTTGTGTAATCATTTCCGGCCATTGTGATCACTCAATTTAACCGAAAGCTTATTTTATATTACCTATTATATTCTCATAATCAAAGAAAAGAGGTTTTGTACATGCTGAAACCATAATGGATCTTACTCTTATAAGGTAGCAGTGAAAGATCTGGAAAGCATAGCCAGACTGAATGCCGTTTAATAACCGGGTTGAAAGAGTACTAAATTTATTAAAAGGGTTCTTATTCAGATTTTAGAGGGGGCTATTGAAAGAGTACTAAAAAAAAGTGTTTAATATTTTAATTTTCCCTCACTACATTTCCATAAGCAAACTAATAATTCTTCTAACTGCTCATTCTCTGATCCTTTGATTTGATTCAGTTCCTTTATTGCCAATCTAACTATATACAACCAAGTTTGTTAGCCCGACCTTAAAGATAAGTAAACAAAAATAATTAAAAACACACTAATTACAATAACGTTTTCACTTGAGCTGCAACCAATCATTGTGTATACTGTTACCAAGTTACTAGGCATTACACATGTTCACAATGAACATTAAACAATTCTAACTGAAACAAGACACAAGTTTATATGCATCCAACACATAGGCATAGGCATTGTGCTCGGCTCACCAACTCAATCTGCCAACCCGACACGATTGACACAAGTATATTTCCAGTCACAAAATAAATAAGAAAGGGATTAACAGGGTTAGGTGGCAGTTAACTAAGTTTGCCTTGTTAATAAGTTTATTAAGTTAAGATCCTAATTTCTTTATTCACAAAACTAATTCGACCTCACGCCTAGTTTATACTTGTGTTGCGCGTCTTCTTAATCGCCCTAATCCCTGCTTACGCGATAAAGAACCAGGCCGCAAAGGTCCACTCAACTCTTTTTAAGAACTAAAATAGCATAACTCAAGTAAACCTTTCTGTCTTAAAGTTTAATAGCACATTGTTTAATTAACATACTAGACGAAGCTGGCAACCTAAAAACCTAATAATCAAGCTCTAGCAGAAACGAAATAGCTAAAATCAGTATCCAGTCACATATATCGAATCTAAACATCTCCATAAGCTCATCTCCTATACTTAACAATCATTTCTAAATTCAACATTCAAATCAGTCATGAACACTTCAAACACAGTAAAATATAACGCAATAAAACTCAACATATACTTCCACAACAAGTCAAACCGATTTCAAACCCTAACACATAAACCGCAGCAACAGGTTTCACAGATCTCAAATACAAACAGTATTCAACACCAATAAGTACTCAATCAACACATTATTATTATTATTATTATTATCATCACATCCAAATACATCTCACCTTAGTCCTTATTCTTGAGCTTCTCAATCCGCTGATTCAACTGCTCGACACGCACCACAAGCTTCGTAACCGAGTACAAGATCCAGTAAAAGACGAGCGCAGTGGCAATAAGCAAGGCGTTACGTTGACTCTTCATGATTGACTTCTGGTGACGCAGGTGTTCAGACGGGGAGCAATCAGCTGCATCGCAGGAAGGTCTGGTTTCGTACTTCCAGTAGATGTCTAGTAATAAGAAGATGCAGAATGGGACGATGGATAGGAAGGGTTTGAGGAGGCTGGTGGTGACGGCGGTTAGGCCTTTGCGGAGTGCGTTGAGGCCTGGGAGAGTTAGAAGGATAATCATTACGGCCTCGGCTGCAGCCGCGTAGCCGAGGACTACCCATTCTAATGCCATTGGTGTGATTGATGGATTGGATTGGTTAGGAGTTGGAGGATGAATGAATTTGGGGGTGGGTTTTGATGGAGGTGGATTGGGGAGGAAGTAAGGAATATGTGCGTTTGTTAAGGGGGCGTTGTTTGCTTAATCCGTTTATAAAACATATGTACAATACTTAGACACTTAATGAAAGCTAGGTGACTATTACATGTTGTAATCACGTGAATGCCCGAGAAAATATATAAATGGTTTAAACAAATAGTAAGAATTAACTCACTAAAGATACTTTAACTATTTAGCAATTTGGATTATCAATATGATGTAAACATGCACATAAATAGGGATGGCAATGGATCGAGTTTGGGTCGGGTTTAGGTATTCCCAAACTCATACCCGGTTATGAAAGTCCGTCCCAAACCCGTTGGGTTTTAAACGGGTAATTACCCATCGTGTTTCGGGTTTTCCCATCGGGTTTCGGGTTTCTTATTGGGTTTTTATAAAATACCCGTCGGGTATACCTGACTCAAAAACCGCTAGGTTTCTACCGGGTTTTGACAAAATATAAATAACCGATACAAAGATGGTTACCATAAAGATAAAATATCTCAAATAATTGACATAAACAAGTTCCGACAAATAATATATTTGGAATATAGTATATATATGATATAATAAGCTATATCGGGTATATAATCAGGTAAATGGGTTTATGTTATCGGGTATATTTGAAATCCCAAACCCGACTCAAACCCGCGAAAAATTTTAAAACTAATCTCAAACCCGTCACAAACCCTAATGGGTCGGGTATTACCCATCCCATTTATATCGGGTTTCGGGTTTTCCCATCGGGTTCGGGTTTCATTGCCATCCCAACACACAAATCGTAGAAGAAGGGAATTCACGTCAATTATAAATTTTAAAGTTAATTTTACAAGTGACTTATATGTTTTGATATTTTGAATTTCGCAAATTTAGTTTTAATACTTTATAACCGTGTAACATGTTAAAAGCTAGCATAAAGTTAGAAATAAAATATTAAAATATATAAAATATTTTAATTTCTACTTAAAAAAGATAAAATAAAAAAATAAACCCAAACCCCACGATGCTTTATAATAACACTACTTTTACGCCAAAATATGTAGTACATACATGTTGAAATTCGTAAAAAGAATTGATCCAATCACGAATTTATTAGAAAAAATGTCAGGCCTTGTCGGGTATCGCTATTAGATTTTACGGGCGGACAAATCGCGGGCCTTACCTGAAGGCCAGAATAGCGTATATTGGGCTGAAGGCGATTAGATTTTACGTGAAGGCCTAGAATATATATATATATATACACTTTTTTTGCCGGTACCGTAATTATAGAGGTATGGTACCAAAAAGACCCAAATACCCTTAAATATCATCCGCGGGTTATAGAGGAACCTCTCATATACCACCCGCGGGACATATGGATCACCCGCATAACACAGTAGAGGAAGAACGTCCTCACACCACACGTGGAAACATCTAGACACCCTCAGAAGTCATCCGCGAGATAGAACATCTATCCGCCAAAATGACCGGAAGGCAATGCCAACTGGACAACTGTCATGAACTAACTATCCTCTAGAAGAGTATCCACGATTGTTACTTAAAGAATACGTGACTCGCCAGCCAATGAGCGAAGGACATATGGCCAGGTTATTATAACCGTGCACATGGCCAGAGTGTGGTCCGTCCTATCATAAGGCGACGCGAATCCAGGTTGTTATACCCATGCACATGGGACGTATTGCTCAACCTATCACAAAGGGATACGCGTCCAGGTGGTTATCAAGATATTCTAGAAGGGGACAGCTTGCCTAATCACCTTCCTACATCCTTCGGCTATAAATACCTTGTCAACCTGCATGAGATATTCATTCACATTCACTCTGACTCACTTATACTCTGACTACACTTAGTCTGTATACTTCAATACTTTATTCTTTACGAACGATACTGATTGTCATGCCGGAGAGTGGTTACGGGAAAACCCCTCTCTTGTCCTTCCTGCAACGAAACTCACGGTGTCTGTTTTGCAGGTTCCGGTCATTGGATTTCGGGAAGTTGTGCTCATACTGTGTTAGTAGTTATCGTATTTTACCCTGTGGACTCACTGGATCCAGGACCCATACCCGGGGATCAGATCCGTGTTTCTTCATTGGCGCCATCCGTTTTGGTGTTAGAACAACACAAATTTTCATTGGTTTTTCGGTTTGTTTAGTATGAGTAAACTTTCTGAGGGGCCGACGGGAACTCCTGCACAAACTCCACGTGTCGTTAATACTAAAGCACCAGAGGGTTTTGCTTCGAGTATGTTTGCACGTGGTACAGCTCCGGGTTCACGAACCACTGATACAACACCTGGTGGTCGTACCCTTGAGCGTGTTGTTGCACCATCCGGGCCAACTCCAACCGATATGGGACATGTTACGGCTCCGAAAGGTTCTAATCTGGGTGACCTCGGACGGATTATGAGGGACACTCGCCGAAATCAATCAGTGCTGGATCTGGAAGATGATTCAGGTGATTCCGATTTGGCGAGAGCTCGTCGTCATAATTCCAGATCCATAGGACCACTATCTCCGGAGGAATGGCTCCGCGTACAACAAGAAAGTTTGGCAGCTGAATACGACCACCGGGTTCGAAATGAACGTTATCATGCCCGTGCTTTGACTTATGAAGAGTCTTCTCAGAGATCTCTTTCTCCTCCTCCAACGGTGAGGAGAAGTCAGATTCATTACAGCCAACAAACATAACAAGAATTTGTTGAACCTCGAAGGTTGCGCCCTCGTCCTCGCATGGACATGCGGTTGCCTTCCTACTTTGATAAATATGATAGTTATGACTCAACTTATCACCCGGGAGATTACAGTTTCTACACGGGTGATAGCAGAATGAGTTCAAGAGCAAGAAGCAGTCGTCCGCGGGACGTAGTCCGCCACACCGAATATCATAGTGATGCTGAGGAAGATTTCACCAAACCTTACTGCCCGGCAGCCTTTGCCGAGAAGTCGAAGTTTATAGCAAGCATTGCGACAGCACCTTTTCCTGTCAATGCTAAGATACCTACCTCGGTGGGTAAGTACAATGGTATGACTGATCCTAGTGATCATCTTCAGAACTTCGTGGCAGTGGGTGGTGGGGCGCTCCCTTATTGGTGTCACATGTTCGCATTGACACTAACGGGGGCAGCGAGAGAATGGTTTGAAAAGTTACTTGACGGTCAAATCTCTAGCTGGGATGATCTAGTGAAGAAGTTCTCACAATAATTCAGCCAGCAGAAGAAGCACACGCGTGACCAGTCAGAAATTCTGGATGTTATACGTCGGGATAACGAATCCATAGAAGATTTCATTACCAGGTTCAACGACGAAAGTCTGAACATTGGTGGGATCAACAAGGACATGCTTCGTGGTGCCGTCCGCGAGAATGTCAAGTGTGGCGAATTGATCCGCACATTCACTGGAAGAGATGGAATGCCGAAAGAATGGGACGATATTATGACCGCGAGGAATTTGTTTGCCAACACTGAAAAAATATTAGGGAATAACAATTCAAAAGAAAAATTCAAAGTCGAGTTTCAAACTCCACGACCCAATAAACAGGCAAAAGGGCCAATCTGGTCAAGACTTCAGCCGAATACGGAAGCATCAAAGCCATTTGATGCAAGATCTCTCATTGGCAACAAGAACAAAGCAGGACCCTCGAATCGAGGTCCTAACAGGTGGACTCCTCTTTCAAAGACTCCCGCTGAAATTCTCACCACAGAGAATATAAATTTTCGGAAGCCACAGCCACTCACAAGGAGGTCATTCCTTGACACCAAAAACATTGTTCGTTTCATAATGATGTTGGTCACAACACGAACGAATGAAATGCTTTGAAAAGTGAGATTGAGGCGGCTGTGAAGTCCGAGAAACTTGGACACCTGGTGAAAGATGGAAAACCCGGGACTGGTAAAGCTCCCGTGCGGGACAACCAGTGCCCATCCAAAAAGCAAGTCAAGGACTTAAACGTCCATATGATCCACGGTGGACGTAGAGTTGGAGGAAAGAGACGAGAGTCTGATGATGAAGAGTGGAAGAATGAGCCAGTGATTTTCTTACGAGTCAAGGGAGGCCCCAGCAACAAAAATCCATTGATCATCACTACCCTCTTCGGCCACTATCGCTCATAATACGTTTTCTTCGATACTGGTAGTACATCGGACATCATGTACGAACAGTGCTTTGAACAGCTTGATGACGAGGACAAAGAAAGACTGAAACCCATCCATGCTCCTGTGTCAGGATTTGGAGGAGAAATAACGCACCTGCGAGGGGTGATTTATTTCCCAATCACTTTAAGCGATGGAATTCATTCAAGGACCGAGGAGGTCGAGTTTTTAGTTTTGCCAGAAACGTCGAAACATGACATCATCTTAGGGTGGGAAGCGATTGGAGATTTCAATGCTCACCCGTCCACGGCTCACGGTGCGGTAGGTGTTCCAACCCGCACCGGCGTAGAAATAATTCATGTCAATTGACATTGCTTCACTACAGAAAGCTCAAAACCTAGAAAGATTCCAAAACAGTCTCTGAGGACTGAACCAGAAAAATGGATTTTGAACAAGAAGTTTCCTGATCAAGCTGTGACAATCGGACCTGCTATCTCTGAGATAGTAAGGAATTTTCTGAAACAGTTGTTAGTAAAGAATGTAGACGTCTTCGCATGGCAACCCGCGGACATGACCGGTGTCCCTCGGAGTATTGCGGAGCACAAATTGAGGGTAAACCCGGTGTTTACACCAATTGTTCAGAAACAACGTAAGATGGGTCCGGAACAAACAAAAGCAATGAATGAGCAAGTTCAGAACCTCTTACAGGCTGGAATCACTCGTCCAATTCAATATCAGACCTTGGTCGCCAATTTGGTTACCGTCCCCAAATGTAACGGGACGTGGAGGATGTGTATAGATTTCAAGTATTTAAACAAGGCGTGCCCCAAGGACTGTTATCTGCTACCTGAAATAGATCTCAAAGTTGATGTTGTGGCACCGTTCAAATTCAAATGCTTTCTGGACGCCTACAAAGGCTATCATCAGATTCGCATGGCTGCGGGTGATGAGGATAAAACAACATTTCGTACTGATCAAGGCACTTTTTGCTACAAAATGATGCCTTTCGGACTAAAGAATGCGGGGGCCACATATCAACGATTGATGGACATAGCGTTTAAAGGTCAAATCGGTCGAAATTTGGAAGTGTACATGGAGGATCTTGTGATCAAGAGTGTTGAGGAAGACCAAATGTTGAGGGACATCGAAGAGACGTTCGAAACCTTGAAAAGTATTAACATGAAGCTGAATCCAGCTAAATGTTCGTTTGGGATGAAGGAAGGAAAATTTCTCTGAGTAATTGTCACGGGTGCGGGTTTCAAAGCTAATCCGGATAAAGTCCAAGCTGTAGCCCGCATGCCTTCTCCTTCCTCTCTCAAGGAAGTTCAGACACTCAATGGTCGACTGGTTGCTTTGAATCGTTTTTTGGCGAATCATGCGGCCAAATCTTATCCTTTTGTCTCAACACTAAGAAATTGCCTCAAGAAAGCACAATTCAAATGGACCGTAGAAGCGTAACAAGCTTTTTTGGAGGTTAAAAAATGTTTGCTGGAACTACCCACGTTGACAGCACCTTATGCGGGGGAACCTTTAACGTTGTACTTATCAACATCAGACATTGCTATCGGGGTTGTCCTCCCGACGGATAGAAAAAACGTTCAAACACCGATTTACTATGTCACCAGAACATTGTCAGACCCGGATACAAGATATTCAATGCTGGAGAAACTTGTCTTAGCACTGGTCTATGCCGCCCGACGCCTCCGCATGTACTTCGAAGGTCATCCCATCAACATTTTGACCGGATACAAACTCAAGAACGTTCTTATTAAGCCGGAATTGTCTGGGCGATTGGCAAAGTGGGCCATCGAGCTAGGTGAACATGCGATAGAGTATAAACCTAGGCTAGCAATTAAGGGGCAGGTGTTGGTGGACTTCGTTACTGAAGTTCCGCAACACAAAGAAAAAGAATGCTTGGTTGAGCAACAACCCCAAGCACCTCCTGAGCAAGGACAAATTTGGTCGTTATTCATGGACGGGGCTTCAAGCAGTGAGGGATCTGGCGCAGGCCTCAGGCTAGTCAATCCCGAAGGCCATGAATTCACATATGCCATAAAGTTAGACTTTAAGAGTACTAACAATGAGGCAAAATATGAGGCTTTCTTGGCAGGCTTACGGATAGCCAAAAAGCTTGGGGTGAAACACTTGGAAGCCCGCGTGGATTCCATGTTGGTTGCGGGACAGATCAATGGCACATATGAAGCAAAGAATGACATAAAGGCTTCATATGTGTCACAGGCGAAAGATTTGATGTTTTAGTTCTCCTCATGCAAAGTAATCCACATAAAGAGAAGCGAGAACAAATCAGCAGATGCTCTTAGCAAACTGGCTTCAACGAATTTCTAACACTTTGCTAAAGACATCCGCATTGAAATACTGGATCGCCCATCTGTTCCGCAACATCAAGTTTTGGTGATCCAAATTGGAGTAGAATCCTGGATGACACCCATTATAGCGTACTTGTCATCCGGAGCCCTCCCAGAAGGAAAAGTCGCGACCCGGAAGTTAAAACACAAAGCCTTGAACTATCAGATACATGATGGTGTTTTATACCGACGTTCCTTCCTCGGACCATTACTTTGATGTGTGGACGCCGAGGACGCGAACTATTTAATCAGAGAAGTTCATGAAGGCATATGTGGTCTTCACGCTGGCCCGCACATGTTCGTAGCAAAATTGATGAATGCCGGATATTACTGGCCAGGAATGCATCTGGACGCTGTGCATGAAATCAGAAAGTGCGATTCCTGCCAACGCCATGCTCCTAACACGCTTCGACCAAAGAATGAGTTTGTTCCAGTCACTTCAGCTTGGCCGTTCCAGAAATGGGCTATAGACATAATGGGACATTTCCCTGAAGCCCCGGGACATGTCAAATTCTTAATAGTAGCCGTCGACTACTTCACGAAGTGGGTGGAAGCCAAACCAGTTGCTTCCATAACAGCAGCAACTGTTAAGAAATTTCTGTGGGAATTTATAATCTGCCGGTTTGGTCTTCCGTTGGATCTCGTTAGTGATAACGGTACTCAGTTCGCGGATAGTGGGCTACATGAATGGTTGAAAGAATTGCAGATATCTCAAATTTTCACATATGTAGCCCACCCGCAAGCAAACGGTCAGGTTGAGAGAACCAAACTGACAATCAAGGAAGGAATCAAAGCAAGGTTAGGGACTAAACAGACGGGTTGGGTTGACGAATTGCCCCATGCACTCTGGGCCTTCCGCACCCAAAAGAATTCCAGTAATTCGGAGACCCCCATTAGTCTAACCTACGACACAGAGGCCATGATTCCGGTCGAGATTGGGATTCCGTCCGCAAGAGTTTTGCTGATCGATGACAATGATCACGAACTCTGGATGAATCTTGACCTCCTTGAAGAGAGGAGAGAAATAGCATCGATCCACGAGCACAATTACAAACGGCAGTTGCAAAAATATTATAACTCACGAGTCCAAAAATGCGAGTTCGATGCGGGAGATTTTGTCTTCCGCAACAATGAAGCCTCCAGGCAAGTTGGCCACGACTTGGGAAGGACCTTATAGAGTTAAAAAAGTGTTATCTAATGGTGCTTACAAGTTAGAAAAGTTGGACGGGACTGATATCCCTAGAACTTGGAATGGGCCCAATTGAAGAAATGTTACATATAGTATGTTTTTATTTTTTGGCCTGCGTGCCTAATTAGATATTCACAAGATATGTAATTTCACTTTTGTAATTCGGCTTATATGGAAACTTTATTTCAGTCAGTTATAACATGTATTGTTATGTAATCCTTTATTGACAAACAAAGAAGATCCTACAAACACTTATATTATTAAGAATAAACAAAGTGTATCGGACAACAAAGACTTCTTATTACTTATTAAAAGGGATTACAAAGAAATTCAAATTACAAGGAAGGAAAAAATATATTTACAACGCTGCATTTCTATACTCCGCGTTATCGCCTTCCGCATCATCTGAGTCTTCTTCATCCTCCTCACCAAGGTCAAGAAGATCCTTTAGTTGTTCAATGTATCATCCTTGCCGGCAAGATCAGATATCTGCTCAGCCAAAGAAAACTTCAAGGTATCAAAATCTTTTGTTTTCTGGATGAGGACGGCAGCAGTATCTTGGCCAGTCAAAACGTATTCTTCCAGAAGTTTGGATTCTGAAGCAAATTTATAGCCTTCCTGGAAACCTAGCTGACGACCAGCTTGCTTGGATGCTTTCAAGAGGATAGCAACACAGTTCCTAAGCTCATCACTCGCCCGGACGTCGGCGATGACCTGTTGAAATAATAAAATATAAGTAATTACAAACACTTGGATTATTTACAATAAGACATGATACATACCTTGGGAATTCCTTCTGCTAGCAGCCATTTCTTGTCCGCCTTAGCCCGGACAAGTTCCATCTTATGGCCGGCACATTCTAGGGCTTGCTCCCGGCTTTTAGCAGCAAGGTCAGCCAAGCGCTTGTCTTTTGCTGCTGACTCAGCCTGGAGAGCCCTCATTAATTCGGCTTGTTCATCCAATTGTTTTTGGAGAACAACCTTGGCTTCCTCAGCACCAGCACGAGCAGCCTTCTCTGCTTCCAGCGCTTGACTACCTTGGCCTCGTTGATAGCCTTTAGGGCTTTCTTCTTCGCGTCGGACGCTGCAGCCGCCAGCTCATCCCACTCCTCAATCATCGCCAACTAGGCTCGGGTTATTTCCTGGCTGGTAGAGATCGTATTCGCCATATGATAAGAGTTTGAATTCAAAAATTCTTGGCGAATACGCCGGCGATGTTGCTCCTTTTCAGCAGGAGGAAAACTCTCCTGCAAATATTCGAAACATACATCCACATCGCGAAATGTCGAATCTCGGCGTAGGGACCAACGTGTAACCTAAACCATCGGAATTCGCGTTGAGTTACCGCCTTAATACATGCGACTGAAAATGATTGGGTTTTACCACCACCCACGTTTACCGACCAATTAAACATCATTTTAAATAATTTATTTTTATAATTTAATCTTTTTACATGTTAAATTTGACGAACAACGGTGTCTATACCTTAACGAACCGACAATGATCAAATTTGTGTTGACTCACGGTCGTAACGCTTAGGTTTTACCATTAAACATGTTTTTACTGACCGAATAAATATGTTTTGTTTTTATAATACGCTATACAAGTGGTACTACTTTTTTTTTTCATTACTATAGATTAATTTCTTTTACTAATTAATATACAAATTTATAAATAACACAAACCGAGCTACATCTGGATAATTGGTAAGCGAGCAACAAGCTGTGGACCACCTTCTCCTTTTGAATCGCAAATCCTATTCTACTAAATACAAATCCTTGGTTCCTCGGGCTCTACGAGTCACTGTGGACCACCTTCTGTACCCGCTCCAAGAAGCGAACCGCCTCGAGAGCTAGGGATCCAAAAGTGTCGAAGGCAAATGGAATGAACACGTGCTGATTCTCCAAACACGCTGCCTCATGCTTAGCAACCTTCCTAGATTCCGCTCTCAAAACCGTCTATCCTGGTACGAAGCCACTGTCTCTCAGCCCCACCACCGGGGACACCCCAGTGAGGTCAACACACGCATGCTTATCCCCCGCCCAGCCAAACACAAGAACATCCGCAGGACGTAGGGTAGATCTTCCCTCTCGCGGATCAATCAAAAAGTTAACAGGTGTCTCTTTCTTAGCTGAGATCCCAGCACTCCTAAGCACATCCCATAAGACATCTCTAACCCAGTCATGACGATACTTGAATCCTGACAATTCCTTACATTGGAGGGCATGCTCACCAAATCTATCCAAACAAGCTTTTTTACAAATGAGGCATGATTCATCTGGAGGGAAAAGAGGAATCATAAGCCGGTATTTAAGGATGGCTCTGTATTCAACTGCCGACATCCGTTTCCCAAGACTTTCAATGGGCACAACAGTAAAAAAATCCTAGGCATGAGCCCCTTTGAGACAAGCTAAAACTTCCTTTTGTCTCGGGGTCATATCGAATCGCTCCTCCAAATCATGTACGTATTAACCATAAAGAGCACTCGCCAAGGTTTGTTGAGGTTTCTTGGGGGCGGTCTCCTAATCAGTAAAATCGCCTATATAAAGGTCAGGGAGAGTTGTTCCAATATTACCAAGTGCAAAAGAGTAGTCAGGATCTACCCCCATACCACCAGCGTTTCGCAGGATGTGGTCCTGCAATTTCCATGACTGGGACCTGGAAGCCACAAAGGCATATGCGGAGACATCCTCAGCCGAGAAAATTCCTAAGCCTCTGCAACGCATAGGGAAGGAAGCCAACCTCCACTGGAGGCCCCCAAAATTCGGTCCTCCACACACAATAATATCTTCAATTGCCCCCCGCAGGCCCACATCAAAGATGGAAACAGCCTCTTTGACATGTTCAGGTTGACAGGTCCGGAGCCCAAACACTAACTTAGCAACCCCCATGCACGAGTGCAACAAAAGAAGCTCACTTTGGAGGTCCCTCAGGTCCGGCAGGCGTTTCATAAGTTCAACCGCCCTCAAAGCTCTTTTAGTTGCCAAAGACCGAATAAACCCTGCTTCCCGACTAACCGCTCCCCCAGGAGTTAAACTCCCGTCACAGGCCTGCTAATCTCGCCAGGAATAAACCCGACACTTTCTTCGAATCATCACATGACGGCCAAAAAATCTCCGTTTTTCGAATATTAAGCCTAAGCCCTAGAGGCGCCCCCTCTGAGCGAATAATGCCCAACGCTCTAGCAACCTCCTCAGCCTTACCAATGATCGTGCCATCGTCTAAATACCAAGCATGGAAGGGCAAGGAGCATGTCCCCTGCACCCTAAGGATGAGCGGATGAAGGACCAACGCAAAAAGAAGAGGGCCAAGGGGGTCCCCTTGCTGCACCCCAGTAAAAGCCCCAATATGAGTATCCCCCACATATAAACGGGCGGGGCGGGCATATAAAAGCTGGACCCATGGGAATATGGATGGACATATGAAGCTAACTTCCCTGAGAAGGGTCGTCCGATCCACCTCGTTGAAGGCGTTAGAAAAATCAACAGTGAGCATAGCCAGGGACCTGTCAGAATGAAACACGCTCAAAAATCTATTAGCACTATGCAATACCGCTTCTGCCCCATTAGGGATCCCAACCCCGAATTGGAAATCCCCTAGATAAGCAACCACATTTTTCCCTATTTTACGCATAGCGACTTTCGACACCAATCTTCTCCAAATGGCCTCCACTGCGATGGGTCTAATTCCATTGTCATGCTTTAACAGGGGGTCAACGGTGCCGAAGCAATGAACTCCGCTAGAACTTTAGGACAAAGCCCCCACAAGCTACAAGTTGACAACATCAGTGATGGCCTTTAAGAGCCCGGAAGCGGTTGGAGACCCCTGGCCACAGAAAGCGTCTAAAATATGTTGGGCGCGCAAACCATCCCTCCCACAAGATGTACCTTTCCGGAAGGTTTTAATACATTCCAGCACACAATCACCGTCCACCTGCAAGGCTGGTTCTGATGGCACGACAGAGGGCATGGTCGGGGGGTCCACCATAGGATGTTTATCTATCAATGCTCTCAATGTATCCCCCCAGCAGGCGCGACCCCGGATGAACACATGACTTTGATCGCCATTGTGTAATGGCCATCCGCTACCTTCCGTAGGCACTGCTTGATATTGCCCCCTCCCTCTTCTTTATGTTGGCAATCCCACATCACCGGAAGTTCAAGTTGCGGTAGCACCAACTCTTCTAAACCTGCCCCATCTTTCCAAATAGCCAAAGCCCGCATAATGGAGCTACATTGAACCGATTTTCTGTTACTGGACCTTCGTTCCTGCCTAGTAGCCGGTTTGACAACACGTAACGTGCAGCGAGGCAACAACAAAAGTTAACCCAAGCCTCAATAGAATCGGGGCATCCACCACTTTACGGAGCCCCCCTGACAAAGCCTGGGCAAAAGCCACGCGACACGCGTGCGGTATACTCTTGACAGTAGTAATAGGAATGGCGATGACGCGCTCAATGAGAGCGACCTTTACCACAAACGTCTCAGACAGACCACTCCCAAGTTCCACCTGTGAATCACGGGGTTGAGGGATCCCCACAATAAAATCAAAGTCGCCTTCTAGATGTGGGGTGCATTTAACCACTTCTTTTCCATGCAGACAAGGACTATTCAAGGCAAGAAGGGCCATACACTCCCCGCATAACCAGTTCTTAAGCAAGCGCAAGGTTTCGACAACGTCATTATAGAGTTCCAAGTCCGAAGCAAGACGCTCCTTTAACTGATCTCTCATTTCCTTTACATTGAAATGATCCCGCTGAAAATGCATGAGTAACCTAGAGTACCCCTTGTATCCCGGGATACCATATTTTCAAAAATGAAAATTTTTAAAGGGGCAACTGATGTGTTGTAAAACACATAGCGTTTTTATCCCGTTTTTGGGTTGTTTTGTGCGTAAAACGTTAACGAATATAAATTTTTCTTGCATGAAATTACATTTTTGTGTATGTGATAGGTTCCATGTTGAAGAGAGCGAGAAAACGAGTCAAATGGAAAAAAAATCAGCTAAAACGGATCTCGGATGAATCCGGTACGCAAAAACGAAGATAAAAGAGCTAAAAGTCGAAAAACGTCAGAAAATGTCATGTTCAAGCTACGCGACCAGGTCATACCATTCAAGAAGCATGTGGTAGAGTCCAACATGTCCCAAGGCTGCCACGAATGTTCAAGAATCAGCTACCACATCTATTTTGTCTTCTAGTGGGCCTAGTGGGCTTGTTTTAACCTATTTTATATTAGGAAGGAGGTGTTTAAACATATATATAAACCCTAAAACCCTATGAACGATTTTATTCAAGTTACCAGCCATCCCACACCTGCTCTAGAGGAGAAACCAAGGAGGAAAAGCTTACGGTTCCATCTTTTATCCTTCGGTTGTCGGTTTTGACTATTTTAACGTTTGTGAGTTCGTTTATGGTTTTTAAGCATTCAAACCTTTTGTAATCAGATTTATATGAGCATGTTTATCATTTATATCTATTTTATCTACTGTTCATTGATTATGATTGGCTAAACTTGTTAGTTCTACCTAGGTTAGATGAATATTGTTAGGTTTTAATGAGTAATATGGATTGTTGATTATCATGGCTTGAATTGTTAATGAAAAGTTTGGTTTAATATTGAATTAGGTTGTGTTTAGTGGCTGTGAATTTATTAATTACACTCATATACCTCTTGCTTTGATTAATTTAATACGTTTTGATTGATTGTTGCTTGTTAGAACTCTTTACTTGGTGTTTAGGGTTTGTTTGCGGGGTGATCAACCGTAGGGTTTAAGTGAGTGTTTTAATTGAATATAATCAGCGGGTGAACACCTTCTTAGAGACCGAGAGGTGATAGGAAGTAAGGTCGTCTCTTAGCTTTTACTTGTTAGGATTAAGATCGCGCGAGAGCGGGTTTGGTTCTTGTCGGGTTTGGGTTTTGAGCAATTAGTTGATCTAGTTTAAGTTAAACTAAATTGTTCCTCTATCCTTGGTTGCGTAGTATTCGTATCCATTAGGGTAGTGTGTCGGTGAGACCGAGAGGAGAGTCGACATTAGAGCACTTTAACAATTCGTTTCTCGGTTTGTTCTTAAAATCAACTAAGTGTAAGTTAGAGTTTGTTAGTGAGACTGAGAGGTGATCTAGCTTTCTTGAGTGAACCTTAGTTGTGTCATCCTTAGGAATCGGTGTCGTGAGAATCCTCAATCCATTATCTTATTATACCTTCAATATGATTCTTACCTAGGTAGACGTTTTCTCCGACTGCAGTAAAGTTTCCAAGTTTCGTCAAGAGTTTCATTTAATTAAGTTAAGTTTAGTTAACTAATTTAGTTAAAGTAAGTTAGGTTAAGTAGTTAATTATATTAAAAATCATTTAAATATTATTAGGTGAGTCTTGGTTAGGGTTAGGTATCATATACGTTTTCAAGTGTCCTTGTGTTCGATACTCGGACTTCCTTAGTGCTATACTATTAGTGATCGGTACACTTGCCGGTTTTGTGTGACTTCTTTAGGAATTTCGTTTAATGAATTTAAAGCTTAGTTGTGAGAGCATCGTTAGACACACATCAGCAACGCCAAATCCCCGTGCCCGAGCTAGGATCGGGCTCTCCACCACAGGCCCTCATAAATCACTTAAGAAATTAAAAACTTTTTTTGTTTTTGGGAACAAAGGAAATTAAAATAAAATTAGGTGTTGGCATTTAATCAAATACCTGGCGTGCATTACTAGCGAAACCCCCAAACTAATGCCATTCAAAACAAATCGCCCAGAAAATGAAATGCTAGAAGACCAAATAAGCAAAAACCGAGGATGGGAGATGACGGTGGCAAAATAAGAGTGGAGCAGTGAGGTGGAGATGGGGGGAAACGGCAGTGGCGGTGGTGGGTGAGAGGCGGAGATGGAGAGGGATGGCTACGGTGGTCGGTTACGGTGGAGGTGTGGGGCGGAGATGAAGGTGGTGGGTTAGGGTGGTGGGTAATGGAGGTGGTGGAGAGAAGGGTCACGGAGATTAAAATTAAATTTAGTGACACAGAGCTCCCGTTGGTTCAAGTGGCAGACCAACGTTCAAGTTTTACCAACATTTTTGTTGTAGTTGCGGTACTACAACGAACGTTGCTGAAATCGACCGAATGCGCGCCGACTCGCCCTACAACACTCAGGGCCGACATAGCTCGGTGTTATCAGTACCTGGGTTTTACCAACCGAATAAACGTTGTTTAAAATATATATTATTTATATGTTAAGATTTTTATATGGTAGGTGTGACATTCGTCAATTTCGGGTCTCGATTCGTATTCGTTTTGTAAACTTTATTGATGTAAACCGATCCGTTTTGTAAACCGAAACCTTTGATATAATAAAAATGATGGATTTTATGTTACAATATTGTTTTACACTTGTTGGGTCTTGAAAACACCATTTTCGGTCCTTAAAATGGCTTTAAAACGCTTAACAACAACTCCGGGGGTCAAAACTGCCAATTTTGAAAGTTCAGATTTTTCCTTTGTGACCTTAGCTCCGCGCTAAAGTCCAGGGGCAGAGACTTTAGCGCCGCGCTAAAGGCAATCTGCTCCAGCTGCACGTTTTTGCTTATTTTTAAGCAAACATGTGACCAAAACACCCCATTTTTATGCAAAACCCTTTATGCTTGACTCATTCAACTTACCCTATATATACACCACCCTTTCCATCCATTAATCTCTGCTACAACTCCAAATTCTCTCTCAAATTCAAAGATCTTAAGGTTATTTTCATTGTGTTCTTGAAGGTTTGACTTCTAAAAGTCAAACTGAGTTTTATCTTTAATTCTAACTTGTTCATCTAACATTACTAACTCTTGAATATGGTAGTACAACATATATATAATACATACCCCTTGTTTCCTTTATTAGTTACTTCACCGACTCCGGTTGGTTAAGTTTCGAATGTCATAAGGCAAGGCTTCATGGAGGACTTCGAGTTCTTGATATATATATACACACACATAACTTATTTATACATATTATTTATGCCTAACTTCAGCTCATTTTAGTTTGTTAGTCACATTTACAAGTCTTGGGTATGTGGAGACCATCTATGAACTCATTGTGAGATGGAAACCGAACCAAACCGAACTTATGTTAAAAAGACTTGTTGTTGACTTTGTAGTTGTAGAACTTAAATATTTTCATTTGTACATTTTTATACAAGATCTATGATATATGGGTATGTAGAATCCATCTATGAACTTGTTGTGAGATGGAAACCGAACCTATCCGTTTTTTACTCGCTTAAGACACACAAGTGTGTTTTTAGCTATCAAGACTTGTATATTTCTTTAAAAATAGTTTACAAACTGATTTTAATCATTTTCTTAAGTACTCGGAAATGTTGGATCCAACCTGGTCTCATAACATAGTTGGACCGACAAAACCGAACACTCGCTTAACGCACGTTGTTAGTTCTAAAACAATAGATCTACATACTTGGCTAAGTGTTATCATGTTTTAATGAGTTATCTCATAATAATTAATATTTTGGAAAGTTGACTTTGGGTTTGACCATTCGTCAAGACCCGAACCAACAACCCGAACACTCGTTAAAGACCCGTTTTAGTATCTTTGTCCCAAAGGAACTTGCATTTAGCATTTTTCTCACCTTATTACCTAACTTGGGTTAGGTAAATATTGAGGTTAGATACTTTAACCCGGTTTCGAGCAAACTTACATTTTTAAAGGGTTATTATTATAAATTTTTAAATAGTTACATTTTAAACCTTGAACTTTAATTCTTTTGTTGCAACATTTATTTTATTTAAAGATCTTCAAGACAACCTTTCTAAATCCAAGACTTTCTTTTATTTAGGCTTTATTGTAGGTTCCCCGGACGGATCACACGAGATATCCCGATATACACAGGTGCGGAATCCCTGTGTAGATCGTTACGGACGTAGAATATTAGCTCACGAACACACGAACACGATACGAACAAAACCACGTTATATTAATAACTCGAACCGAGATACTTACAGACTCTCGACCTCACGTCAATAGACTTACTGAATTACACGTAAATAATCAAATCGATCAACTCCTAAACAGTAAACCCGAAGCCTATATAAATACACGACAACTTCGCCTCAGGCGAAGTTGTCCACAACTTCGCTCGTTCAACAAGTTCGCCTAGACGAACTTGTCAACAACTTCGCTTGGTTAACAAGTTCGCCTGAGCGAACTTGTCAACAACTTCGCTTTTACAAACAAATACACAAACAATATTACAGACTCGATTACAGACATTAGACATATGAACTACTGACATCTATGCACCAACAGACTCCCCCTTGGCAGTAGCTTCATATCTTGATCTTTCAGCTCTTGTCTCGTAATCCCGTATCTTCATGCGTGCACTCCTTCTCTAACACATACAGTCACAACTCGTTGATACTTTCTTGCTTCATCCTTCCAAGCTGGAATATAAAAGATCTTTTTCTCGTTGAGCATCTTCAGATCTGCTTGCGATAAGTTTACAAGATGCATCGGATCGTAAACTCTAAGGATCTCTTGTTCATCCTCATCTTCCATCACGGCTTCAGCAGTCTGGCAATCAACGTACCACCATTTTAGATTCTTCAACACATCTTGAGGCATAGTCTTCATTGGAACCTCCTTGATGCATCGGATCGGTTTGTACTTCATCACCATCCATGGCTTGCCATCTGCTCTCAATCCCCTTTCTGTATCCTCCACGAGCTTTCCCTTCTGTGGCTTTAATAGTTCAAACTTCTTTTCTTTTATGCTTTCTTTCCACACAATCTTCTCAATCACTCTTGCCATGTTGTTGTCACTTCTATTTATCAGGCCCAACCTGGCCAAATCTTTCACCTCACATTCCGGCAACGTATTGAGAGACCTTAACATTCTTTTGAAGTATTGAATACCATCATAACGCTTCACCACAAACAACTTCATCTGTTCATCATATATCCAACAGATAATTCCCTTCTTCGACTCAGCATAGCCTTTGATGTTATAACTCTTCTTGAACATGGCTGGAACAGCAGGCTTCTTGGTCTTAATAAACCAATGAGCACAGCCTTCCTTCCACCTAGGCTGCTCCTCCCACCCAGTCTCATCCATCTCAGCACCCATGTCGGCTTTCTCAACATCAGGGATCTCGTGTTCAACGTCTTCTTCTACTATCTCCCCCTCTTCTATCCCATCTTCAATCACAATCTGCTCACCAATCTTCTCAATCATATCACTCGGCAGCACATCTTCATCAAACAGCACATCGTCGCTGAACATGTCATCGTCAAGCTCCTTCAGCGCTTCAATCACGTCATCCTCAACTAACACCACATCATCACCACCAGCCGCGTCGGTAGACTCCCCCTCAGCTGTGGAAGTACCAAGAGCTTGAGAAGTTCTTGGCAGCTCACCACCTGCATCTTTCGATGCATTGGGATCATCATCTCGGTCGTTTCTCTTCTTCGTTCTGAGCTCGTCGCCTTTACAGCTCATCTCCCCCTGAGATGCCAAGAACTCCTTCAAGGCATTTATGATTTTCCCATGCTCAACCAGGAGGGATGACTGTAGTTGATTTGCTTCCACTAGGCTTTGAATAGTCTTTGATTGCTCTGCCACGATCCGCTCTAGTGAAGCTATTCTCTCTGAATCTGAAGTAGGCGAAGGCGAGACACCAGAAGCAGGCGTAACCGCAGGTGGTATCATACCTGATAACCCTGCAGCAGTGACGACCGTTGACTCTACAAATCGTGCAGCTACCACCGACTGAGTAAGCGTTGGAGGCGGTAGAGACACGATCTCCGGAGTCGACGTCTGGATGGTAGTGACGGATGGAATGCCAGCCGATGATGTAGCCACCACGGGAACATCCGCAGCGCTTGTACTTGTCACCTGTACAGAAGAAGGAACAATGGACATACCAGACAGTGCGGCCGGAGCAAAACGTACAGTCCTTGAAGTCTCTCCAGCTCCCATGCCAGCACCTGTCCTCTCCCGTCTTGATCTTCTTATCAGCTTATGTATGTCTTCTTCCTCTTCCGACTCTTCATCATCCTCCGTTCTCTTTCTTTTCCCAAACGTTCTCTCTCGAGACACCATCAACCGTCTCCCCTCATTCATAATCTCATCCAAATCGGAGTCAGCCATCGACGTAGCTGCTCTAGTCATACTCACACCCAAGCCTTGTGCAGCCGAGACCTGCATCTCTTCAACGTGATCCATATCAAAATAACCTTGACCTCCAAAAACAGCGTCAAGATTAATATCCTCAGCAGCAGACACAACAGGCACAGCAGGAGCAGGAACAGCTTGAGTTGCTCTCACCTGTCGCGGTTGAGGATCTCTGAACTCGTCCCCACCAGCAGGAACATACTCTGGGTTAATTAAAAACCCAAACAGTGGAGTATGCCTGGGACGACGTTCAGGGTTGCTCCTCGCACTCGACGTGCGGCATTGAGCAAAGATACGTTTGCTCACCGATTCCACGTATCTTATCGGGCGTCTCTAAGGTAGAGTCGGAGCGACATGGTTCAATATCATCTGGATGAACCGTGGGTACATAATGAACCGCTCCCGAGACATCGCCCTCCTCTGCCTATCAATCTCGTAGAAGACCATTTGACTGAAGCTATAACGTTTGTTATAGGTCAGTGCAGTCATTGCAGACTGCATGGTCGCGCCCATACCGTCAGTGCCCGCCTTCCTCCCAGACATGCAAACTATCATAACGTGCATGAGGAAGCGCCACTGATCTAGAAGGAAACCCTTCCTCCTCTGGGTATCTCCTAATGGACCAGAGTAGCCCATTCGGAGAAATGCTCCATCACGGAACGGAGCTACGAACTCTGTAGGGTCGTCCCTCGTCTCTTCTCCAAACCTTAATGCCACCCGGATCTGTTCAGAATTGAACTGAACTTGTTGATTGTTCACCGTCGCTCTCATGACCGGGGGCTCAACACAACAGTCGTATTCGACCGTCTGCCAGAAGTCTTCGATATTCGGTAGAGATATCGGCAGAGTGTTGGTGATGGCATGAAAAATCCTCGAGCGTAAGAGGAAAGTTATGATCTCGCGGTAGTCGTCCACACCGCTCGCCTCCGGGTCAAGTGTAATGTACATATTGTGACCCGGGAAGAATTGACGTTGGTTATCACCGTCGTCTCCTCCTGCACCTCCAGCACCAGCTACCGCAGCCATATCTACAACAAACTAACCAAGTTAGAACGACACAAAGACATAGCACAAGTTCGCTTTGTTACCATGAGCGAAGTTGTGATAAACTCTGTATAGGCGAAGTTAAAGTTGAGGCGAAGTTGGGAACAACTTCGCTTCAGCTTTAAGTTCGTCTAATTAATATTAAGTACAAATGATCTAGGCGAAGTTAAAGTTAACTTCGCTTCATCACAACATCGCCTCAGGCGAATTTAAGTTTCGGGCGAAGTTACGGATAACTTCGCCTCAGGCGAACTTAAGCTTCGGGCGAAGTTACGGATAACTTCGCCTCAGGCGAACTTAAGCTCCAGGCGAAGTTACGGATAACTTCGCCTAAACCCTAACTTCGCCTGAATCTGAATCGGCGACAGTAAGGATACTGCAAACATCGAAATCCGATGTTTAGGCTAATTTAGACGATTAAGGACCCTTAAAACAAGCTTTTTAAGGACATGTTGACGATCAGTATGGTTATTAACACGTAACAGCAAGTTTTTGAAAGATCGATTTGAAGGTCCGACGGTTCGAGGGTATTAACCGGGTCGAAACGACCCTTGATTAGCATGAAAGAACTTGTAATATATGATAAAACAACATCTCGAACCTTTGATCGGTGTGAAAATCGGGAATAAAGAACACGTAATCGGTGTAAATATCAAGTTCGCCGGAAGAGGAAGTTCGCTTTGGATATAAGTTCGCTGATATAATGAACAGTTTTGACCTTTGAACATCCTTATATAGGGGCGTAGTTATACAGGCGAAGTTACGGCGAAGTTATCCACAACTTCGCCTGTTCAACAACATCGCCTAAAATTTCAAAATTTAACCCTTAAAATTTAACAGTTGTCAATTAAGTTATAAAACTTTCCTTGAAGTACTAAACGACACGATCAAGTTTAAGTAACCATTTAAAAAATCATAAACCTATCTAAGTACAAAAACTTAAAAAAAATTTAAAATATAAGGGATCAAATTTCAGTCTCGATAGGGACTGCTACGTTTTAGAAAAGATCCTAACAGGAATCATACTAATTACGTGACTGTCACATAGATCCGTGTTTAGCTGTATTATGACATATAGAGACAGGTTGTAAGCAGGTAATATACTTAAGATGGTTTTCATCGTTTCTGTGATACGAGTTATATTCAATTAAGCCTCAAAATTTAAGTGGGCAACAACTCAGAAATATTGATGCCTCCTATCTATCCTCAAAGCGTATTTGGCTTTCCCCAAGTCACCCCGAATTGACTTCGACCCATAGTGTCTGATTAAGTTGTAAATATTCTTTTTCTGGTTCCCGTTCTTCTTCTTACTCTAAGATTGAGAAGTCTTGATATTTTGTTATCTCTAAAATGTTTCAATAACTCCAAATATATATATATATATATATATATATATATATATGTATATATTTTTTTTTGAATAATCATAGACTTCAAAGTAGTAATTAACTGCAAGTCCCGAATCTGGATCACTGCAGTATCTTGAGACGCTATCTTCACGGGAATCAGAACACACATGGGCTCGTGTATGACCGGGTAATCGCTTTTCTGCCTATCATTCGGAAAGATATATATGAAGACACGCAAAACTCTTAAGGAGTTTCCACGTAAAATCAAGTAAAATTAGTTTGTATCACATCTACTTTTACGCACCATAAAAAGTTACCATGACATACAATGACTGTCCTAAAGCCTTTTAAGCCTAATAACTTCACTAGTTAAGCACACAGAATAAGTATATCTATCATTTTCCAAGGTTGGATCAATTTTCTGTTAAACATAGCTGACGAACTTCTTACGAAGTAACAGACTTGAAAAATAATTTCATTTCCCATTTTTCTTTCAAAATTTTAACATTAATTGCCCCGACCAAAACAAAGTCTTCAGGTAAACGGCTATCCCGAAGATCCAATGGATCACCTGGACCGACCACATACTAGTATGTGTCCTTCTAACTAAGTATGATCGACTAATTTTAAGCGAAAGAATGAAAAACTCATCATAAACCGCCCCGGTCACTATCAGTAATCTGGTTAATGGCTATCCTCAAAATCTACAAGTAGAAAATGAGGACCAAAACATATCCGAAGACAAGTCCTTCAAACTGATGTAACCGATATATTTTTAAGCGATTAGTGACGTTTTTTTTTTAAATAACATAAGAAAAGCATGGTTACCCGGGATTGATCATCCCATTCAGTTCAATAAGGTTTTGAAATCTGGATTTGTCAAACGCTTTAGTGTATAAATCAGCGAAATTATCAAGCGTATCCACCTTTTCAAGAATTATCAGTTTCTTCTCAGCACAATCCCGTATGAAATGATGACGTATGTCAATGTGTTTAGTTTTACTATGTTTCACGGGATTGTTAGTTACTGAGATAGCAGCTGTGTTATCAATGCAAATAGGAGTAAGTAAGAAATTCAGACCATAGTCGCGCAATTGTTGTTGTATCCAAAAAACCTGAGAGCAGCAGTTGGATGCTGCCATGTATTCTGCCTCACAGGTTGAAATTGCGACTGAAGTCTGCTTCTTGCATTGCCACGACACCAATCTGCCACCAAGAAACTGACATCCTCCAGTTGTTGACTTCCGACTCTGATTGCACCCTCCATAATCAGAGTCTGTGTAAGCGACCAACTCCAAGTCTCCTCCTCTTGGGTACCACAACCCCAGCTTCGGCTTGCCCTTGAGATACCGCAGTATCCTCTTTGCACCTTTCAAATGAGATTCTTTTGGATTTGCCTGAAAACGTGCAAAAAGACAAACAGCAAACATTATATCAGGCCTAGATGCAGTTAAGTACATTAAAGAACCTATTATTGCCCGATATTGAGTTAGGTCCACATCTGCATCACCGTCTACTTCAGCACCCAATTTGTGATTGACGCAGATTGGAGTATCATATGGAGAACTGTCCTCCATCTTGAAGCGCTTGAGCACATCATGAACATACTTCGTTTGATGAATGAACATCCCGTCCTTCCTCTGATCAACCTGCAATCCTAGAAAGAAAGTTAGTTCACCCATAGCACTCATTTCAAACCTTTTCTTCATGACGGCTTCAAACTCCTGACACATGGAGACTTTTGATGCAGCAAATATAATGTCATCCACGTAGACTTGTACCAGCAGGAAGTCGCTTCCATCTCTTTTGAAGAACAACGTGCTATCAATTTTCCCTCTTTCAAAACCATTCTCGAGCAAGTAATCCGATAAAGTTGCATACCAGGCACGAGGTGCCTGATGTAATCCATACAACGCCTTGCTCAACCTGTACACGTGATCTGGATAGTCTGGGTCAGGAAAACCCGGAGGTTGCTCAACATACACAACCTCATCAACTTTCCCATTCAAAAACGCACTCTTTACATCTAGCTGAAACACCTTCATCTTTTCATGAGCAGCAAACGCCAAAAACAATCTTATGGCTTCCAACCTGGCGACAGGAGCGAACACTTCGTTATAATCAATCCCCTCTTGTTGATTAAAACCTTTCACGACAAGCCTCGCCTTGTTTCTTATAATGATCCCCTTATCATCTCTCTTGCACTTGAACACCCATTTTGTGCCTATCGCATGCACATTCTTTGGTTTTTCAACCAAAGTCCAAACTTCCATCTTCTCGAATTGAGCCAACTCTTCTTGCATGGCTTCGACCCACGAGCTGTCCTTTAAAGCCATTTGATAATTCTTCGGTTCAATCTGGCTTATAAAGCAGGTATACAGGCATTCATTGATTATTCCTGTTTCCTTAATGCTTGTATAAACACAGGTGTGTTCATTCAAGCTGCTTCTCGTTTGTACACCTGAGGACACATCACCAATCACATTATCCAAAGGGTGATCTTTATGAATTCTCGTGGTCGGAACAGAACCGACATGCAAATTATCTTCCAAATTAGAAGAGATCTCATCAATGGTTGTTTCATGCTGAGAGTGAAAAGGATTGATAAATTCTTCTTCAGTTGAGGCAGCAGGGGTACCGATAGTGTTTGATGAGGAAGGTTGACATTTATCAATCAGCTGTCTTTGCAATAGATTTTCTTCCTCATCGAGTATCATCTTCGTCGCAGCTCTTTCTTCTTCTTCAGAAATCTCCAAATCCGGTACGTTAAACGACTTAAAAAGCTTAACATAGTCGAAAAGCTCAGCAGGTCCATTGCTAGGTTTTGGCGGTTGGTAACTTGCGATGTCGGTGTTACACACCACCTCCACCTTGCAAGTCGAAGTATTGAAGACACGTCTGTTGGGTGTACCAACAACATAACCGACTAAGATTCCTTCATCGGCTACTTCGCCAAATTTAGAGTTTGTCTTCAAGATCGAACAAGGGGACCCGAATGGTTCAAGACCACTCAAGTTGGGCTTTCTTCCATGCATAAGCTCGTAACAAGTTTTACCAAGTCTCTTAACGGTTAATACTCTATTCAGAACATAGCAGGCTGTAGCAACTGCTTCAGCCCAGAACATCACAGGAAGCTTCGAATCTGCTAGCATAGTTCTGGCTCCTTCAATTAAAGTTCGGTTCTTCCTTTCAGCCACTCCATTCTGTTGCGGAGTATACGGAGCGCTGTATTGATGTTCAATTCCTTTCTGATGACAGAAAATCTCCATTTCAAAATACTTGAACTCCGTTCCATTGTCACTTCTGATGAACTTTACTGTTTTACTCATGACGTTCTCAACTTTGGTAATCAAATTCTTCACCATTTGAGCCGTCTCATCTTTCGATTTCAGAAAATATACCCACGAATATCGCGAGTAGTCATCAGTGATCACCAAGCAGTAAGACGTACCTCCTAGACTTTTGACATTCACGGGACCGAAGAGATCCATGTGAAGCAGTTCTAGAGTACTGGCAATTGAGTTGACCTTCTTGGTGAGATGGGATTTCTTGTGTTGCTTTCCCTTCTTGCATGCTATACATTTGTCTTCAAAGTTAAAACTTTTCAAGGGAACGCCCATCACAAGCCCATTTTTGACAATGTGGTTCATCTTTCGAAGATGAATGTGCCCCATTCTCCTTGCCATAGTTCGGATTCTGATTCGCTTGCTTTCGTCATTAAACATGATTCTCCCGTGGCCATTTCAGTAGACCTCATATCCATCACATAAGTATTTGTATCACGTGGAGCTGTCATCACTATCCACTCGTCTGGTATCTGAAAACCAGGCTTCAACACGATCGCCTCATTCTTCGTGAAATGAACAGTATACTCCTTGTCACAAATCTGCGACACACTCAGCAGATTGTGCTTCAACTCTTCTACAAAATTCACATTCTCAAGTGTCATTTTCCCATTGGACACCGTTCCTTTTCCCGTAATTCTTCCTTCACTTTCACCAGCAAAACTAACTCTCGCTCCTTGAACAGGTTTTAAGTCGTGCAACAAGTATTTGTTGCCCGTCATGTGCCGGGAACAGCCGCTATCTACAATCCAAAGACTGTGGGCAGCCCTGTTCAACTGTTCCTGCACAATAAAGCAAATGATTAGAATCTAGGGACCCAAGACCAATTGGTCTTGGATCTATACATCCCGTACTTCTGCTTTCCAAAGTTAGCATCTGGATAATTCCTGTCAGTCCTATTAGGAAATCTCCTTGGAAATTGAGTGTGAGGCCTTTCAAACCTATGTGTATTGAAAGTATTATATCTAGCGGTTTGGTTATTAGCATTGTTAAACTGAGGCCTGTTTCTGTGAAAACCTGAATTAGTTATATTTCGAAACTTTGAAAGGTTTTCACTTTTAGCAGTATTAAAATTACCATTAGACTTATGCTCAGTTTTAATAGGCCTCACACCTCTGAATTTCGGCGTCAGAGGACAATCTGCAACAAGATGTCCTAACTTATTACACCTAAAACAACACCTATACTCCATTTTCTTTTCAAATGTTGTTTTGGATGTCGAGGCAGTGTTACCGGCCGTTCGTCTCACATAAGGTGGGACGTACGGGTTGAGTGGAGTACTCTTTTTAGAAGTTTTATCTTTTTCTCCACCAGTGGGTAAAACTACCTTCTCTTTTGTCTTACCTGATTCGGACAACTTATCCGAATCCGATGAGACTGGACTCGTAACAGAAATTTTCTCACTTGAAACAGGCGAACTCGTTTCGCCACTGCTAACACTTGGTTCTTTACTCGTAACCTTGATTGGAACTGTCTGAGGAACTTCAAAATCAACAGATTTCTGAACACTAGGGTTAAAAGTGTAATTGTGGTTATAAGGTAGTGGAACCTCGTGATAACCAATTCCTCCTCTCTTTGTAGAGGTACCTTGATCACTAACAAGGTGATCAAGAATAGCTGAGGAATTTATGAACTGTTCAAGTTTTCGGTTCAGTTCCACCACTTTCACCTGGTGGCCAGCAATCTACTTTTCTCGTTCAGCAATCAGTTTAGTCTTTTCTTCTAAAACCTCATAACTTAGATCAATTACTTCAATCTTTTCAGCAAGTTTTGTTTTTAAGCTTTTAACATCTTTTTCACACGCTTTTATTTTAACTTTGTAACTGTTTTCTCTTGCTTTCATAAAGTGATGATCTTCTTTAAGAGTTTTAAATTCAGCATCTAAACGAACATACTGATCAGTTATGGTAGCAAGTTGCTCAGACAAATTCTCACATTTAGTACAAATAGATTTAGAGCTTACCTCGGAGGGTTGATCATTGTTATCTGCCATGAAAGCTTTTTCCTTACCAGTAGCTTTCTCTTCTCCGTTAATCTTCTCACATTCTTCATTCTCAACCTTAGCCATATTTGCCTGTTCACTATTTTCACTCAAATGCAGGTTCCAGTTGATTCACCTGCTTCTCTGGACAGCATGGCATTGACTTCTTTAGTACTTCCAGTGTGCTGTGCAGACCGGCCCTGACCACGTTCAACTCTCTCGTTTATGCAATCTTTGGCAAAGTGCCCGTTTTGTTGACAGTTATAGCACCTCACCTTAGACTTGTCGAACCCAGGCCTGCCACCAACAAACTTTCTCCCCGTCTTTCTCATAAACTTCTTCACTCTCCTCACTATCATGGCCATCTGCCATTGTAAATCCATTTCCTCCAGATCATCAGCATCGATCTGGTCATAGTCTTCATCTAGCATCGCTGGATCAACCACCTTTCCTTGAATGTAGTTTTCATAAGAAGCAATAAACGAAGCATAGAGGCCAAACTGCTCTTCAGCAGATTTGACGCTCATTGGCATCTTTGAGTAATTATTGCTTGAGGAACTTGAAGATCCACTACTCTGGCTTGCTGTCTGTTGAGTACCACTTGATCCACCCGCAACAAAGCAAACATCCCCATTTGAGTTTACTGACACATGCCCCTCCTGTGAAGAATTGGCACCCGACTCACCTTTCGAGTAGTAGGCGGCAGAATCAGTCTTTGAACTTGTATTGGAGTTTACTTTCGCACCGTACATGCCTGGATCTTGAACCTGATCCATAGATGTTTCTTTTCTTACCATATTAAGCTCAAAAGTTCTGAGCTTGTTGACAGCGGTTTCAAGATCATAAGTAGGGAAGTCCTTGTCTTCCCTCATTAGTACAATATACATCTCCCATTTTGGTGGGAGAGCATCGAGAAGTTTTTCCACAATCTCTTCCTCTCGGTAGGAAATGGAGTAGTTACTCAATTCAGTCATGAGATGATAATATCGAGTGATAATATCATCAAGAGATTCGTTCTTTAAGTACTTAAAGACTGAAAATTGAGTCTTGAGCAACTTTATCTTTGAAGCCCGAATGCCTACATTTCCTTCGAATCTGCTCTCAAGAGCTTCCCAAAGCTCTCTAGCTGATGTATACTTTCTGAACGTATGGAGGATCTCCTGTGGAAGAGCCATTGTGATTGCAGCATGAGCCTTGCTTTCGGCTTCATACATCTTCTTCTCCTCCTCTTCCATTTTACTGTATTTCTTGATTTGGTCTCGACCCTCATACTCCATGATTGGTGGAATATATCCATCTTGGATGCATACCCACATTTTCGCATCCTGGTACTTAACGTATTGTATGAACCGATCCTTCCACGCGACAAAATCGGTTCCCTTCAGCAACCTTGGGGCCTTTGTAGCTGACTCCGCTTTAACTTCCATCTTTACAAGCTCCGAAATGTTGATCGACGACATCCTTCTTGAAGACTAAGAAACCCGAAAAATTCTGAAAAGGGCGAAGTTAAGAAATTTCCTCTGAACAGTACTGTAGGCGAAGTTAAGGATAACTTCGCTTAAGTAATAACTTCGCTGGATCCTTCTTAAATTCGCGTGACTGGGCGAAGTTGAGAATAACTTCGCTTAGGATAAGCGAACTTAGAAAGTAAGCGAACTTGAAGAGAACTTCGCTGAACTAGGCGAACTTGATGAGAACTTCGCTTAGTTAGGCGAAGTTGAGGAGGTAGGCGAAGTTGTGAATAACTTCGCTTCTCCTTATATCTTCGCTGAAACCCTACGTATCCTGACGGCAACTTCGCCTGATGAACAGCAACTTCGCCTGACGAACTTAAACTTTCTGCAGATCTGAAAAACGGATTTTAACGACATTTCTGACGGTTTAATGGCTTAAACACACTGGTAGAAGGCTAGAATGAGCAAAAACACCACAAACTCGTCCCGTGAATACCCGAAATGAGACGAATTCTACACCCGCGTGAATATCCCGAACCACACAATAGAGCAAAAGCTCTGATACCAATTGTAGGTTCCCCGGACGGATCACACGAGATATCCCGATATACACAGGTGCGGAATCCCTGTGTAGATCGTTACGGACGTAGAATATTAGCTCACGAACACACGAACACGATACAAACAAAACCACGTTATATTAATAACTCGAACCGAGATACTTACAGACTCTCGACCTCACGTCAATAGACTTACTGAATTACACGTAAATAATCAAATCGATCAACTCCTAAACAGTAAACCCGAAGCCTATATAAATACACGACAACTTCGCCTCAGGCGAAGTTGTCCACAACTTCGCTCGTTCAACAAGTTCGCCTAGGCGAACTTGTTAACAACTTCGCTTGGTTAACAAGTTCGCCTGAGCGAACTTGTCAACAACTTCGCTTTTACAAACAAATACACAAACAATATTACAGACTCGATTACAGACATTAGACATATGAACTACTGACATCTATGCACCAACATTCATACGTTAATCTCGTTGTTCCGGCAAATCTCCAAATAATCAAATCTTTCAAGTTTATTACTTGAATGTGAGTAACTTCATACCCCGTTTTCTATCTTTTGTTTTGGGGGTGACATTTCATCTTATCTAAACTAAATGTTTCATACTTGGGTCTTAAACCACAAACGTTGTTGTATACTTTACTTGAATAATTGCTCGATTTGGTGTTTTTGCTTATTTGCCTATGTGTTTATCGCTTTTGGATGGTGGAACTATAAATCCTAGACCATTTGGCAACCCCTCATGGAAAGGTGTCGTTAACGTAATGCAATTAACGATAACTATAAAATCCTAAACTATTTGGCATCCCCTTATAGTTGGGTGTCGCTAACTTGTTAGCGATAACTATTTTATCCAAGTTTATAGCTCTTATTTAATGTTTTGTATACTAGTTTTGTGGCTTTTCTTACTATATACTATTGTTGCTCAAACTTATGAATTGCTCACCAACCTTTGTGTTGACAAACATTATTTTATGAAATGTTACAGGTTTACAACTTGGTTGATTTTGGATGCTTGAAGAAAACGTCACGAATACCATTAGGATATTAGCAAAATGAACAATATTTGATTTGCTACATTTTGTTGAGACTTGTTATGAATATTGTTATGTGACATTTTCGATGTTGTGAAATGAAATGAGTTTATTAAATATTGTCGCTTTAATAGTGTCATGTGCTTATAGGCAATCGTTACACCTCGTCATGTTCCGCCGCCTTTGGTCGGGGTGTGACAGTAGGTTGACAAATTTATTTTTTTGGGTTTTAACGCTTGAGTTTACCAACGTTGTTTATACCATAACGAACGCCTAAAAGAAATTCGTGTCGAATCGCCATGGTAACTTTCAAATTTTACCCGCAAGAGTTTTACCTATGCACGCAATTCAATGCTCAGATTTTACAAACATTGTTTTAAATATTTTATTTTTTATATGTTAATTCAACGATATATTTTTTGGTTTTAACTATGGTACCGTTACGAACGTAACTGATACCGACCGAATACGTGTTGATTCGTTGCAACAACGCTCATGTTTTTCCAACCGAATAAACATTGTTTTAAATATGTTAAAAAAATGTATCTTATGTTATACGAGTGCCGATACTTTTTGTTTTGTTTTTTCAAATATGTTAATTTAATGAGTTTATTTTTTAGGTTTAGTAATGATATCATGACAAATGTAATAATTAATGCCCAAATTCACATTGAATTCTCCTCTCAACCCATGCGTAAAAATCAGTGTTGTTACCATTACGCCCTTTTTTAATATGTTAAATTTTTATAGGGTTTTCATAACATGTTAGACATGACACGATAAGACGCGGCACGGAAAGACACGATGACATGTGTTATTCACGAACAAGATATGATAACTAAGCGTGTTATTTTTTTCCGAACACGAACACGAACACGAACTTGTTTAGTAACACGTTAACCTGTAAGACCTGTTAAAGGAGCTATTTAAAGACACAATTAATAATACATAATGAAACCAAAATTTTCAAAACGAGCATAAAAATCTTAATAATAGATAATCCATAACATATTTGAAACGAAAAACCAAAAATTCATAACATACTAGAATCAAAAGACGAAAAATTCATAGCATACTTGAAACAAAAATCCATAGAAGCGAATTATAACATATATAAAAATATATAATATCGGGTTCCGACGGGCATTAGATGAAATGTTTTTTGAAAGTATGACATTAGGTTTAAGAATTTAGGAGTGTATATATTTATTTTTTAGAGTAGATTGCAGCTTTCGTCCCTGTGGTTAGTCCAAATATGCGATTTTAGGCAAATAGTTTAAAATTTGCGATTTTCATCCATGTGGTTTCATTTCACTTGCAGTTAAATCCAAATTCAATAATCCCATAAAGTCTGGTTGTTAAAACCCATCCACGTACCCTTCACGTGAATTTTGTCCGTTTTCCTGCCAAATAAACCCTAGTCCTAATTCGTAAGCCCCAAACTACCCCTCATATGAAGGGTACGCTAATGGGTTTAATGACCAGACTTAACGGAATTAGTGAATTCGGGTTTAATTAGGGCTGGCAATTTATACACGAGACACGAATACACATCACGTACCTACACGACTTTAATAGGTAAGGCCTTAACAAGTTTCGTGTACTAAACGGGTAGACACGAAATTACCTGTTAATTTTCGTGTCTAAACAGGTAAAATACCTGTTTACCTGTTAAGTACATGTTAAATACCTGATTAAATTTATATATATATATATATATATATATATTTAACTATATATAATACATATAAGAGAGAGAAAAGGAAATGTTGAAATTTTTAAGAAATGTATAACATACAAAGCATATGGTACAATACTCAAAACATAAAACTCAATACACTCTTTTCAGTTTTCACTATGCCACGAGAGTATGCATCCAGATGGATTTCAAAATTCAAAATCACTTTTGCATCTCATATTCTTTCATATTCTCTGTACGTCAAAATTCAAAAACCACTTTTGCTCTCAGAAACCCTAAACACCCGTCTATTGAAGTCTTAATCATCCCAGATCTGAGGGCGTTGATGGTGAAGGACGGTATCTCCAACGACTTTCATCACTCTACCCGTTCTGGCCGCCAAGGAATCAACAGATTTCCCGGGCAATGGCTGCAAATCAGGTAATGGCGAATTTCGGGACATGATAGAGTTGATATTCATTTATCGCATTCGTTTACATAAACACGAACTTTACCTATTGTTCATCTCAGTTAAACATTAACCGTAACATTCATGGAAACCTGAAACCGAGGGAAGGCATATTTTCGCATATTGATTAAAACTCGTTTATTGCTTTAGTTCTTTTTGTTATCAAAACCAAACAACCAAATCTATGAATTTACTTTTTTGCATTTAGTTTAATTTAGATAAATTACATAACTACTTGGTAACACAATTTCCATAAACTCCTTGTGTTCGATACCCGCTTACCGCTATCTAATAGTTGTAATCGGTTTATTTTTGAGTGAGTCTTCGACCTCACATCAAATTTTGGCGCCGTTGCCGGGGAGTAGTGTGCAACGTGTGTTAGCTTCAGTAGTTTGTGTTTGTTATTTTCGGGTTTACGCTGGTTGTGTTAGTGTGCAGGTACCTACAGGTGTATGCATACTAGAAGCTCTAACAGGTCATCACCGATAGTTATTGATCCCGAGATTGACAGAACACTTCAAAGAAACCGAGTTTTACTTAGAGAGAACAAGCTTCTTGGTTCTCCAACTGCATCAAACAACAACATGGATTCACCAGTTCTCACTTCGGGTCAAACAATTCCAACCACACCTCCAGCAAGTCCACCTCCACCAATCACCACTAATATACCTACAACATCAAGTGAATTGCCACCTCACACAACCGAACCCATCCCTGCTCATTACACTTACTCAGCATCATCCACATTGCCATCTATTTCCAATCTTTTTCCTACCTTTGGTGCATCGTCATCTCAATAAAACCAACAACCAACCTTTCCACAATCACAATCTAGCTACCAATATCAACCCCAACCTTTCATGCAACATTCAAGATTACAAGGTGACGGATACAGATATGGGTTTGACAGTGAATTTGAGGGGTATGAAGTGGAAGGTTACTACATGGGAGGTGATGGAAGCAAAAGGGTAAATCCGGGAAATTTTGGTTATGGTCAATGGCAACAACCGGAACCGTTGCAAGAGTTTAATCGATAACAACCACCGCCGGTTGTTCAACAACACGTTCAACCACCACAAGTTCAACAACACGTTCAACCACCACCAGTTCAACAACAAGTTCAACAACAACCACCGGTTGTTGTTAATCAAGTTCAACCGCCACCGATAATTCAACAACCGCAAGGGCAACCTAAAGATCAACAATTCCAACCACAAATGCCCCAACCACAGTTTCAACAACAATTTGCGCAGCCAAGGCCCGTTTATAGGCAAATGGGTCAACCAAGAGTGCCAATGGGGGTACCAAGAAGGCACGCAAGAGAGATGGTTAAGGGGATTGAAGCCCATTTCCGACCGGCGATTACTAATAATCCGTCTCCGGTGGTTATTCCTCACAATCAACAAGGGAGGACATTCGAGGTGAGAATAAATTCACTTCAAAGTCTTCCAAAGTATAGGGTGTAGCAACGGAGGAACCTTAGTTCCACTCGGAGGCATATGATTCCATTTGCAACACAATTGGGAGTCAGGGTTTTACATCGGATGAAGTTAAGTTGGTTCTATTTCAGTTTTCATTGGAAGACAAGGCAAAGAGATGGTTTTACACTTTGCCTTCCGCGTCTATTTATAATTGGGCCGAAATGCAACAAAGATTTTTGGAAGAATTTTACACGGCCCAAAAGACCAACGATGCGAGAAGAAGTTTGAGAACCTTCCAACAACAATCGGGGGAAATGTTTCATGAAGCATTCGAGAGGATTAACATGATGATTAAAAATTGTCCTTATCATGGTATTGCTTTATGGGAATTGTTGAATGCGTTTTATGAGGGTTTGAGTATGGAGGATGAACGGGATTTGCGGTCGATCACTAATGGTACATTTGGTACAAATTATGAACAAGATGATTGGGCATATTTAGAAAAAATGGCGGTTACATCGAAGAGAAAGGCTCAAACCAGACGAAGAGCAAGACCGGCGATTGGTAAACCGAAAGTGCAAGCCGTGGAAGAAGGAAATGTACAAACTACTAATCAGGTAATTGATGTTTGTACAAATTGTAACGAGTTGGGTCATGCTTCGGAGGTGTGTGTGGTAGGTCAAGCACTAGTGGAAGAGGTGAATGCACTTCAAGGGGGAGGTGGTAGGAATTACAACATGAACTTCAACACCTACCACCCCGGGTTGAGAAATCACCCGAATTTTCGATATGGAAACCCGGCCACTCAATCTAGCCCAAAGTTTCAAGGAAATCAAGGAAATTATGTTCCTCACCAACAATATAACAATCAAGGTAATTTTTATGGCGGGAATAATCAAGGGTTTCAAGGTCAAGGGGGTGGCGGTCAAAGTGGGTCCGTGGGTCAAAGTTCATCAAGTGGGAATGAAGTGATGGACATGTTAAAGATGATGCAACAAGACATGCACAGGATAAATCAACTTGATGAAGTGTGCATGCAAAGGATGAAGTCAGTGACAAAGCCATCCAATCGTTGACCACCCAAATGGGTCAACTTGCAACCGATGTGGCGAATTTGAAGAAAAACAGCTCGAGTTTAAAGAAGGGGAACAACGTGCATATCAATGCGGTAAGTCTTTTACCTAATTTTGAAATCTCTAGTGTTCAAAGTGATCCAACACCACAGTTTGTTGAGAGGGTGGTGGAAGATATTAGTGATGAGATTGAAAATGTGGGTAATTATGAAACAATTTTTCAAAATAACTCTGAATTACAACCGAATGAAACATCTTTTTGTGAAAATTGTTCTTGTGATAAATGTTTAAATGACAAATTAACCAAAATAAGGGATGAGAGGGTTAATAATAATATTATCCCGAGTAAACTTCAACACCCCGGAGTGCCCTTTTTATTAATCTGAATTGGTGAATTTAAAACTGATCGGGCAATGCTAGATCTTGGAGCTTGTGTTAGTATCATATCCGGTAGTTTATATGATCAGTATGAGTTTGGTCCGCTACAGAAAGTAAACACCTTGAATGGGCCATTCACCCACCTTGAATGTCATAAAGTTTCAAAAAGGTGGTAATTGTATATTTTGTATATTTTTATTTTTATTTTGCATTATAATTTCTAGTTTGTTTCATTTTTTTCTCAAAACCGTACATTGGGGACAATGTATCCCAAGTGTGAGGATGAGGAAATTTTTGTTTGTTTTGAAAAGAAAAATAAAAAAAAAAATCAAAAAAATCAAAGAAAAAAATAAAAAAAATCAGAAAAACTTAAAAAAAATATTTTTTTTGTGCGTTTAATGAAACCGGAAAGTGATAAGATGGCGGGGTGAAGTTTTGGTCCCTTTTCATGGTCACAATTCCCTAAATAACATGTGCCTAGTTGTTTTTAAAAGGAGATTATGTAGTTTTCTAATTAAGGTTAGCATGCTTTCGGTGTAATAACTTGCATAACATGTTGGTTTACACTTGAAAATTGAGAAAGCAAGGATTTGTGAAATGGTTGATATTCTCCGATAGAACTTGTACAATTAGTGCATTTCGAGATCTTAGCTTGGCATGAGTGCAAAAGTGATAAAGGCACTTAGGTTAAGCCTCGTATGGATGAGTGAGAGTGTAGGTACTGGGGGGTTGGGGCCTCATACATTATACATATGAGGATGGTTATGTGAGGGGCGGGGGGTTGGTTCCTTTAGAAAAACCTTATTGGGCCTATTCTTTTATTTAATCAACCCCGGTGTTATATTGCGAAATGGTCCGACTTAATAGGTTTCTATGTAATTGTTTTAGTATTTATCAGTTAGATATGTGAAGCATTATGTTTATCATGCTGGTATGTAATGTTCAAGTATTATATTAGTTCATTGAAAAAAAAAAGTTTGTATTAGAGTTGCAATGTTTATGTATGCATAGTTCAAAGTATTATTTATTGAGTGACAAAAAAAGAAAAAAAAAAGAAAAAAAAGAAAAGAAAAAGAAAAGGAAAAGAGAAGTTAGTGATGTTTATAGTGGTTCATTTTATTATTTACTTAGTTTGTTTGTAATAAGTCGGATCAGGCCGCTTGAGCTACTTTCAATATTCCCTTCGATACCCTTACACTTGGCCCAATTACAACCTGTTTTAAGACCCTCTTGATTTGTATTCATGTCAAATGCATTTACATAGGTGGAGATTTGATGATTGTACAAGCGTATGCAAGGAGAATTGATTAAATATGAAATGTATGGATGATCACCAAGGAAAAGTTAATGTGTAAATGAGTGTTATGTATAGGAAAAAACCGAAAGCATGTTAGGTTTGGTTAGAAATCTTCGGTTTAAATGGAACATCAAGTGAACTAGTGCAACCGATAAAAACAAGGGAATATGGTATGACTTGGGACCTTAACCGAACCGGATTTGTGGTAAGATCGGTGGCTACAAGTTGTAAATAATAAAACTTTGTGTTGAGATGTTGCTTGAGGGCAAGCAACTGGTAAGTGTGGGAATGTGACGGGTGGTCCATGGGAAAACCCTTAAGTGGTTTAAGAACAATAATAATAATGTGTTTAATGGGTTTATCTTGTTGAATTAGTTTACTATGGTTACTCATATAATTTCAGGTAGGAGAAGATAGAGGATGTAATTACGATAACGTGGGCGAAAACAGTGAAGAAAACGGACTTGGAACGAGAAAGTTATGACGAAAACAAGAAGGCCTTGTTAAAGGTCACCGTAGCTTACGGTGAAGCCACCGTAAGCTACGGTGGGATCTGCAGAAAATGACACTGTCTGGCAGTTTAAAGCCACCGTAGGCTTTTTGGAAGCCACCGTAAGCTACGGTGGCCACCGTAGCTTACGGTGGGACTGACGCTGAAACTTGTAACAGCCTTATAAACTCGTTTTAGGGTTGGCTTTTGACATTATTATCATATCTTTTGATCTAGAGACGACCTAGAGGCGATTTTTGGAGACAAGAACATTATTTTGAGTGTGGTAATCATTAAAGACTCGTTTTTGATTCATATGCAATTTATAATCGAAGGGATGATGAACCGAATCATGCTCGGCTAAATCCCATTGTGTTTTCCCTCGGATTGTAAATTTTATTATGTTTGTTTGGTTGAATGTTTAGACAATTTCTGAGATAATATTTGATCTTATTGATTTCATTATTATGGTGTTTATGTATTGATTGATAGATTAGTAGTTTATCGATTTTATGTTCTAAACCGTCAGTTCTTGGTTCTTTAAGTAATCGAGATTAATCGGGAGGGATTTAGGGTTAGATAAACTAATTGGTTTTTGAGTGATCACCTTGCGTTGTATAATCCAAGTATTTGATCTTCATTTATCGCATTCGTTTACATAAACACGAACTTTACCTATTGTTCATCTCAGTTAAACATTAACCGTAACATTCATGGAAACCTGAAACCGAGGGAAGACATATTTTCGCATATTGATTAACACTCGTTTATTGTTTTAGTTCTTTTTGTTATCAAAACCAAACAACCAAATCTTTGAATTTACTTTTTGAATTTAGTTTAATTTAGATCAATTACATAACTACTTGGTAACACAATTTCCACAAACTCCCTGTGTTCGATACCCGCTTACCGCTATCTAATAGTTGTAATCGGTTTATTTTTTAGTGAGTCTTCGACCTCACATCACCCGACGCGCATGAGCTCAGGAGATGGGCGCAATGTGGCGCTTTGATGGCGCACTTTGCACGATCGCATCGCCGTGAGCCGCCTTAGTATTTTTTGACAATGGGAGTTAGACCCAGAAGTGACAAGCTAACAAAAGACAAGGGACCAAAAGTGAAAATTTAAATTCAGGAAGCCATCGCGATACGTGATGAGCACAGCACAAAGGTCATCGCGTATCGCGATGGACCTTGGTGAGTCAGCGGACACGTGTCAGTAGTGGTATGGCGGCGGAGAAAATGCGGCGTCGCGATACACGATGAGATAACCAAGACCCATCGCGTATCGCGATGGGTTACAAGTTCAGCCTATAAAAGGGGATCTCACGGCTCATTCATTCTTCACACCGAACTTTCTCTCTCTAGATTCTCTCCCTAGAATTTACTCTCTCTACCTCGTTTTGCGTGCTGAGCATCGGTTGGCGTGTCGAACCTCGTAATCCGTGCCAAATAACCGACGTTTCCTCTAAGTGCGTGCCACCCGAAAATAACCCGACATTCTACCTCGAAATACGTGCATGTCATGACGACCACCATATGTTTCCTCGTTTTGCGTGCCTACCTCAAAGTTCGTGCTAAGCCCCAAAGTTCTGACAATTTAAGCACCAGTACACGACATAGAGTAGAAGTGCTGCTCATACAAGCTTAGACATACATAAACTCCGAATACCTGTATAAGGTATGGGTTTTGCCTAAGTCATTATTTTATTATTATATTACATGGCTTAGACCATAGTCAGGGGTATAGCCCAAACCTTGATCATAATTATGTTTACATAAGCTTTAAACATACAAAGGATTATAGTAATGTTTCTTCACAATTTAGAAACACAAATTTTACATTCATAAGGATATATAGTTTCTTCGCGATTAAGAAACGTAACATTTTATATAGTTAACATATTGTTTCTTCATGATTAAGAAACATAATATTTTACATACAATGATAGCAATCAATGAATGTTTCTTCTTGAAGAAGAAACAGATTATAAATGTTTCTTCATGAAGAAGAAACTCAGCATATGATTAGTCAATAAACAGAAAGACTACAGGTCTAAATATTTTATTCAAACAAATGATCAATCAAGGTTTAAAGTTATCAAAACTAGACTAAAGGTCTATATCCGGATCAAAAGACGTTCCGGATATTTATATACCTATTTTATTATAGGTCAATCAATCAATCAAATAGTCAGTCAATCAATCATTCATTCACAGTCAATGTTTCAAACGAGATCACCATATCATTCATAACAGACAATCACAGGTGAATACGTTCAAACCTTTTATAACGTGAATACGTTAACCTTTTCAATCAATCAAAACATATTTATACTCCATAAGATGAACGGGTGTTTGTCTTAACGAGTCAGTCAATGTTTACATGAGATTATGTGGTCTCTAAAACGTTATAATACAAAGTAGAAAATAAAATCAACTCAGACCAAATACACATGTGTCTGGATCCAAGCATAACTGTTCAGCCTAATCATTCAAAGGCTACGTGGCCGAGGGCTAACGGTCATAACTAGTTTCCATTAAGGGATACGTGGCTCGAGAACAAATTGTGTGTGTAGGGCAGTGGTACATAGACCGGAAGTAGCTGACGTATTGCAATGGTAACGGTAACGGTAACGGTCATAACTTGTCAAGAAAACTATGTTTGTATTGTAATGTTATTCATATATTTTATAGAGTCATACGTGTTCACCAGCATATAGCTGACGTATTTTTCCCCACCTTTCGGGGAAACAGATTAGTACAGGTAGCAAGACATGATAGCATTCATGGAGTTAGATGCTCGCAAGGTAATGATGGCTCAGTTTGTAATTATGAAAATATTGCAAACAAGATTTAAACATGATTAATAAATCAAACACTTGGGTATTTATTATCCGAGAAGTTTTCAAATAAATTAATATTTTATTATAACCAAAAGTCTTCAACTAAAATAAACCGCAACTCTGATGTATTTACAAAACAGGTACCAACTTGTGGTCACACACATAGGCCCTAAACCGGGGTGTGACAGGTTGGTATCAGAGCCATCGATCTTAGCGAATTAGGTATTTAATCATACCTAGGCTTTGATCAGAGATAAATATCAATTATATTATAGATCCATCAGTTTTAATGAATTAGGTATTAATGTATTAGTACCTAAGCTTTAACTACTTGTTAAATAAGGTAGGGATAAGCAAAGAATGTAAGTTTACGTATCCTAAAGATAATCTGTACAAATTACTTTAGGCATATACGCCAAGTAGCTATACAGTCAATCATTCTACTTGAATCTAAGCCATCAGACATGTTCAGTAATAACAACTATTTTACAAGCTTTATCAGTCAAGAACAATCGACAGTTCCTAATTTGCCATATAGAGGGAAAACAAAGAATCTTTCTAGCAGTCCATAAATACCAATAGAAAGAGCAATCTTATTACATAACCATCAGTCACAATAAATTAGATATTTAACAGAAAATATCTAAATCACATAGCATTCAAATATTACGGATAAGGTAAACTGTAAGATAGGAACACATTCCTACCTTTACTCAAACCTCACACAGATGTCCAATCACCATAGTTATACCAATCAAACTCAATCCGGTAAAGAAAAGAGATGCATTGGAACGTCTCCACTTCCAAATCCTGTGTCCAGTAATGAAGACTCATATCAAACGACAATGGAAGGAAATTCAGATTCATTCGACACTAAGACTACATCAGTTCCGATAAATGCAAATCAGTATATGTAAGAAGTAGGGTCAAACAGATCAAAGAAGCCAATATTTTCAAAGGGAAAAGGAGTAATGACTAATCCACAAGACAGTTATCAGGAACCACAATATTTCAGTTATCCAGTATTACAAAATCCTTATTTTGCTTACACTCAAGGTGAACACTTTAATACAGATCAGAATTCCTTAAAAGGGATGTATGGCATTGAAGATAATTCATTTCACTACGAAATCAATGTCACCAATTTAGCAGAAGTAATGCTTAAGAAAAAAAAATGAAAAATTGAGGAAAGACAAAAAGAATAGGAGATTAGCAAAAACACCAAGAAGGAAAATAAGAACAAGAAACTGATCATTCGCTGGAAGAAGTAGACAATAAGTTGTAATCAGTATAGCAATAGTAGTTATGTACTACTACAACATAAATAAAAGATATGTTTTACTTTCTTCGAAATACTAAACTTATCTCTAATTTATGTCAAAGAAATTGAAAGTATAGATTAACTCTCCCAACAAGTCTGTAAGAAAGAAAATATCAGCTTAAGGAAAAGTTTATATAGACAAATTTCACAAAAATAAATAACTCCAGATCAATGCTAGAAAAATATTTAAGTAAAAGAGACATGAATAAACCTAGAAAGAGAATTAGAGAAATTCTCTTGAGTTGTCTGTACACAAGGTATTAACTGGTCATTTTAAGAGCATACAACAGAGGACAAAGTAATTATATCTCTATAGAACCTCATCAAGATATTCGGAAAATAGTACGCTAATTAAGAGATATATGGATATATCATCCTATACAAGTTTCTTAATATCATTTCTCAGTCAAAGGGCAAAACATATGGATTGTGCCTGTAACGATTCCGGCAAATCCAGGTATACCCTAGCCGGTATATACTATTTACGTGTCATTTAGTATTGATTATATGAGTTATAGTACGTGTATACGAGTATATATGATTCATAGAACGAATCATACTCGATTATATAGTGAATCGTATTGGAATTACAATTAACCAATGAACGATTACTGAAACCCGAACGAATCGGGAATTACATTATAGACGAAGTATATAATGTTTAGTGATGTTTACGAAGTATTAATGCTTCGGGATAAGTGAATTATAGCACAGAAAAAGGATTTCGATTTATTAGTACGTCGGTACGATAAACGAAACCTTTAACATCAAACCAAGCAAGAGACGATCGATCAAGCCGAAAAAGATGCACAATTACCGACAATACAATGTTTTAAGTCATTTAATGTCATGGTTTAAGTTTTTAAAGTTTTTAAATCAGTTTTATGTAAATTTTATTTTAACCCGAAAAACGACCATTTTATGCTCGTTTTAAGCCGAATTACGGGTTTAAACGAGAAACGAACTGAGCCAGATTATCCAAAACATTATCCGGATTACGGAAATCCGAATATGTGGCTAATATTGAAGTTGTGGGGCCCACCCCCACCCATTACTTGGACCGATCGGTCCTATGCTTCCAAGATATCATTCATTTTTCTTTTTTTCATCACCAAACTCTCTCAAATCTTTCAAACCTTCAAACATTCAACCCAAAAACCCTTGATCCAAACCAAGAACACAAGGTATAACACATGTTTTAATGCTTAAATCTTGTTTCCAACTTCATGATCTTGAGAAAAGGAGGTTTCAAATGTAAAAATGGGTGAAAACCCGAGTTGAAACCGATTCTCGCATGATCAAGTGATGTATACAAGTTATACAAAGGATCTTGATCCAAGTGATGAGTTAAAAGAGTTTATAACGAATTTTTACGGTTAAAATCTTTAAAAAATGAATTTCCAAGTGAAAGACGGGTGAAAACCCGAGATGAAACCGACTCTTGCATGATCAAGAGATGTATACAAGTTATACAAGGGATCTTGGTCCAAGAAATGAGTAAAAAGAGTCGAGAACGGATTTTTACGGTTAAAACCTTTGTTTTTATATCAAAACCGACACTATGAAAGAAATGGTTTGATTGTTGGTGTAACTTGCTTGGTATAGTGTTATTGTGCTTGTAAGTGTTGTATCTAGTGGCTAGCAAAGGCTAGAAACCAAGATCTTTGCGATCTAACGCTAGAAACACAAGATAGTTCGGTTTTCGTGTGATTTAGTGATTTTGGACAGATTGTAATGTGCTTAGAGTTGGGTCACGAAATTTCACAGAGATGATCTACACATGAAAATATGAGTTCTGTGAATTTTTGGTAATTTTTGGATAAAAGATGAATATTTGGTGAATTTAATGCTTGGTTTTGGCCAAAAATAGTGAAAAATAGCTAAACTTGATGAAAAATTCTGAAAAATTTAGGAAAAGCTTTTTATAACATATAAAAGTCACACACAAAATTTGAGCTCATTTGGAGAAGTCTAAGGGGGCTTTTCGGTAAAACGAGTTCTAGAGCTTTCTAGCTCGGTTTTTGTGAAAATGGCTTGAAAAATGAGTTTTGGGTTCTGGAAAAATTCCAGGGAGTTATGAGGATGGCAGGGATCATCCCAGAAAAATTTGGGATTTTTCTAAAGTCTTTTGGTATTTTTGACATATTTAGTGTTTTAATAAGGTTTAAAAATAGATAAATAAATGTAAATATAAGAAATTAAATCTGGAAAATTTGTATAAAATTTCTTACTGTCAAAATAAGTTTTGTGCAAAATTTCAAGACCCGATACTAAACGGGTAATTATTTGTGCTAAAAAGAACATAAAAACAAATTTTTAAAGCTTAAAACGTATAAACCGGCAAAACTCGCATAAGCGAGCTGACTGGTATATGAAAACCCTAAAAATGGACCATTTCCATAAAACTAAGTAAATTAAGTAAAAATAAATCATCCGAAAATAATTCGGATGATTTGGGTAATTTTACCCGATTTTACTGTTTCCGGCACCTAAATGACGGAAACGGGCCCCGCGGCCAAACGGGGTGTCCAAACCGAGCTCTAATTTCATCACTTTAACTAAATTAACAGTCAAACACCATTTTTGGGTCGGGTGTGACCAAACTCATTTTTGAAACTAAAAACGGATAACCGTGCTAGGCACGCAAATCAAGGAAATCATAAAAATGATAATTTTGACCGTCAGACTCTAAGCAATGTCACAATCTGAGTCCTTAGAAATGTCACGGGGTTAACATTGTCCCCGAATCGAGTACAGTACTGGGCTAACAATGTCCCCAGATGTACCGATTGATACGTATTTAATTTATGGGAATTATATAGTAACGACTAGATATTATATTACAGATCCAGGCTTATAGCAGTTCATTGTATCACGTCCCGACTCACAGAAAGGTGAGTTTTCACGAGCCCCTTTTACTGAACTGTTTTAAATATTTTCCCGGGGCGGAAAGCATGTATTTATTAAAGTATTTAAGTACATACTGATCGTAGGGAAACACTTGTATATTTAAATATATATATGGTTTGATGCATAGAATATATAAATTGTTTATCATGTGGGATTGTTCTGGGGTAACATAGTTCCCAGAGGTTATTATTGTTCTGGGGTAACATAGTTCCCAGAGGTTATTATTGTTCTGGGGTAACATAGTTCCCAGAGGTTATTATTGTTCTGGGGTAACATAGTTCCCAGAGGTTATTATTGTTCTGGGGTAACATAGTTCCCAGAGGTGATTATTGTTCTGGGGTAACATAGTTCCCAGAGGTTATTATTGTTCTGGGGTAACATAGTTCCCAGAGGTTATTATTGTTCTGGGGTAACTTAGTTCCCAGAGGTTATAAATGTTCTAGGGAAACATAGTTCCCCGCATAATTACATTGTTTAATAAATGATTATTAAAATGATCTGTCAGTGTTTATGTAAATTAGTGAAACTCACCAACTATTCGTAGTTGACCCGTTTTCTTTACATGTTTTCTAGGTATGCCAAAGTTGGAATGATTGATATGTGCTTAATGATATGTGCTACTTGTTGGAGGCTCGCTGATCTATAGTTTGAAATGAATATAGTAATGTCTTATCGATAAATTTTGTGTGTAACACCTAGACAGTAACGAAACTAGCAACAATGTAATATGATATAAATTAATGTAGTGGTATTTTCTTTTTAAGCAATGCTGTTGATATCAGATGTGTCTGTTGCATCCCGTGTACGTTTCCGCTGCGGTTACGGGGTGTTACAGAACTTGGTATCAGAGCCATTGGTTATAAAGAATTAGGATGTCTTTAAAAGATACCTAAAATATAACCAGTAGCTCAAATATTATATGATCTGAATATCAACTAAATATATATTGTGACGAGATCGGGATGAACTTGGATGGACAAGTGGGTTATTATGGTCCGGAACATAATAACAGACTTGTCTACACGAGGGAATTCAGGGGAAGTCACGAGGGACTTTAATAGGTAAAATTGGCAACATATGTGCAAATATGTGATAATATTGTTATGTAGTCAAGTTGTATAAGTAAGTGCATATTAATTTGATTATGATTTACACTATGGGAAGAACTATATGTTTGTTAACTTGTGTGCAGGTAATATGTCAAGAACCCCCAGTGCGTCGTTCGAGGAGGACCCGGAGGAGGTCAGCTCCGGGGACTCCGGGAGCCCTCTTGTAGCATCCAGCACCGAGCCTTCCGAGGCTAGCTTGAGGAATTCCGGCCAGTCCTCCGCAGCTAGGATGGCCAGATCCCCGACCCCACCCGCACCATAGGTCGCTCCTGCACCCCCTGGATTCGGACCACGCCTCACGGCGCGGATCAGTATTCCACAGGTCCGACCAATCTTACCCCCACCCAGACCTGCTACTCGTAGGGGTGAGTCCTCCAGCTCTCGTCCCGAGCCTGCGACCCTACCGGTGTGGGGTCTCCCGAGACAGGAACGGGATGCTGCTGCCTGGCTCCGGACGCTCACCGAACAGGTGAACGAGCACTCTGCCGCCTTGACGGTGGGAGTCCAAAGGAGAATGTACCTGGGTGATTGCATACTGGATCATCAGTATGCAATCGCCCAGCTGAAGAGGGAGTGCTCATACTCCCAATGGATGCTTGACCGGGTGGAGAGTCGTGTGCGGGTTCTGATGGCGGTGTTAGTGGTGCTGGTGGCGATGATGGTGGGGTTGGTTTACCACCATGTTTAGTTGTTTTGAGTTTGGGGATAGACAGGGACCATTTTTTTGATACTCTGTGTAAGTAGTTAGTGGTGATACTAACATGGAGTGAATCTTGTTTAGTTATGATACAATCACTGGCCCCTAGGGTGGGTCTCTTTTGGGGCATAATCATTATAGATACTTTTGGGTATCATCCAAGCACTGACCCCTTTACGGGTTATGTCGAGATGATACCGACATAGGGCCCTTGTATTAAAACTTAGTTGTGTAATGTTGACTGGAAAGTATGTAAACTGATGTTTGTGTAATATGTATCAATGTTTACTAATGAATGAAATATGTATTGTGTTTTATAATTTGAGATGGTATTGATTATATATATTTCTTGATGTTGTGTAGAATGGCACCGAAACGATCAACGAAAATATCGGAAGTAGATGTGAGCCGTTTGATTGCTCAACAGTTGGAGGCGGCGATACCGGATATAGTATCGCGCATCGCCGCCAGTATTAATAACTCGACCAATCCAACCCCTACGAGCAATCAAACGCCCATAAATAATGACGGGGAACAAAATGCTAATCCTCCACGGAATGATAACACTATTCCGAGCAATGACGCACCGCCTAGGGTGGTCGTTACTGACAGCAATGGCCCCATACCTACGGTAGAGACAAACCGTACGGAACCGATTCGTGCATCCAGGGGATGTTCGATCAAGGATTTTATGTTGTGCAAGCCATTAGAGTTTAGCGGGTCTGAAGGACCGAATGGGTTAGTTAAATGGATAGAGAAAATAGAATCAGTGGTGAATATCAGCAACTGTCCCGAGGATTGTGTCGTTAAGTACGCCACCTGTACATTCACCGACCATGCCTTGACATGGTGGAACACCATAGTACAGACTCGAGGTCAGGCGGCGACGAACCAAATGAACTGGACGGAGCTTAAGGCTCTTGTGTTGGAACATTTCTGCCCAAAGAATGAATTGCAGAAACTGGAAAATGAGTTTTGGAATCTGGAGATGAAGGGGGCGGACCACTTGGGTTATACCAACCGGTTTAATGAACTATCACGATTGGTACCGTGGTTGGTCACCCCAGAGACGAAAAGGGTGGAACGTTATATTTGGGGACTTACTCCAGTAGTGAGGAGTATAGTTAACGCGGGGGGACACCAGACGTATGAAAGTGCAGTGACACAGGCTGGCATTGTCACGTATGATTTCTTACGGAGCAGATCACTAAAGGTGACAGGAGAATCCGCTGGGGGAAAACGGGGTACGCATGATCATAGAATCCAGGAAAAGCAGCAAAGCAAACGAGCTAGGCCGGCTGCCCAGAGCTATGCCATGACTAGTTCGGGCGGAAGGCAAGAACCGCAGAAGGGAACGTTTCCTAAGTGCGGGAAATGTGGTTACCACCATAGTGGCGTGTGCAAAGAGGTGGTGTGCCACCGGTGTGGCAGGATTGGACACTACGCACCAAATTGTAAGACAAATCTGAACAACCTGAACCGGCAACCGCAACCTATTCGTGCGCAACCATTTAGAACTCAACCAGCCCGACAGCAGAACCCGCAAGGAAATCAGATGGTGACCACTAGCCGTGCTTGCTACGAATGCGGCAGCACGGATCACTTCAAAAGGAACTGCCCGAAACTGAACCAGGGAGGAAACGGGAGACAACTCACGGGTCAGGCATCGTCGTCCAATCCGGCACGAGGCCGAGCATTCGTGATGGGGGCGAACGAGGCACGCAAGGACCCCAGCGTAGTGACAGGTACCTTCCTCGTCTCTGATCTTTACGCTTCTGTATTATTTGATACAGGCGCCGATAGAAGTTTTGTCTCCGTTAGGTTCCTTTCGATAGCAAACCTTCCTATTGGTGAAACCATAGAACCTTACACCGTAGAAGTCGCTAACGGTAAAACTATGATAGTTAATCAGATAGTTCGGAATTGCCCCTTTATTCTGAACGAACAATCCTTTCTGATTGACTTGTTACCGGTTGAATTGGGTAGTTTTGACGTGATAGTGGGAATGGATTGGCTAGCACGTAACAGGGTCGAAATAAACTGTGAAAAGAAAATCGTCAAGATCCGAGTGTCGGATGACGAGGAGGTATTAGTGCAAGGAGAAAAATCCGGCACCATGATACCATTCATATCCCATCTCAAGGTGTTAAAATATATACGTCAGTGGTGTGTGGCGTATCTAGCGAGCCTGACGGCCACTGATTCCGAGGAAAAACGGGTGGACGATATTCCCGTGGTACGCGAATTCCCACAAGTTTTTCCAGAGGAACTTCCTGGATTACCGCCAACCCGACAGGTCGAATTCAGGATCGATCTGTTACCTCAGGCTGGCCCTGTTGCTAAGGCGCCCTACCGACTTGCACCACCCGAGATGCAAGAATTATCCAACCAGTTGCAGGAATTGTTGGATAAAGGATTTATACGTCCCAGTTATTCCCCGTGGGGTGCACCTGTTTTATTCGTGAAAAAGAAGGACGGAAGCCTTAGAATGTGCATTGACTACAGGGAGCTGAACAAGTTGACAATCAAAAATAGGTATCCTCTCCCCCGAATCGATGATCTGTTCGACCAACTACAAGGTGCGAGCTACTTTTCAAAAATAGATCTTAGATCGGGATACCATCAGGTTAGAATTCAGGAGGAGGATATCCCAAAAACCGCATTCCGGACTCGCTACGGCCATTATGAATTTTTAGTTATGCCTTTTGGGCTAACAAATGCGCCGGCAGTATTCATGGATCTCATGAATCGAGTCTGTAAACCCTATCTTGACAAATTCGTCATTGTATTTATTGACGATATTTTGATATACTCGAAGAGTAAAGAAGAGCACGAGCAACACTTAAGGTTAGTTTTAGAGCTCCTGGATCAGGAGAAGTTATTTGCAAAATTCTCCAAGTGTAACTTCTGGTTACAAGAGGTGCAATTCCTCGGTCACGTTATAAACCACCAAAGAATACACGTTGATCCGAGTAAGGTTGAAGCAATTAAGAATTGGCAAGCGCCTAAATCTCCAAAGGAAATCCGCCAATTCTTAGGCTTAGCTGGATACTATCGTCGATTTATAGAGAACTTTTCCAGCATCGCCCAACCTTTAACCCTCCTGACTCAAAAGGATCGGAAGTATGAATGGGGTGAAGAGCAGGAAACGGCGTTTCAAACGCTAAAACAAAGATTGTGCCAAGCGCCAATCTTAAGTCTCCCCGACGGAGACGATGGTTTTGTCGTGTATTGTGACACATCTCGGAGAGGGTTAGGATGCGTATTGATGCAAAATAGTAAGGTTATAGCCTATGCTTCTCGACAATTAAAAGTTCACGAGAAAATTACACTACTCATGACCTGGAACTGGGAGCGGTCATCTTCGCACTTAAAATCTGGAGGCACTATCTCTACGGTACAAAGTGCACCATCTTCACCGATCATAAAAGTTTGCAACACATATTCGATCAGAAAGAACTGAATATGAGACAACGAAGATGGGTCGAATTATTAAGCGACTATGACTGTGACATCCGTTATCACCCCGGCAAGGCTAACGTCGTAGCCGATGCCTTGAGTAGGAAGGATCGGGTTAAGCCATTGTGAGTGCGAGCGCTGGGGATGACAGTTCAGTCGAGCCTTTCGGATTTGATTCGAGACGCTCAACGCGAGGCGTTGAAAGAGGAACAATTGGAAAAAGAGGGACTTTACGGTAACGAAAAGAATTTCGAACAGCGTGTGGACGAAATTCTCTATTTCAAAAATCGGATTTGGATTCCGACCCTCCACGACCTTCGTAATTTGATCATGGACGAAGCACATAAATCAAAATATTCCATACATCCGGGATCAGATAAAATGTACAAGGATGTGAAAGAATTTTACTGGTGGCCAGGTATGAAAAAGGATGTAGCCACATACGTCGGCAAGTGTACGACGTGTGCGAGAGTTAAGGCGGAGCACCAGAAACCCTCAGGAATGTTACAACAACCGGAAATTCCCGAATGGAAATGGGAGCAAATCACGATGGATTTCGTAACACACCTCCCTAAGACACCCCGGGGACATGATGCAATTTGGGTAGTCGTGGATCGATTAACCAAATCGGCACATTTTATCCCGATTAGAAATAATTATAACACTGAGAGACTTGCGCAGATTTATATAAGTGAAATAGTGTCTCGTCATGGCATCCCCATCTCGATCATCTCCGATAGGGATAGCCATTTCACCTCCAAACTTTGGCAAGCTGTCCAAGAAGCATTGGGAACACGTATTGACTTAAGCACAGCTTACCACCCTCAGACCGATGGTCAGTCTGAGAGGACCATTCAAACTTTGGAGGATTTGCTTCGTGCCTGCGTACTGGACTTTAAGGGAAACTGGGATCAACATCTCCCACTCGTTGAATTTTCCTATAATAACAGTTACCATAGCAGTATAAAGGCAGCACCTTATGAAGCATTGTATGGACGGAAGTGCCGATCACCACTTTGCTGGTCTGAAGTGGGTGACTCGCAGGTCATTAGATCGGATCTGGTCCAGGAGACGACCAGCAAGATTCTTGAAATCAAGAACAACCTGAAAGCCGCGCGGGATCGGCAGAAGAGTTATGCCGATACCCGTCGAAAACCGTTGTCATTTGAGAAGGGGGAAAAGGTATATTTGAAAGTATCACCCTGGAAAGGAGTGGTCAGATTTGGAAAGGCGGGGAAGTTGGCCCCTAGATACATTGGGCCATTCAGCATCACTGCAAAAATCGGTCCGGTAGCTTACCGATTAGAACTGCCTGAGGAACTAAGTGCAGTTCATAACGTGTTCCATGTGTCAAATTTGAAAAGATGTCTGGCGGATGAGACATCGGTGTTACCCTTAGAGGGTGTTCAAATAAATGATAAGCTCAACTTCGTAGAGGAGCCCATTGAAATAGTGGACGGTAAGATCAAGCAACTTAGACACAATAAGATCTCGTTGGTCAAAGTTAGGTGGAATTCGCAACGAGGCCCAGAATTTACTTGGGAACAAAAGGATGAATTTCGGAAGAAATACCCCCACCTGTTTCCTCAAAAGGAAGTAGTTGACGTGTAAAATTTCGAGGACGAAATTTTTATAACGGGGGGAGAATGTAACGATTCCGGCAAATCCAGGTATACCCTAGCCGGTATATACTATTTACGTGTCATTTAGTATTGATTATATGAGTTATAGTACGTGTATACGAGTATATATGATTCATAGAACGAATCATACTCGATTATATAGTGAATCGTATTGGAATTACAATTAACCAATGAACGATTATTGAAACCCGAACGAATCGGGAATTACATTATAGACGAAGTATATAATGTTTAGTGATGTTTACGAAGTATTAATGCTTCGGGATAAGTGAATTATAGCACAGAAAAAGGATTTCGATCTATTAGTACGTCGGTACGATAAACGAAACCTTTAACATCAAACCAAGCAAGAGACGATCGATCAAGCCGAAAAAGATGCACAATTACCGACAATACAATGTTTTAAGTCATTTAATGTCATGGGTTAAGTTTTTAAAGTTTTTAAATCAGTTTTATGTAAATTTTATTTTAACCCGAAAAACGACCATTTTATGCTCGTTTTAAGCCGAATTACGGGTTTAAACGAGAAACGAACTGAGCCAGATTATCCAAAACATTATCCGGATTACGGAAATCCGAATATGTGGCTAATATTGAAGTTGTGGGGCCCACCCCCACCCATTACTTGGACCGATCGGTCCTATGCTTCCAAGATATCATTCATTTTTCTTTTTTTCATCACCAAACTCTCTCAAATCTTTCAAACCTTCAAACATTCAACCCAAAAACCCTTGATCCAAACCAAGAACACAAGGTATAACACATGTTTTAATGCTTAAATCTTGTTTCCAACTTCATGATCTTGAGAAAAGGAGGTTTCAAATGTAAAAATGGGTGAAAACCCGAGTTGAAACCGATTCTCGCATGATCAAGTGATGTATACAAGTTATACAAAGGATCTTGATCCAAGTGATGAGTTAAAAGAGTTTATAACGAATTTTTACGGTTAAAATCTTTAAAAAATGAATTTCCAAGTGAAAGACGGGTGAAAACCCGAGATGAAACCGACTCTTGCATGATCAAGAGATGTATACAAGTTATACAAGGGATCTTGGTCCAAGAAATGAGTAAAAAGAGTCGAGAACGGATTTTTACGGTTAAAACCTTTGTTTTTATATCAAAACCGACACTATGAAAGAAATGGTTTGATTGTTGGTGTAACTTGCTTGGTATAGTGTTATTGTGCTTGTAAGTGTTGTATCTAGTGGCTAGCAAAGGCTAGAAACCAAGATCTTTGCGATCTAACGCTAGAAAACACAAGATAGTTCGGTTTTCGTGTGATTTAGTGATTTTGGACAGATTGTAATGTGCTTAGAGTTGGGTCACGAAATTTCACAGAGATGATCTACACATGAAAATATGAGATCTGTGAATTTTTGGTAATTTTTGAATAAAAGATGAATATTTGGTGAATTTAATGCTCGGTTTTGGCCAAAAATGGTGAAAAATAGCTAAACTTGATGAAAAATTCTGAAAAATTTAGGATAAGCTTTTTATAACATATAAAAGTCACACAAAAAATTTGAGCTCATTTGGAGAAGTCTAAGGGGGCTTTTCGGTAAAACGAGTTCTAGAGCTTTCTAGCTCGGTTTTTGTGAAAATGGCTTGAAAAATGAGTTTTGGGTTCTGGAAAAATTCCAGGGAGTTATGAGGATGGCAGGGATCATCCCAGAAAAATTTGGGATTTTTCTAAAGTCTTTTGGTATTTTTGACATATTTAGTGTTTTAATAAGGTTTAAAAATAGATAAATAAATGTAAATATAAGAAATTAAATCTGGAAAATTTGTATAAAATTTCTTACTGTCAAAATAAGTTTTGTGCAAAATTTCAAGACCCGAGACTAAACGGGTAATTATTTGTGCTAAAAAGAACATAAAAACAAATTTTTAAAGCTTAAAACGTATAAACCGGCAAAACTCGCATAAGCGAGCTGACTGGTATATGAAAACCCTAAAAATGGACCATTTCCATAAAACTAAGTAAATTAAGTAAAAATAAATCATCCGAAAATAATTCGGATGATTTGGGTAATTTTACCCGATTTTACTGTTTCCGGCACCTAAATGACGGAAACGGGCCCCGCGGCCAAACGGGGTGTCCAAACCGAGCTCTAATTTCATCACTTTAACTAAATTAACAGTCAAACACCATTTTTGGGTCGGGTGTGACCAAACTCATTTTTGAAACTAAAAACGGATAACCGTGCTAGGCACGCAAATCAAGGAAATCATAAAAATGATAATTTTGACCGTCAGACTCTAAGCAATGTCACAATCTGAGTCCTTAGAAGTGTCACGGGGTTAACATTGTCCCCGAATCGAGTACAGTACTGGGCTAACAATGTCCCCAGATGTACCGATTGATACGTATTTAATTTCTGGGAATTATATAGTAACGACTAGATATTATATTACAGATCCAGGCTTATAGCAGTTCATTGTATCACATCCCGACTCACAGAAAGGTGAGTTTTCACGAGCCCCTTTTACTGAACTGTTTTAAATATTTTCCCGGGGCGGAAAGCATGTATTTATTAAAGTATTTAAGTACATACTGATCGTATGGAAACACTTGTATATTTAAATATATATATGGTTTGATGCATAGAATATATAAATTGTTTATCATGTGGGATTGTTCTGGGGTAACATAGTTCCCAGAGGTTATTATTGTTCTGGGGTAACATAGTTCCCAGAGGTTATTATTGTTCTGGGGTAACATAGTTCCCAGAGGTTATTATTGTTCTGGGGTAACATAGTTCCTAGAGGTTATTATTGTTCTGGGGTAACATAGTTCCCAGAGGTTATTATTGTTCTGGGGTAACATAGTTCCCAGAGGTGATTATTGTTCTGGGGTAACATAGTTCCCAGAGGTTATTATTGTTTTGGGGTAACATAGTTCCCAGAGGTTATTATTGTTCTGGGGTAACTTAGTTCCCAGAGGTTATAAATGTTCTGGGGAAACATAGTTCCCCGCATAATTACATTGTTTAATAAATGATTATTAAAATGATCTGTCAGTGTTTATGTAAATTAGTGAAACTCACCAACTATTCGTAGTTGACCCGTTTTCTTTACATGTTTTCTAGGTATGCCAAAGTTGGAATGATTGATATGTGCTTAATGATCTGTGCTACTTGTTGGAGGCTCGCTGATCTATAGTTTGAAATGAATATAGTAATGTCTTATCGGTAAATTTTGTGTGTAACACCTAGACAGTAACGAAACTAGCAATAATGTAATATGATATAAATTAATGTAGTGGTATTTTCTTTATAAGCAATGCTGTTGATATCAGATGTGTCTGTTGCATCCCGTGTACGTTTCCGCTGCGGTTACGGGGTGTTACAGTGCCCAACAAAACGAATAACCCCAAGGAAATATTAGTTGAGATCCAATAAAAAGAAGAAGCAAAGTTAGAAAGAAATTTCCGTTAAGAATACGACATACTTAGATTTCTTGTACTTGTAGTATTAAGTTCACAAGTCACGCAGTTTATCATCAGTATATAAGTTTCTTTCATACTGATGTAATTCCATTTACAAAATGTCGAACCTAAACAGTCAAGCAAATAATGATGAAGTTTCCAACAAGAACATGATACAACCTAACCATAAGATTCCTAAACAATTTTTAGTCAAAATACAATAGATGATTCATGAAGCAATGATTCCTCTTATCAATACCATGAAAGGAAAAACATACAAAAGTAAACATTCAGATAAGGTTGTTAGAACTCAACCATGCCGAAACTCAGCATAAGGAAAACCTTCATAGTTCCAACACGAATAACAAGAACTCTAAGAACCATTTAGTAACTCAAGGTTGTAGTTTTAAGGAATTCCAAACTTATATACCAAAAGAATTTTATGGCAACTAAGGTGTTATACCAACTTTATGATGGCTTGAAGAGATAGAGTCCATCGTCATCATTAGTCAATGTACTGAGATTCAAAAGATTCAGTACGCATCTATGAAATTCAAAGGTGAAGCCCTAGAATGGTGGAACACTCTAATCGTGAGAAAGGGCAGAGAAACATTGTATCAACTGAAATGGGAAGCATTTAAAGAAATCATATTACAACAAGTATTGCCCCATACCAGAAGTCAATCATACTCAGACTAAGATGGATAAATCTCATGGAGTACAATACTAAGTTCCTTGAATATTGCTAATCAACTTTGCGTCTAGATGACTCAGAATACAACAAAGTTATTCAATACATATATAGGTTACCCAAAGAGATAGGAGATATAGTGAGAACCCATATGCCACAAACTACTTCCTCGGCCATGGAATTGGCCAGATATTTGATCAATAGTATGATAAGAAATACGGAGGTTAAAGAGAAAAATAGTGTGAGAAAGAAGGACAAGGCAACAATCAAACAAGAGAATAACATCAACAAGGAGAAACCATTTAAATTCAAAATACCAATTTGTTAGAACTATGATAAACGACATTATGGAAAGTGTCGAAAACAGAATAAGAACAATACATCAGTCACATGTACATTCTATAACAAAACCGGTCATTCTGAAGACGACTGTAGAAGGAAAGCAGTTGTATGCTTCAATTATGGAGAAAAAAAGACCTTTTTAAAGGGAATGTTCAAAGACACAATTAAAGGATCAACAACAATAGGAAGGAAGGAAACACAAGGATCACCTGGCAATCAAGAATAGAAGCAAACAAGAGCCAAGACTCAAAGGCATAAGAAATAGTTTGTTAACTCTTACAAACTACTCGTTAACTCATGTTTAAACGAGAAGTTTTGTAACAACAAAAGGATAGTTAAATCCCTAAAGGAATAGAGAAAAATATTAGCATATATATACTATCTTTATACAAGGAAAAGAGATAGTTTCGAAAGTTTTCGAAATATAAGAATCTTTGTTATTTAATCATCATCTATAGAAAGATGAAATAAAGAGAATGATGAATTTAACTAGACATAAAAGTATGTCTTCTCAAAGGAAAATTAGTTAGCAGACATTTGAAAGCTCAAGGGTATAACTAATGGAAATAAACGTAAGGAATCCGTAAAAATCATGAAGTAAAGGATTACATGATTCAAGAATGGATATCTTGAAAGTTAATTAAAAGGATTCGGTGGTGAATTCAAGATACAATCTAGTTAACATAAGTAAATGTTTAGAATACACAAGGTAAGGTAAATAGTTAAACACAATTGTCCACTATGCTTAGCAATTTACAATTACTTATGACATTCTGAACTATTAACTGAATACATCGTCCAAAGATGTGAGTTAACAACAACTCAGGAATTTCTACCATTCAAATAGTTCGAGTTAAACTCGAGAAACATATTAGAAAGAATCTGCTAGTAAAGCAAACGAGTAAGAAATCATTCGCAACAAATCTCGAGGACGAGATTCATTCCAAGGTGGGGAGGATGTAACATCCCCAAAAATTTTGGTCCAAATTTGACAACTTAGTTAAGATGAAGGATCAAAATTATTCTCTAAAATAAGTAATGAGAAAATTTTAAATAAAGAAAATATAAACATTCTATATAGGAAATAAAAGTAACCCATAAATAAAGTCATCTTATGTTAATGATATGGAATAAGGAAATTTCATCCCAAACTGAAAGATGTAAGAAAGTGGAAGCATTCCACATGGGTATAAACAAGTAAGTAAAAAATCCATCCCACATGAAAAGTGATAAAAATTTGGAAGCTCTTTATAACGAGATAAAATTCCATAGTAATATTCTTTTATGCCTAGCATGCACCCAGTGGTCCTAGCGGAGGGTGCGAAGCACCCGACGCGCACAGCGGACGGGCACGGGCTCGGGCGATGGGCGCAATGTGGCGCTTTGATGGCGCACTTTGCACTTCGCACGCTCGCATCGCCGCGAGCCGCCTTAGTATTTTTGGACAATGGGAGTTAGACCCAGAAATGACAAGCTAACAAAAGACAAGGGACCAAAAGTGAAAATTTGAATCTAGGAAGCCATCGCGATACGCGATGAGAACAATACAAAGGTCATCGCGTATCGCGATGGACCTTGGTGAGTCAGCGGGCACGTGTCAGCTAGTGGTATGGCGGCGGAGAAAATGCGACGTCGCGATACGCGATGAGATAACCAAGACCCATCGCGTATCGCGATGGGTTACAAGTTCAGCCTATAAAAGGGGGTCTCACGCCTCATTCATTCTTCACACCAAATTTCTCTCTCTAGAATTTACTTTCTCTACCCCGTTTTGCGTGCCGAGCATCAGTTGGCGCGTCGAACCTCGTAATCCGTGCCAAATAACCAACGTTTCCTCTAAGTGCATGCCACCCCGAAAATAACCCGACATTCTACCTTGAAATACGTGCACGTCATGACAACCACCATATGTCTCCTCGTTTTGCGTGCCAACCTCAAAGTTCGTGCTAAGACTCGAAGTTCTGACAATTTAAGCACCAGTACACGACATAGAGTAGAAGTGCTGTTCGTACAAGCTTAGACATAGATAAACTCCGAATACCTGTATATGGTAGGGGTTCTGCCTAAGTCATTATTTTATTATTATATTACATGGCTTAGACCATAGTCAAGGGTATAACCCAAACCTTGATCATAATTATGTTACTTAAGATTTAAACATACAAAGGATTATAGTAATGTTTCTTCACAATTTAGAAACACAAAATTTACATTCATAAGGATATATAGTTTTTTCGCGATTAAGAAACGTAACATTTTATATAGTTACTATATTGTTTCTTCATGATTAAGAAACATAATATTTTACATACAAAGGTAGCAATCAATGAATGTTTCTTCTTGAAGAAGAAACAGATTATAGATGTTTCTTCATGAAGAAGAAACTCAGCATATGATTAGTCAATAAACAGAAAGACTACAGGTCTAAATATTTTATTCAAAAAATGATCAATCAAGGTTTAAAGCTATCATAACTAGACTAAAGGTCAATAGCCGGATCAAAAGACGTTTCGGATATTTATATACCTATTTTATTATAGGTCAATCAATCAATCAAATAGTCAGTCAATCATTCATTCACAGTCAATGTTTGAAACGAGGTCACGATATCATTCTTAACAGACAATCACAGATGAATACGTTCAAACCTTTTATAACGTGAATACGTTCAAACCTTTTATAACGTCAATACGTTCAAACCTTTTATAACGTGAATACATTAACCTTTTCAATCAATCAAAACATATTTATACTCCATAAGATGAAGGGGTGTTTGTCTTAACGAGTCAGTCAATGTTTACATGAGATTATGTGGTCTCTAATGTTATAATACAAAGTAGAAAATAAAATCAACTCAGACCGAATACACATGTGTTTAGATCCAAACATAACTGTTCAGACTAATCATTCAAAGGCTACGTGGCCGCGGGCTAACGGTCTTAACTAGGTTCCATTAAGGGCTACGTGGCTCGGGAATAAATTGTGTGTGTAGGGCAGTGGTACATAGACCGGAAGTAGAAATGCTTCCCCTGAGCTTGTTAAGAAAACTATGTTTGTATTGTAATGTCATTCAAATATTTTATAGAGTCATACGTGTTCACCAGCATATAGCTGACGTATTTTTCCCCACCTTTCAGGGAACAGATTAGTACAGGTAGCAAGACATGATAGACATTCATGGAGTAAGATGCTCGCAAGGTAATGATGGCTCTGTTTGTAATTATGAAAATATTGCAAACAAGATTTAAACATAATTAATAAATCAAACACTTGGGTATTTATTATCCGAGAAGTTTTCAAATTAATTAATATTTTTTTATAACCAAAAGTCTTCCGCTATAACAAACCGCAACTCTGATGTATTTACAAAACAGGTACCAACTTGTGGTCACATGCCTAGGCCCTAAACCGGGGTGTGACAAGCAAGAATTTACTTTACAAATCAATAGATCATCCATGGAGGTTAGTTGTTAATTAGTCTCTACGCTTATTATCTGTGCACTCTTGGTTATTTTCGTAGAATTTGAATATCTTTAAAATATGTGAGTTCTCGAATATTATGAGTATGGTTATTTGTATGTTAAAAATTTTGATTTATGGAGTTTGATTTATACAGTATTGATGGATGGATCGAAAGGGGAACATTCAAGATGCCATTCTCCCAAAAGAGCCATAAGGTAATTAAAATAAAGAATGTCATATGTTTGATGAAATGTTGAATGAAAAAAAATATTATAAACACTAAGTTTTGAAATAAGAATGATTCTTTAAAGTTTGTAAAGACTATAGATGCAAACTGTAAACAGTAATTGGTAGTTACCAAGACTCATCCAAACAATCTAAATATTGAGCCATTTGAAAATGGGGCATTTTAGTTTTAGTTATTGTACAGGATATGATTTTGTTAATTTCGGATTCTGTTAGTAAGCTTCGGGTTTTTTTGTTGGTATACAGGTCAAGATGTAAACTGGTTAGGTTCGGTTGATTTCGGGGCGGTCAAACTGTTGTTCATTTAATTAAACACACGAGCATGAAAGCATCATTCATTAAGTTGCGCTCGTGAACATTCCTTTGTTTTCGTTCATGTCATCCTAGCAAAATGTAGCACAAAGGTAATTAAATCCACAAGTACACCATTTTCACCAGGTACTGCAACTATTTTTAAGGTTTCAGTGATTGAAAAAATGCTTAGCTATGAATGCATTACACATGTTTAAGGTTATGAGAATGTAGAGTGTTCCTTTTACACCAAATCTTATAACATGAAATCTTACATTGATACTTGGTTCAATTAATTTTCATTCAATTTGCTACCTGGATTGTTCTTTCAGACTTCCTCCATGGCCCGTACCAACTCTAGGCTGGTGGTGCGATAGGCTGGTTCAGTGGTGGTGCAGCATTTTGCATGTTGTTGTTTCATACGAAGGGTATATGAATTTTGCTTACTAAAGTAGTACACTAAAACTCCTTTGTGCAGCTGGCAAGTTTGTCCCGCTTAGGTATTACCTGCTTAGGGTGTTTTTGACTTTGAAATGGTGCTTCGCCAAACGTTTTGGTGGGAGTAATTCGGTAGGAATGGGGGCCAAAGCATTTGGAAGAGGTGTCCTGAGTGCCAACTTTGTTAATGTTCAGAAATTGGAAGCTATCAAGTGTAGATGCATTTCTTGTACATCAATTTTTATTATATAAGGGAAGGCTTTTGAAATAAAAATAGTTTTCGTCGCATTCTAAAATATTTTTCTTTTTTGGTTTTGGAACTTTGGTAGTCTATACAGAGTTATAGACTAAAGATTATGATAAAGATATTTTTTATTTTTAATGTTACAATTTTAACGTTTGTAAATGAAACCCAATTTATATTGGCAAGAAATATTCGTAATTCTATATGGTTTTTTGTTATTATTAAAATTTTTAATGGTGATATACGGGTTGTTTTGATGTTCACAAGCCTCTTTTCCAATCTTTTTTGTAAAATTCAAGTCTTGCTCATGAATAAATTTACACACTCCACTTCAGATTAAGTTCACTTTGGACAGGTTTATCATGTCAGGTAACGTTTGATCTCTAATGGTTCAATGGGTGACATTGAATATTATACAAATAACAAAACTAATATAAGTCTTATATAACATATCACGAGATGATTGATAAACTAATATAAACGAATATCACGTAACTTGTCGTCCCCGCAGCATCACGCGGGTTTCCTACTAGTATATATATATACATAATCAGGATCATGTGCAAACTATTTTGAAATTGAGAACCATTTTAAACCACAAAAAACACAAAAATTAAAAAAATCATAAAACATAAAAAAACGCAAAAAAGTAAAAAAAAATCAAAATTTCTATTTATTATCCCGGTTTCATAAATATAACTTCTCGGTTTAGCTAAATTATACACATATGTATAATATGTACATAGATGTATATACGTGTGTTTTTTTAATATACATATGTACAATTTAAGGTAAATGATAATGTATATATGTGTACATTACGTAACTAGAGATTAAATTAAATTATAAACAAGTGTATAATACGAAGTTTTTTTTATGAAACCAGAATGAAATATAAGAATTTTGGTTCTTTTACTTTTTTTAAAATTTTTGTTTTTTTTTATAATTTTTTAAAATATTTTTTAGGGGTTTTTTTTGTGGCTCAAGATGGTTCTTAAAGTTCTTAATTTATAAAGGGTTCTCTTATGATTCTTACCCTATATAGGATACCACTCACGAACATTCCATCTCCGGCTTTTGTTTCACTAAACAAGTTGTCAAATATGTGTTTTTAAACAACTCTTATCGTGTATTATCGTGTATACCAGACAGTAACAGGTTCATGTTCGTGTTTGGGATACAAAGAAACAATTAGTTTTCGTATCGTGTACAGGTATACACATTTCGTGTTCGTGTCTTATCGTGTACGGGTATAGACGATATGCCAGCCGTAGGTTTAATTTCAAGTGAAATGAAACTACAGGGACGGAAATCACAAATATGAAACCATTGGACTAAAACCGCAGATTTGGACAAACCACATGGACGAAAACCGCAGTTCACCCATTTTTTAAAATAAAAATATAAACAAATTACTAACAGGTTACCAGGTCTTTAATCTGTTAGGACATGAATTTAAACATGTCTTAAATAGGTCGACCTATCTGAGACATGAAACTGTTAACCTCAACCCCAAACATGTTAAAATCCGTGTCGTGTCATGTCGTGTTAACAAATTTGTGCCATAAATTGACAACCCTAATTTTTTATATTATAAGTTATATGAGTATTGCCACTGTTTTCCGCGCTAATATAATAATATTTTTATTTAGTGTCAGATATCTTAACGAAGCTAACCCATAATATACAAAACGAATCCACATTAGTGTACCGCCGCAACAAGATTGGTACATAAAAAAATTCCAGTTGGCCCAAGCGCAAGTTCTTGTTTTGAATTCTTTGTTTTTTATTTTCTTCCGACTAGGGCACCTCATCTTGCCATTTCGTCCTTGCTCGTTCCTTGGAAATGATAGCTTCTTTTACTATTGCTTCTGAGTTCGTTTGTAGCAGTTATCTATTTTATAAAAATAGAAGTTGCATTACTTAAAACTTCCTTGTTCGTATACAAAGCACCATCAACTGACATGACTTTTCATGTTCCTAACTCCTCCCAGGGTAGTTTCCAATGTACCAATTCCGCATAAAGATATCTTCAGGTGATAAAGACGGCCCCTTTTCAAGAGATGAGATAGGATGAAAGGAACTATCCCAAAAGGATTCCCCATACAAAAAGAGAGGCCTTCCTCTACGAGTAGCGATGAAAGATTGCGCGTAAAACTCATTGTCTAAATTAGATGTCGACAACTTAATACACTAGTTAACAATTAAACAACACATACACTAATGAATGAAGAAAATTAATTTTATTTATTCATTATTATTACTATTATACATATTTAAATGATTTAAAAGAAAATTAACAAAAATAATCTAAAAACTCGGGGTGGCAGGGGGTCGAACCCGCGACCACCGCCCCCACAGTTTAATGCTTGACCAACTGATCTATAAGATTTGTTGGTAATAACATCTGAACAAATTATTTTAAATTAAACATACATACATGAACCCAGATTTAGTATAAGAACCCTAGGTTATCTAATCGATTAAACTGTTAAACGATTGATCAAATTAGATTAGGGCTATTGCAGAACTAAATAATTCGAACAAAACCATGTGATTAAATACCTTGAATGAAGATCAAATTAGGGTTAACATGGTTTCAACTCCGACAGCACAAAAGTGATTAAGAACGTATACGCGCAGTCTACGGTAATTCAATTAATGTTGGGGGTATTGTAGGAGATGATTATGAGGTTGTGCAGCCCAGTTCAATTGAAATATAGAGATCTTGTTGGTGTATATACGAAGAACAGTATAGGGCGGTTCGTTAATAAGTAAATACAAATCAATAAGATATGATTTTCCTAATCAAATACGTCGGTGTGAACGATTTAGGCATGAGGAATCAAATGCATACATAAATTGCTAGTTTAGAGCGAAGATTAAGGAACAAGTTACCAATCGGGTTAAGGGTGATGAACTGGATACGGGTTTGGTACTGATTATGGGTTTGGGTTTTTGGGCAAACGGGTTATAACACTTTAATTGATCAGATTTGCAAAAAGGCCCTTCTAGTTTGGATATGGAAACACTAAGGGTTAAAAGTTTAGTTTCGAGTTAAAAACGAATATCTATCAAAGTTGTTTTTAGTATATTAAATAATTATGATACCAAATATTAATAAAATAATAATACTCAATAAGCGCGATATTTTCTTGATAAAATTTCCGATCATAAACGGGGTCGGATTATAAATATTAATTTGAGAAATTTGAGTTGTTACAGTCTCCCATACTTTAGGGAATTTCGTCCCGAAATTAAAGGATATTATAACAAAACTATTGAAGTTTGAGGAAAAGAAAAACTTAAAAAAAAAAATTAAAAATTTATCATAACACTGAACTTTGAATAGTTAAAATAACGCTCCAAATACAAATCCGATAAGGGCACTTTTATATAGGATGTACCAGCGGCGTATCCACCATGTCCTTATCATTTCTACATTTGTACCGTTATCCCAAATACTCTCAATTCAATATTATGACACACAACTTTACGCTTCATGTTTTCATGCGAGGACTACGATAATTATGTTCCGGACCATAATTATTTTCATCGTCGGATGGTCCACATGATTCGTCTCATCGTGTGGATTTGCAAAACGTTTGATTAAAATCATGACTTTGAGAGAACAAAAGTTTTAATTTTATAACACTAGAAAATCAACAATGTATAAAATAATTTCAAAAGTTGTAATGAATTTTAATAAAGCAAATAAATTTTAAGAGGACTTTTAAACGTAAAGATATAAGTATTTAAAATTTAAAAGGGTAGCATATAAATAGTGAAGGTAAAGAAATAAGATAGAAGTACGCTTAAATAAACAATCTATTTAAAAGAAATTTTATTCATAAGATAGATTATAAAATATAAATAGTTCAGATTGGAAATAATCTGAGGCCATAAAGAGGCGTTACAAAAGATAATTAAGAAAAGACGAGATAAATTAAGATAAAGAAATGACACAAGTCTTCATGGTCGTTAAGTAGCTTTATGGACGTGACTTGAAGCACCATGAGCAGTTGCGGGAGTTTGGTAGTGTTGGGTTAAGTAAGGTTGTTTGATGCCCTTACTTAACACTCGTTCTAATCAATAACTTAGATCTGATCCAGATCTATATGTTGATATTGATTATACGGATCTAACTCTTTTATACCTTAGTTTGATTGTTATGTAATGTATATATTATCAATATAAGATTAATGTGAAGCTTGAGAGAGAGAGAATACTTTAAATATTTCTGAATAATGTTAATTCTCTCAAAACTTCCACTATTTACAAGTGAACAGTGGTTCACTATTTATAGAAGATGATCTGGTTCACTAACATCCCCTAGCGAACCAGCTTCCCCTTCTTTAACTTAAATTAACTTAACGAACCACCCCCTGATTCGTTAACATTCCCTAACGAATCAGGAGGGAATACATTATAAAGTCCTAGTTCGCTAACATTCCTAGCGAACTAGACTTAACCTTAAAGAACTAGTCTTAGTTCGCTAACATTCCTAGCGAACTAGACATGACATAACGAACTAGATAAACAATCATTAAATATTACATTAAAATAATCAAATAAACATTTAACGATAATTACAAAGACTCGAGAAGCAAAACCGTGCACTAACAGACACCCCCTCGTCTTGAGCTCTTTGTCTTTAACATATTTGAAACGCTTTGTCTGCCAATCTCTGCAACTATGAATCCCGTGCTCATGGCATACACGAACAACACGTTGGAATTGCATAGCCAGGTCGTAATCTTCTTGGCGTTCAAACAAAATTTGCTTCCTGTGTAGCACGTCATTGCCTGTCTCTGATAAATTAACCAACCACATCGGATCGATTATCTTGATGAGCTCAGTCTGTAGTCCTCGACCACGAACAATAACGGCCTCGCCAGTACGATTGTCATAGTACCAACGGTTGAAAGACAGATAAATATCTTGCGGCATTGTCTTCACAGGAACTCTTTTCATTGTCTTTGGTGGCTTCACTTTCAAAACAAGTTTCTTCCAGCCAGTCCTCGGATCAATCTCATCAGTACGTTTGCGTCTTGGGACCTGGGGCTTGAAGAACTTGAAGCCATGATTGACCTCGAACAGTAAGTGTTGATGAAACCACTCAGCAGTTCGGTTGCCCCCACGATTGATAAATGGACGTCTCGCGAGGGTGCGTACATCCCAACGCGGTAGTGTTAGAACATCCATTATCCTCTCGTAATATTGCACACCTTTTTCCCATTTCACAATACATACCTTCAGGTCTGAATCATAGAACCAGGAGACAATGTCACCATGTACCTTAGAAACTGTCTTGAAGGTAGTCATTTGATTTGCCTCAATCCAAGCAGCAGCAGTGTCCTTTCTTTCTTTATCTACATACCGAAAAGCACTGATGATCTTACCCACTTTCTGGCGTTTGAACCATCTTTCAATATCATCATCAGTCACTTCTTTGAGTGAAGGAACCGTTCGCTGCACAATCTTCTCCAAATCGTCCTCAGTTTCTTTAATTACGTCTTCATGAAATACCGGAGCACCTTGATCAACATTTGCGTGTTGATACAAGTCCGGGTACTCTTCAGCAGTAACATCCTCCATTTCGATCTCCTCGTTCTCATAAATAAAGTCTGTATTCATAAATACTGGATCATCTTCCATTTCATTTTCATTGATCACCTCGACATCGGGCTCAGTCTCTAATGCAGTCAGCTGATCGTCATTTAGCCCAAGTTGAATAGAGATCTGCTCCCTTGTCAAAGATCTAACCACAAACTCACCAATCTGTATCTCATCTCTGTTCACCATACTTCTAACTATCCCCAATTCATCAATAAATATTACCGTGTTAGCCTCAATCATCTCTATCGGCTTGGCCGCTGTTGGATCTTGAAATGAAATTATCTGTTTGTTTGAATCATCAGCGCCACTCACACCAGCACCAGAGGATGAACCATGTGATTGTTTAGGCTCACCTCCTGCATCAGACTCGTCAGGATCATCATCATCATTTTTGAGTTTCTTGAGGGCATCATCTTTACAAGTTAATTGTAAAATTAATTATCTGTTTGTTTGAATCATCAGCGCCACTCACACCAGCACCAGAGGATGAACCATGTGATTGTTTAGGCTCACCTCCTGCATCAGACTCGTCAGGATCATCATCATCATTTTTGAGTTTCTTGAGGGCATCATCTTTACAAGTTAATTGGAAAATTAACTCATCTTGTTCTTTTAATTTCACCCCCTGAGACTCAACAATCGCACGCAGCGACTTGGTCTCCTTCTGACAAAACGAAATGTAACTCATCATTTTTCTTTGATTCTCCATGAGTCGTTCTTGATTGAGTCGGTCAGCTGCCATTTGGTTTTCATATAAGTGTAACAGATTAAGCAGCATTTCTGTTTGACGTCCAGGTGACAAATTGTATACAGATGGATGAACTGGTTGAATAGGACCCTGAGGCCGAGTGATTCTCATGAAAGAGACATCACTAGGCAGAGATGGAGGAAATGTAGTTGTTGGCAGAGGAGGAGGTCCCATTGTAGTTGTGGAAGAAACGGTTGACAGTACAGCAGGAGGCCTCGGCATCTCTGTCAACGCCCTTTGAGGAATTAAGCCAAGCCTCTCATGTGACACCATCGTCGTTGTTAATGTGAGCATCGGGGTGCTAGTAGTTAGCGGCACCGCCGAGCTTTGAGTAGTTGATTGACGAGGTGGTGGTGATCCAATAATTACACCAGCCCCAGAGGACACACGGGGCTTCTTAGGTGGCTCATCAGTAGCTACAGCCTTACCCTTTCGTTTTCTTTCTTGCTGAGCTTTTATGGTGGCATCTAGAGCAGCATCAACTGCATCTTGTTGTTCTTTCAGAGCTCGCTCACCAGTTCCATCATCACCATCGTTACCATCATCATCCCCACCATCATTGTTCCCACCTTCTCCCCCTTCACGCTCGGAATCCGAGTCATCATGGATCCAGCGCTCATTAGGAGGACATACATAATCAGGGTTGATTATATGACCAATCATCCTTTTGTCCTGCGGCTTATCCTTCCGATAAATCAACATCCGCTGCACCGTTTCAGCTTTCATATGTTCCATATCAAGAACGTCGTTCACCAACGATCGATCAATCACCAAATCCGGTATCAAATCTTGAATAATTAATTGTAGAAAGCGTGGATACATCAAGAACTTCTTTGTCGGTAGAGTTTGCTGAACTTGCTCTTTCAAATTAATAATATATATATAGGTTTTTTTTTTAAATTGTCATTCGTTAAGCAATCACACTGATTCGTTATACAAAGATAACGAATCAGGCAATTCGCTATCAAGTAAATAACTTAACGAACTGGACTTGGCGAATCACTAATTAAATTAACGAACTAAACTCTAGTTCGTTATATTTTCAACGAATCAAACTCTGATTCGTTTGACGTCTTATTCGCTAAGCTAGTTCGTATGAAATCTTAACGAATTGGACATGAAACAGTTCCAATTCGCTAAGACTAACGAATGGTCAAAATTATGACTTTTTCTTTGACTCCACTAAGTTAAAGTCAAAATTATCAAGAACAATAATAGTCAACATCGTAACCCAGATTCAATTCGGCCATAACCATCGTTGAACCAACACGATTATCAACTTGTTGAGCTCGGAAACACATTGGTAAATGTAGGTGAATGAGATTGAGACTCATTACCTAAGTGTACTAATGATCAACGAACCAACAGTAACCATCAAGAACACACAATCATAATTAACCCAGAAAAACAATAATCAAAAGATGATTAGAGTCCACCAAGGGTATCGGAAAGAGATTCCGATCAAAATTATATCAAAATCAGACAATTAAAAACATAAATTATACACAAAATGGTTTCAGAAGTTCAAACCCTTAAACCTCTAAAATTACATAATTAAACAATCAAATCAATGTCATTGTTGACGAAAATGATATCGCCAAAAACATGTATACCTTAGACACTCAAATTAATCTTTGAAATGTTCAAACACAAAGATCGAAAATATCAGATAGAATTTGAACAGTTTCTTAAAAATGAAGAAAGAAGACGAACAGTGAAATGCTTATTCGTTATCTTGTCTTATATAGCGATTCACGAAACCCTAGGTACAGCTTGCACGAATCAGACGATTCGTTTAACTTAAAGGTTAGCGAATTAGTCCATTCGCTAACTCAATTCGTTACCTTATGTTAGCGAATCACAATGTGATTCGTTAAATTAAAGATAGCGAATCAAGACACGATTCGTGTCATGATTCGTTAAATATGTATAACGAAGGGATGATTCGTTACAGAGTGCGGAAGCGAATTAGGTTAGCGAACCAGATGCTAGTTCGCTAAGGAATCACCTAGTTCGTTATCCATAAATAACGAATGGATTTTAGCGAAACCCTTTTTTATTTAATTTTAAATTAAATAAATAAATGAATAAATTAATGAAATAAATCAATAAGTTAAATTATCGAGAAATCCTTATATCCCGACAACCTAATACGTTAAATTGTTTCAGATTATCGAAACTTAACTTAAAAATTATGTAAATATGTTGTATAAAGAAAACGAAAATATTTTTGGTATTTTGTAAAAATTAAAGAATTAAAGAATGTATTTACAGAAAAATATCCGAACTATTAAAAATAGACAATCTTTTTGTATTTTTCAAAGATTTTATCAAAAGCAGTACATATTTTTTTTTTTGTAATTTTGTCGAGTTTGAGCAGATAATCATATTGACCAAATTGCCCTTCCATCACAGTTTTATATTTCAGCGATATTATGACTGGCGATAAGTCGGTCATTGGTATTGTTGTCCACATAAATCTAATAACACACATTCAAGTATTTTTGTGATATGATTAATTAGTTCAATTAGAGCACTATTAATATCAGAAATTATCAGCCTCTAATCTCGGTTCAAGCTTAATTTGATTTTTGCCAAATCACCCCAACTTGACTTAAACCATTATATTGTTGATCAAAATTTTTGATACCAATTGTAGAAATTTTGAGCAATGCATCAAGTTTCTTTTACTGTGAGTGAGTATGCACGAGTCCATCTGTCGGCTTACATACATTGTATCCCCTGGGGTCCGTTTCTTAATGGTATTAAGACGCACGGAAGGGAGGAACAATTGTATGACTAACAGCGGATTTTGATCAAGTCAGTAATGTAAATTGTACGAGGTACAGCGGTGATCAAGTTTAATGACTTTGGGTTTGCTCTAGAAAGCGGGTGAAATATTCATGCATATGAATACCCAGATGATTAAGCCGCATAAAGACTCATAATGTCCAGAATCTTAATGCTTGTTATTTGCTTTATTTTATTTTTGGGTGATCAACAAATATAAGGCTTGAGTATGACTGGTTATTACATTTCTGCCATCCTCACCAAGACTTTTGCTAGAGACTAACACCCCTTTCAATTTGGCGTTTCTTTATGTTTATATCACATACTTTACTCTACTGGGTTGTTTTAAGACCTACCAATGCACCAATGCAATTAAGCACACAGTCTTTTAAGCTTACTTTTTGCTGAACTTGGAGTCAAAATAATCAATGTACTATCATTTTCTCTTTTTGCTTCAAAAACTCAATATTTTGAGGAGCATAAAAAAACAAAATAAAGATAAATTTAATCGCCCAGTTAACTTAAGTTAATAAATAAATGGCTAACCTTCAATCCACAAGTGAATCATAGGACCAAGACATGCAGGCATGTTTCACAAACTTAAATAACCGACATAATTTTCAGCGAGAAAATAATCTAAAAATCTTTTTGGTTTTTCTCTGTACAAACTTTAAAACACAATATTTTTGTTTTTTTTTCAGATTTTTCTGTACAAAAACATAAATCACATTCTTTTTGGTTTTTCAAAAATTTTAAAAAGTTTTTGGTTTTTCTAGATATTTAAAGGGAAAACATTAAATAACAGAAATCACAATATTTTTGAATTTTGAAATTTTTTTTAATGTTTTTGGATTTTATTTATACAGACGAAAGCACATTCTTTTTGTATTTTCTATACTTTTCACCCCCTAAAATCTAAAACATAAAAAAATAAGACTAAATTTATAAAGCAATTAAAAGATAATTATCCTAATTTTAGGATCTCAGCAAGGGTCTTCAATCCATTTAAACCAAGCAAAAAGGTAAAACGTGTTTTATTAAACGCTTTGGTAAATAGATCGGTTTTTTGAAAATCAGTGTGTACTTTCTCAAGATTAATTAGATTCTTTTCATAACAATCCCGTATAAAATGATATCGAATCTCGATATGTTTCGTTTTAGAATGTTGTACGAGATTCTTGGTGATACTTATAGCAGCAGAATTATCAATCAAGATGGGAGTAGTAAGAAACTTCAAACCGTAGTCGCGAAGATGTTGTTGTATCCACAGAACCTGGGAACAGCAACTCGAGGCTGCAACATATTCAGCTTCGGCGGTTGAAGTAGAGACCGTTGTCTGCTTCTTACACTACCAGGAAACAAGCCGGTTTCCTAAAAATTGACATCCTGCAGTCGTTGATTTGAAGTTGATCTTGCATCCTCCATAATCTGAGTCTGAGTAGGCGGTAAAATCGAAAGAATTATCTTTGGGGTACCATAACCCGATTTCAGGATTTCCCCGTAGATATTGCAAAATACGCTTGACCGCTGCCAGGTGAGTCACTCGGGGACTAGCTTGGTACCTAGCACACACACAAACAGCAAACATTATGTCGGGTCGAGAAGCAGTTAAATACATTAGAGAACCAATCATAGCACGATAAAGCGTCGGATCAACGGTATCATCCAATTCATCCGGTGATAAATTGTAACCCACTGGAAGAGGAGTTGAAGGGATTTTTCCGGCAGTTATCTTGAATCGGCTCAAGACGTCGTTCACATACATAGTCTGATGAATGAAGATTCCCTTATCAGATTGATGAACCTGCAGCCCTAAAAAGAAATTTATCTCTCCCATCGAGCTCATTTCGAACTTTGTTTGCATGGACTTCTCGAACTCCTTACATAAAGTGTCGTTTGTAGACCCAAATATAATATCATCAACATAAATCTGGACTAGAAGAAGATCATCACTAACAGTTTTATGAAATAAAGTGCAGTCAACAGTTCCTCGTTTGAAGTCTTTATCCGCCAGATGGTCGGCGAGTGTGCATACCAAGCTCTCGGGGCTTGATGTAAACCATACAGGGCCTTGTTTAAACGGTAAACACGGTCTGGATAATCAGGATCTTCAAAACCAGGTGGTTGTTGAACAAACACTTCCTCATGTAGTTCACCATTGAGAAAAGCACTTTTGACATCCATTTGATAAACCTTGATATTCTTGTAAGCAGCATAAGCCAGAAAGATTCGAATCGACTCTAATCTTGCAACTGGAGCATATACCTCAGTATAATCAATACCCTCTTGCTGATGAAAACCTTGCACCACTAGACGTGCTTTGTTTCTGACAATCACCCCTCGATCGTCCTTTTTACATTTAAATACCCACTTAGTCGGAATAGCTTTCTTGACTCTAGCAGGTTTGTCTATTAAATCCCAAACACCCAATCGTGCAAACTGCTGTAATTCCTCTTGCATAGCTTCTACCCAAGAAGGATCTTCAAGTGCCTTACGAGCTGTCGTTGGCTCAACTTGAGATAGAAAGCAATTGAATTTAGCAATATTCACAATTCCCGAAAAGTGTAAATTAGTGTAAGCACACAATACGTCATTGTCGCTTGACGAAGCAACTTGATGACGTGTACGAACGCCCACATCAAGTTCTCCAATGATATTGTCCCGTGGATGATATCCATGAATCCGAAAAGTAGGATTTTCAGGAACAACAACATTGTCAAATAAATTAGTGTAATGTTCACCTAACTCGGGAGATGAGACATTATCACAATCAAGATCGATAACTTGAATCTCAGCTTGATCATCATCGGAAGAGGTAGAGGCACTATCAATAACAACTGGAGGAACAACTTGAGAATCTTCAGTTGTAGCATCGGGTTGAACTTCATCTGCATTAGTATTTGAAGAGCTTGGAATGTTCAAGTGTTCTTCAAAGTAAGCTCTAACCAGATCTTCATCGATGTGATCAGTCGAAGGAGTAAACGAATTAAATAAACTATCGTAGTCAAACATCCAGTATGGACCTTTCCCTTGTGGAGGAGTTGTGTACTTTTGACAGTCCACATGGTACCATTCTTCAACATAGCCAGATGTAAAATTAAATACTCTTTTCTTTGGAGACGCATAGCCCAAGAAATATCCATCGATAGCCTTTTCATCAAATTTACCCGAATCCTTCTTCAACATTGTACACGGACACCCAAATGGTTCCAGGTACTTTAAATTAGGTTTTCTGTTATTAAAATTTCATAGCTTGTCTTCTTGAGTCGTTTAACTGTTAGAACCCGATTAAGTGTATAACAAGCTGTGTTCACTGTTTCATTCCAAAATTGAATAGGAAGCTTTGAATTAGCAAGCATTGTACGTGCAGCTTCAATTAGAGTTCTATTTTTCCTTTCAGCAACACCATTTTGTTGTGGTACATAAGGTGCACTATATTCTCGATGAATTCCCTTTTGAATACAAAAGAAATCCAAAATAGTGTTTTTGAATTCAGTACCATTATCACACCGGATTATCCTCACCTTTTGTTTGTACAGTGATTCGATCTTAGTAATAAGGTTTTGTACCAAAACAGGTGTTTGATCTTTTGAACTCATAAATAACACCCATGAATATCTTGAATAATCATCTGTCACGACAAGACATACCAGTCTCCATAAATACTCGCACGATTCACTGGACCAAACAAATCCATATGAAGTCGTTCAAGAGGTGTATTAATGGAATTCAATAACTTAGATGGATGTGTCTTCTTCTTCTGCTTGCCCTTCTTGCATGCAACACAGTGATCAGATAACTTAAAGTTCTTTAGTGAGACACCCTCAACTAAGTCATTTTCCATTAAATAATTCATCTTTCTAACATGAATGTGACCCATTCGTCGATGCCACAGAATTGAGTCTTTATCGGTTGCTTTCGAGACAAAACATGTTTCGATTGATGTTGATATCTTAGAACTCATGTTTAAGACATAAATATCATTTGATCGTGGTGATCGCATGATAACCATGTCCTCGGAAATCACGTAACCCGGTTTCAAGATAAGACACTCTTTGTCAGTAAATATTGTAGTGTACTTTTTATCACAAATCTGCGATACACTCAATAAGTTATGATCAACCTTGTCACAATAATTTACTTTTTCAAATGTAATATGACCATTTGAAACATCACCCTCTTGTGTGATCATGCCTCCAGAATTCCCAGCAAACTCTACATTACCACCTTGAATATTTCTTACGTTGGTTAATAGGTCGAGATTTCCGGTGATATGACGAGAACATCCGCTATCCATGATCCAGTTTTCACCAGAAATGGTCTTGGATGAACCCTACACATAAATAAAAGTGATTACTTCAAAAAGGCAGCCCAGGCCTCAGTCTTGGGCACCTTTTGGTTTTCTCTTTGATCATTAACATTAACAGATTTCAATTGTTGTTCAGCCACTTGTGAATAAGTTACTGGCTTCTTAGACTTTCGTCTTAAATAAGCTGCCTGAACAATGTTTGAATTCCTGTTTTGACATAAAGGTTCAGTTGGAATGAATTTTGGTTTCACTTGACCGTGTGTCTCATTGATCTGAAGCACCTTCCGAGGATTCACATCAGAGAACAAGATATGAGTATCATCAGCATACGACATTGGTCGTTTCAGAATCTCCTTAACCACTGGAATTGGTTTAGATTTGTCCTTGATAAAAGGATGAAGATTCTGAAAGTTCTGTTGATTACAATTTCTCACAACATGACCTTGTTGACCGCATAAGAAACACGTTCGCATGTCTACAAGATGATGTTTAGAAGTAATTGGAATAGATGATTTATGATGACTCACATTCTTAGTCATGCTCTTAGCAAACTCATCAGATAATTCAGTTTCTTCTTTAAATAAAAATCTAAACTAGAACTGTTTGAAAAACTTTTTAGTGTATCTGTTCCAGTTGACTTAACAAAGTTAATCTTCTTAGCTTGTTTTAAAAATTGTTTTACCTTAGTCAATGGATCAGATGAGACTGATGCTTTCGCATGAGCATACACACGTTCAAGTTCACGAACCTTGGAAGTTTCATTGTAAAACACACTCTCAATTAGCTCAGGCTTAATGATACTAATTGGAATATCTTTTTCAGTGAACATTGTGTCGATTCCTTTTAACTTAAAAACTCTAGCAGCAGATGGCTTAGAACTAGAAGGATTAATGAAACGCATTAGACCCTCATCAGAAATTTTCGGTTTAACTGACTTCTTTGCCTTCATAGAATTCACTTTCTTTGAATTTCCTTTGTCTCTTGAGGTTTGTGTGAATCATACACTGCTTCCTCAAATTCGTGAGGTTCGCACAGAATATGATTAGAACTGGGAATGTTCTTATTCTTGTGTATAATCTCTGGTTCAAACACATCCTCGATAATGACCTCGTCATTGTGTTCAACAAACACCTTTTTGCTTTGGACATGAGATTTTTGAGGAGCAACTTGGGGTTTGACAATTTTAGGTTTAACCATTTTTGGTTTTTCAGAAATTACAGATTCCTTTTGAATCAAATCCTCTTCTTTTCTTGCAAAAGGATTAATTTTAAAATCATTATGAAAAGGTGGTGGAATTTCAATAAAACCAATACCTTTCTTAGAATCTTTTTGTTTTCCAGAAACTTCAATAATTTCATTCAATAAAAACGAAGAATTTCGAAATTCACCCAACTTTTTCTTCAACTCAAGAACCTCATTCTCAAGCTCAGTTATTTTAGAACGATGTTTCAAGATTTCCTGAAACTTTTGGTCATTAATGGTCATTTTCACAAATAACTCGGCTTTGAGATCATGATTACTTGTCGACAACGCTTCAATCTTTTCTCGAGATTTCATTTGAGACTCAAGAGATTGTCGATAAGTGTCTTAAGAGAAGCAATTTCTCTTATAAGATTATCATTTTGATTTTTCAAAGCTTCTAACTTAGAGTTATTAGATTCACAGTCAACACATGATGCTTTAACAAATGAAGTAGAAGAGATAGAATTACTAACCTCATTGATCTTAGCCATGCAAGCAAACATTGATTCAGAAGACTTGTCGCAAGAATCATCAGAATCAGATCCAGAATCATTATCTGAAGACATCACACTAGCAGTAGCATCTTGACAATCTTCATGTAACCCAAACATAGCTAAATTTGCTTGAACATCATTGCACAATAGCCTTTGAGACCAATCATTTCCATCTGCTAACATCGCTTGTGTTGTAGAAGTAGACGGTTTCTTTTCAGCATCACTTCCTCGTGGTGAAGAAGCGTTTTGACTTTTACCACGAGGTCCAGTGTATTCTTTTCTTGGTTTGTCGCATTCCTTCGCGAAATGACCGAATTCTTGACAATTATAACACTTCACCTTCAATTTGTCAAAACCCAACTTCTTGTTTAACGCTGGAAGATCTTTTCCAGTTCTCTGCATGAATCTTTTAACTTTACGAACGATCATGGCCATATTCCATTTTAAATCCATGATCTCTAAATCATCCGGATCTATTTGATCATAATCCTCATCTGTTAACTCACTCGTGGCAATTTTACTACTCACCAGGTTTTCATATGAAGACATAAATGCCGTCAGAAAAGCAAAGTTTTGCTCAGCTTCCTTCATATTCACACTAGGAGGTGTAGCAAATGGATTAGTACTAGTAGAACTTCCAGAACCACCTGAATTACCAGCAGAGTAGAAACAAACTTTTGGATCATTAAATAAAGCAGATTCTTTTTCACTTGCGGCATGAGTAAGAAAAGCAGTGATAGGTGAGATTGTTGAACTCAGAGGCATACTTTCACCATAGAAAGCCGGATCTTGATTTTCTTTTGAAGACTTTTGACACTTAAGATCATATTCTCTTGCTTCGATCTTTTGTAGGAATTCAAGTGCTGTCAAATCTTCATTCAAAAAATAATCATTCTCTTTCAAAACCATGAGAAATGTTGAATAGGAACTAGAAAGCACACTCTTGATAGTGTCAATTTTATCTCTTTCAGAAATTTCCATTCTCATTTTATCCATTTTAGCAATCAAATGACTAAATCTGGTAGTCATTTCTTCAACTGTTTCTCCTTTAAATAAATTAAAGTTTCGAAATTGAAACTTGAGCATCACTTTCTTACTCTCAGCTGTATTTCCCATGCTTCTCATACGCAGATGTTGAAACAAAGATGCACATCTCTTGATACTTCCAACTTGATGAAAAATGTTCTCTGGTAAAGCCATAGTCAATGTAGAATATGCTTTTATCTCAATTTCTAAAGCTTTCTTCTCTTCTTGTGAATATTGAGAGACAGCTTTAGGAGTATACCCAACAGTATCATCACCAATCATTGGTGCAACATAAACCTCATCCAGACAATATGAACAGTCAGGATGAACCAATCCTAAATGTGCACGAAACCGAGGTTCCCATTTGGCGAAGTCACTGAATTTCATCAATCTTGGACATTTAGAATGTGAACCAATCTCGGTATCAAGTTGCAACATCTGTTGCATCAACATATTTTGAGATGCCAATGCATACATACCAGCCATCTTTGAAAATAAACAAGTAATAAAATATCTTAACGAATCAGTGAACAGTAGTAGCGAATGGTGAACAGTTGCAACGAACTGTGATTAGTTGTAACAAACTGTGATTAGTTGTAACGAATTGAGACTTAACGAATCAAGTCTTAACGAATGAGGAGAATAGGTTAACGAATCAAAAGTCAACTAAGCGAGTCAACCTTAACGAATCACAACTAAGTTTAACGAATCACCCAAATGGCAAAACAGATAACGAATGTGATAAAGGCTTAACGAATCACAAGTCAACTTAACGAATTGACTAAACGAATTGACCAAGTCAACTTAACGAATTGATCAAGCGAATTGACCAAGTCAACTTAACGAATTGATCAAACGAATTGACCAAGTCAACTTAACGAATTGATCACACGAATTGACCAAGTCAACTTAACGAATTACTAAGGAATGCTAAGCGAATTAAGATAACGAATCAGCTACAGTTGATAACGAATCAACACTATAGCGAATTACAATATAACGAATCAGGTTGTTACAACCGTTTGTAACAAACTTGATTCCTTTTTGCCACGTGGCAAAAAGTTGTTATGGCACAAATTCCAAGACAAACACGTGTCAAACGAATCAGTTATCTAGTTAACTAACTAGATAACACGAATTGATTAACTCACACGAATCAGCTAGCGAACTGATTAACGAATGACAAGAATTGATAGCGAATCAAATTAAAGACATAGCGAATCGCCTGAAACTTTATAGCGAATTGCCATCATCTTCAAATCTTCAAATATTCAAGAACAAATTTCCAGAAATATGAAGTTCAAACCCAGAAATACATCAATTCCAGATCTGTAATACACACACAATTCTTAACCAAACTCAACACATAATATACCAAAATGCTCGTAATCGCAAAGCGAATTCATCCCAACACATCTCGTAACCAATTAACACCATACACGAACCAATTTTGACCAAAATCAAACCCCTGTTCACTGACTTAAACCGAAAACTCAATACACATCACAAATCCAATTCACAATTCAATTCCACACAATTGAACCTCAATTATACCTTAACTAAACCAGTTTCACTCTAATCCATCCATAATCAATCCAAGACAACTCAAACTGATTCAAATTCAATCCAAACAGAAAAATAACACAAAACTATAATAATAACAATCAAAACCAAGTGAATTGAGCCCCGAAAGCTCTGATACCACTTGTTTAATCCCCTTACTTAACACTCGTTCTAATCAATAACTTAGATCTGATCCAGATCTATATGTTGATATTGATTATACGGATCTAACTCTTTTATACCTTAGTTTGATTGTTATGTAATGTATATATTATCAATATAAGATTAATGTGAAGCTTGAGAGAGAGAGAATACTTTAATATTTTTGAATTAATGTTAATTCTCTCAAAACTTCCACTATTTACAAGTGAACAGTGGTTTACTATTTATTGAAGACGATCTGGTTCGCTAACATCCCCTAGCGAACCAGCTTCCCCTTCGTTAACTTAAATTAACTTAACGAACCACCCCCTGATTCGTTAACATCCCCTAACGAATCAGGAGGGAATACATTATAAAGTCCTAGTTCGCTAACATTCCTAGCGAACTAGACTTAACCTTAACGAACTAGTCTTAGTTCGCTAACATTCCTAGCGAACTAGACATGACATAACGAATTAGATAAACAATCATTAGATATTACATTAAAATAATCAAATAAACATTTAACGATAATTACAAAGACTCGAGACGCAAAACCGTGCACTAACAAAGGTTGATCTTGATTGATGGGAGGAGCTTGAGGGACATGAGGTTGATGGGTTTAAGCCTCGTAAGCATGGTTCGAGTAGTATGGTGTAGTCGTGGATTGGGCTTGATGAGCTTGGGTAAGTTGAGGGCACGCATTTCGGAGGTGATTTGGGTTCTTACAATGGTAGCAAGCACGGGTATTAGGAACATCAGGTTTAGTATGAGGGGTAGATTTTTGCGGAACAGCTTGGGCAGTAGGCAGGACACGGCAGGTGTTAGCAAGATGACCATAACGGTTATAGTGGGTGCAGCGATGGCATAGGGATTTAACTGGATGATGATGGTTGCAAATGGAGCACAACGGGTAAGGACTGAGGTAAGGTTTCTTGTTTGAGGAGACTTGCGGGTGGGTAGGATTTGTTGCAGCAAGGTTCTTACGTTTCATGTTGTGAGGATGAGTGGAGGTAGATGGTTTGTAGTCACCAGTAGAGGAATTAGCGGGAAAAGTTGAATCGGTTGCATTGATGTTGCGAATTCGCGTCACTATCCTAGGGATCGCAGCAACTATTTCTTTGGCGATACAGGAAGCCATACGGTGGTTGTGAGAATCAAACGATTGATGTCGAGGATGACGGTGGTTTATTGAATGAGACATTCTATAGGGGGCAAAAATGAGGATTTGTAAGATGAAGGACAAATTGAGGAAATCATAAGAATAGTAAAATGTTTAAATATGAAGATAACTTATAATAATGTTGTGTTAAGAAGTAAGGGAATTGCGTCATGGGGATTAAAAGTAAAAGTTTATAAGATAGGGGGGTACATAGCGTAAATAGTTATTAAATGATGTAGTCAATAAGATTAATGTGTGATGACTACATGAGGAGTTAAGTCAGTTTAAAATTTAGATTATTAAGTTTACAATAAACTAACGAAATATAAATTATGGGTGTTGGCCTCCCATGAGCTTTCCATGGCAATTTGAATGGCCCAACGAACTAACGAAAAACAACTGAGTTGGACAGCCCAAAAGCATTACATGGCAATTTGATTGTCCCAACTAATTAACGAATTAACAATGCAATGAAGTTTGTCGGCCCAATGAGCGTTACACGGCGTTTTAACCGACCAAACTAATAACGAACTATCGAAATAATTATGGGTAGTCGGAGTATCTTGTGAACCACCACTTTGATTACTCCAACAAAAACATGAAAACAAGATGAGAAATGGATAGTAGGAGTGTCCATGGGTTCCATGGATTTTTCACCCAACTAACCATTTAAATAACGGAACACAATAATCAGAAAAACCGAGTTTAGCCACGAACCACCGTGAATTCGATTAAAATTAACCTAAGGAGTCGGTCATATGGCATTTATGGGTCTCCCTCGGGTCCATAGGGTTGAGTACCGTGGTCAGGTTATCACCCAGGTAAGGAATAGCGTCTTACCTTTGGTTCTTGGAACCGTTTTGTCAGTGCCCAACTCACAGTTTCTCTTCCCTTTTCATTTATCGTAGGGACATGCCACATAACCTAGCCTTAAGGTTTACGAGTGAAAACAACATGTGGGAATTCTTAAGGAATTTCCCGCAAATAAAAGCAATCTAATTTCGAAAATTTTTCTTTGAATGTTGAGGCATAGCCTCGGAGTTTGTGTGTGTGTGCATAACAATACAATAGATAATAAATAATAATTATCTAAGAAAACTGTAAACAATTTAATTTTAACACATAAAGGTAAACAGATAGGCACGTATAGGGTTCCTAAACATCTGTCTAAGGCAATTTCTAACGACCTATCTTAAACCTTCGGCTCTGATACCAATCTGTCACACCCCAACCTACGGCGAAAATGTCGGGGCGCGAACTGATTGTCACAGCTCTCAAGGTTACTATCATGCACAGTATAAGTTTCAATATCTATTTAATAATTTCAAATAAAACAAATATTCATGTACATTAATGTTATAAATAAACAATTAAATTAAACATCCAAAATTAAGTTCTTGTATATTTTCTCTAACATGCATCCTAAGTTGCTTCAAACAGTCTTGATAATCACGTCACATGATAACCTGCATATGCGTTGAAAATAATATAGTTTGTCAACACAAGGTTGAGTGAGCAACACACCAGTTTAAATGTACATATAGTATATAACAAAAATATGTTGTTGCAACAAGTCATATGAGAATAACAAATTAACCAAATGAGCAAGTAACTGAGATGTCGAGAAGCACAAAGGCTAACGACTGGCGTATGATCATACTAGACTGAGATTATGTTGGACCTCTCCGAATGCGGAAGCATACGAAGCAAATAAGCACATAAACAAGTAAGGTATAAGTTGTTAACACATAAGACAAAGTTGCAGTTTTTTAGTATAAGTATATATGAGAAAGTATATTTACGCATATGTCCCCAAAATGTGAGAAAACAAGTAAAATAGGGGAACGTGGTACTCACCTCAATAGACGAACAAGAGTGATAAGAGAAATATTAAGAGTGACGATTCGCGGAAATCACGTGTTGACGACAAGGCCTATAAAGGAATATAGAATGCGGATACGCTAAGTTAATAAACTAGATCGGATAAGCGAGTTTGATAAATTATAAAGCTATTAAGTCATATAATATTTTATTTTACATAAAGATATTGTATGAAAAATTATTAGTTGTTAAATTACAAATAAACATACTATAATACTTTATTATATAAACATATTGTATAAATAAAATAACTCTTTAATAATATTTATTAGTCTTTATAAATCCGTTTAAAAGTATATTATAATATTTAATATAATATTTTATCATATAAAAACATTATATGAATTAAATACATCTTTAAACATTATTAGTTCGTTAAAGTATATATAAAGTTTGCCTTATATATATATATATATATATATATATATATATATATATATATATATATATTAAATCAATAATATTCAATTTATGTGATATTAACACGGACGAAAGATGAGGAAAACACAAGTTCAATAGTCGGTTTTAATAAAATAATTTTATTTATTCATTATTATTACTATTATACATATTTAAATGATTTAAAAGAAAATTAACAAAAATAATCTAAAAACTCGGGGTGACAGGGGGTCGAACCCGCGACCACCGCCCCCACAGTTTAATGCTTAACCAAATCATCTATAAGATTTGTTGGTTATAACATCTGAACAAATTATTTAAAATTAAACAGACATACATGAACCCAGATTTAGGTTATCTAATCGATTAAACTGTTAAACGATTGATCAAATTAGATTAGGGTTATTGCAGAACTAAATAATTCAAACAAAACCATGTGATTAAATACCTTGAATGAAGATCAAATGAGGGTTAACTGGGTCGCGACTCCGACGACACAAAAGTGATTAAGAACGTATATGCGCAGGCTACGATAATTCAATTAATGTTGGGGGTATTGTAGGCGATGATTATGAGGTTGTGCAGCCCTGTTCAATTGAAATATAGAGCTTTTGTTGGTGTATATATGAAGAACAGTATAGGGCGGTTCGTTAATAAGTAAATACGAATCAATAAGATATGATTTTCCTAATCAAATACGTCGGTGTGAACGATTTAGGCATGAGGAATCAAATGCATACATAAATTCCTAGTTTAGAGCGAAGATTAAGGAACAAGTTAACAATCGGGTTAAGGGTGATGAACTGGATACGGGTTTGGTACTGATTATGGGTTTGGGTTTTTGGGCAAGCGGTTTATAACACTTTAATTGATCAGATTTGCAAAAAGGCCCTTCTAGTTTGGATATGGAAACACTAAGGGCTAAAAGTTTAGTTTAGAGTTAAAAACGAATATCTATCAAAGTTGTTTTTAGTATATTAAATAATTATGATACCAAATATTAATAAAATAATATTAACTCAATAAGCGCGATATTTTCTTGGTAAAAATTTCCGATCATAAACGTGGGTCGGATTATAAATATTAGTTTGAGAAATTTGAGTTGTTACAATTTTGTTAAACATAAGCCCGGTTTACTGTGTGATTGTTTCATTATTTCTGTTGATTATTAATACAAGATTTCCAAAAAAGTTAAACAGATTACTTATTATTATTCTTGTATTTTTCGTTTCAGAATGGAATCTCAACCCATGAGTGCTGTCGTTTCTGCCATCATGACTACCGCTGTTGTTGTCACAACCGGTTTGGTCACTCCGTTACATGCTGCTGTCACGTCTCATGCTGAGAAACCGGAAAAGTTCACCGGTGTGAATTTCAAACAGTGGCAACAAAATATGTTCTTCTGTTTGACCACATTGAACCTTGCAAGGTTCTTGACTGAAACTGTTCCCTAAGTTGATGAAGGGGCAACGGATGCGCTATCGGTAAGCGCGGTTCACGCTTGGAATCATTCGGATTTCTTGTGCCGGAACTATGTCTTGAATGGCATGGTTGATGCACTTTATAATGTGTATTGTAAGGCCAAGACTGCCAAAGAATATGGGAGTCATTGGACTGCAAATACAAAACCGAAGATGTCGGAACTAAGAAATTCGTGGTGGCTAAATTCTTGGACTTTAAAATGATAGACTCAAAAACTGTTATGAGTCAAGTCCAAGATTTGCAAGTTATTCTTCATGATATTCATGCGGAAGGGATGTCGCTTAGTGAGACATTCCAAGTTGCTTGTATTATTGAAAAGCTACCACCAAGTTGGGTCGATTTCAAGAACTATCTCAAGCATAAGCGAAAGGAGATGGCCATTGAAGATCTTGTTGTTCGTCTTCGTATTGAAGAAGATAACAAAATTGCACTAAAAAGAATTGATGGTCCCGGAACAACAAAGGCCAATGTTGTTGAACATGGCCAATCTTCAAAGGGTGAAAATGGTGGAAAGAAAAATCATGGGAAAGGCTTCAACCTTGGTCCTAAGGGGGGAGTTGGGAAGAAAAAGAAGTTCCAAGGAACTTGTTATAATTGTGGAAAGCAAGGCCATAAGTCCAATGAGTGCAAGCTTCCAAAGAAATAAAATGCTCGACAAGTTAACATGGTTCCTGAGGTTAAGAACCTTGTTGCGGTGGTCACGGACCTCTCGATTATGGTCACCAAAGTTAACTTGGTTGGGCAAAATAACAAAGATTGGTGGGTCGATACGGGGGCTACTTGTCATGTGTGCTTTGACAAAAGTCTCTTTAACACTTTCAAAGAGGTGACTAATGGAGAAAATGTGTTTATGGGAAACTCCGCTACGGCCGAAGTCAAAGGTGAGGGTAATGTGGTTTTGAAGATGACTTCGGGAAAGGAACTTACTTTGTCAAATGTGTTGTATGTTCCTGAAATTCGTAGGAACCTTGTGTCGGGGTGGCAGTTGAACGAGTTTGGGTTCAAAATGGTGATTGAGTCTGATAAGGTCGTGTTGACCAAAAATGGTGTGTATGTTGGTAAGGGCTATGCCCTTAATGGTATGTTCAAGTTGAATGTAACCGTGTTTAACAAAATGAATGAGAATGCTACTAGTTATGCTTATATGCTTGAGTCTTCTAATGTTTGGCATGGTAGACTAGGTCATGTTAATTTAATTCCATTCGACGTTTGATTAAACTTAAATGCATACCAACATTCGATATCGACTCAAATAATAAATGTGAAACTTGCATCGAAGAAAAACAAACGAGATCGTCATTCAAAAAGATTGAACAATTTACCGAACCCCTCGAGATGATTCACACCGATGTATGTAATCTAAAAGCAATTCCTACTCGTGGTGGGAACAAGTACTTCATCACGTTCATTGATGATAGTACAAAATATTGCTATGTTTACTTACTTAAAACTAAGGACGAGGCTATTGATAAGTTTATCTTATTTAAAGCCGAAGTTGAGAATCAACTAAATCGGAAAATTGAAAGAATAAGGAGTGACCAAGGAGGTGAATATGTTTCACCTTTCATTGACTTGTGTGAAAAAGAAGGAATCATACATGAAGTCACGCTTCCTTATTCCCCTCAATCAAATGGCATAGCGGAACGTAAGAACCGAACCTTGAAAGAAATGATGAATGCCATGATGATAAGTTCTGGGGTAAGCCCGGACATGTGGGGGGGGGGGGGGAAGCAATCTTATTGGCTAATTATGTCTTAAACATGATACCGAATAAGAAGAAAGATCTAACTCCATATGAGTTATGGACGAAAATTAAACCACCATATAAATACTTGCGAGTGTGGGGGTGCCTAGCCAAGGTAGTGGTGACTCCACCAAAACTCCTACTAATAGGACCCAAAACCGTGGATTGTGTATTTATAGGATATACCCTTCCTGGTGGTTCATATCGATTTCTTGTGAATGATTCCAAGAATCCCGGAATAAAAAATGGCACCATAATAAAATCAAAGGATGCATCATGGTTTGAATATAAGTTCTCATGTTCGGATAAAGGAAAACTGAGCTATTCTAGACCGATTAAGGAAAGTATTCAAAACGAGAGTACTAGAGATGAACCTCGGGAACAATCTGAGACAGAGGATGTTGAAATCAGAAAAAAGTAAACGAAAAAGGACTGAAAAATCCTTTGGCCCTGATTTCCTTACCTACATGGTAGAAGAGGAACCTCAAATGTATCAACAAGCGGTGAACTCCACTGAAGGACCCTAGTGGAGGGAGGCCATCAAATGTGAGATAGATTCTATCTTACAAAATCATACGTGGGAACTAGTGGATCTTCCTCAAGGGTGTAAACCACTAGGATATTTATGGATCTTCAAGAAGAAGATGAAACCTAATGGCGCCATCGATAAGTATAAGGCAAGGTTGGTGATCAACGGATATAAACAACGAGAAGGTTTAGATTACTTTGATACATATTCGTCGGTTACGCGAATAACATCTATAAGGTTGGTGCTTGCCATTGCCGCCATTAGAAACTTGGAAGTTCACCAAATGGATGTAAAAACGGCTTTCTTGAATGGAAATCTAAAAGAAGAGATTTACATGGAACAACCCGAAGGCTTCATAGCCGTTGGGCAAGAAAAGAAAATATGTAAACTTGTGAAATCCTTGTATGGATTGAAACAAGCTCCTAAACAATGGAACCAAAAGTTTGATCATGTCATGCTTGATGTTGGGTTCAAAATCAATGAATGTGACAAATGTGTGTACGTGAAGGACACATCCGATGGATATGTCATTTTGTGTTTATACGTAGATGATATGCTCATTGCTGGAAGTGATGACAAAATCATAACGTCCACAAAGAACATGATAAAAGCAAGATTTGACATGAAGGACATGGGTTTTGCGGATGTGATTTTGGGAGTTAAAATCACACGAACCCTAGATGGACTTGTTTTAAGTCAATCCCATTACGTGAGCAAAATTCTTGAGAAGTTTAATGCAAATGACTCTAATGTAGCTAGAACTCCCATTGACACAAGTCAACATCTAGCTAAGAATAGAGGTGAACCCGTTAACCAGTTGGAATACTCAAGAATTATTGGCAGTTTGATGTATCTTATGAGTTGCACTAGACCCGACTTAGCATATGCTGTGAGCAGGCTAAGTAGATACACAAGCAACCCAAGTTCAAGTCGTTGGAACTATGTGATTCGGTTGCTTCGGTACCTAAGATACACTAGAGAATACGGGTTACATTATAACAGATATCCAGTAGTTGTCGAAGGACATTGTGATGCAAATTGGATATCTGACACGAATGATTCCAGAGCAATAAGTGGGTATGTATTCACACTTGGAGGTACTGCTATATCGTGTAAATCGTCTAAACAAACGATTATAGCTAGATCCACGATGGAATCAGAATTTTATCGTCCCAGATAAAGCGGCCGAAGAGGCAGAATGGTTACGTCAATTTGTTGAGGATATACCAAGATGGCCTAAGCCGGCATCGGCCATCTGTATACATTGTGATAGCCAATTGGCAATTGGCAGAGCTCATAGCACAATGTATAATGGTAAGAATAGACATATTAGACGTAGACATAATACGGTACGACAACTAATATCTACTGGAATTATCACTGTTGACTATGTGAAGTCAAAGGATAATATTGCGGATCCGCTAACAAAAGGCCTAAGTAGAGAGTTAGTTCAGAATTCGTCCATGGGAATGGGACTGAAGCCCTTGAAAAATTAAAGTTCATGCGAAGGAAACCTAACTCAACAGACTGGAGATCCCAAGAGTTGAGTTCAATAGGAAAACCTAATTGTATAAATTAGTGCGGTCACTGTGTGTATGGGGGGGGGGGTGGATAACCCTACAATTTTAAGAGGGAGTTTACCACGTGGCAAGGTAACCTTCCTAGTCCATTCCTAAAAGTGACAAGTGTGAGGCTAAGCATATGGCTTTTAATGATTCGACCAAGGTAGTCATACATGGTGAATCACCTATGTGAGAGAGAAGTGGGGTCGCTTCGAAGGGTGTTGTTGGGCACAACACTTAATAGCTCTTGCAGAACCAGGTGCATGTTCATGACCATAACGAACATAACTATGAGGACTTGACTTTGTCAGGGAGAGTCTTGTGTGAAGTGTATTGTCGTCTACAAAATGGCAGACGAGTTCAAAGACATCACAGTCTACTCAGAGCCAGTGGGCTAAGTATGCTTCATAAGCAAAGTTTCAAAGGATAACACCTACCTATTGTATGTAAGATTCAACTGCTGAAATCTAATCGGAATAATGTTGTTGTTTCGACCTCCATTCATGTGGGGGATTGTTGGAAGTTTAAAGTGTGTGAGTGAAGGAAGTGGTAATATTTGTCCCACATCGGATTGGGAACAAATTAATGAATGGTTTATAAGGTAGAGCCCTTACACCCATTTGAATTCTTTATGACATGTTTTACCACAAGTCCTACGCACGCATGGGGGGGTGCAAATTTGGGTTTCTAGACTAGAAATTCATTGAACTCGTGCGTGCCCGCACATCCCGCGGACACGAATGCAATTCCGAAAACCCGAGCCCGCGTGAAACGATTTTTTGAATTTGTTTTTGAAATTCAAATTGGTCTAGTCAATACAATTAATAATCATTAAGAGAATGATAATGATTTACAGTTTTATAATCTGCACTAATGGCCATTATTTGATATTATTATTTAATGGTCATTAATAATATTGATTATCATTATTGTGATTGTATGGCTATATAAACAAGACCAGCTCTTCAGTTTAGACACACCAAACAAACACACTTCATCTTCTTCCTACTGCAACAATGTTATTTCCGATTTCGTTTCAGGCAAGTGTCCGAGTCCGGCAGAGCACCGATTCTGTTTCAAACCGGAGTACCCTGGGAACAGACCGAGAATCTGTTTAAGGGAATTGTGTTAATACAAGATTTCATTATTTCTGTTGATTGTTTCATTATTTCTGTTGATTATTAATACAAGATTTCCAGCAATTTTCTATTTAAATTATTAAAGGATACATACCAATTAAGAAAACACTTTAATAAGAAAAAACAAAAATTATAATGGTTTTTATGGTATTTGCATTATACATTATTTTTCTGGCATCTAGGCCGTAACTAATAGAAATCTATCGTAACTTTCATTTCACAATCGGTAGGAAAACTCATATTTTCAAATGAAAAATCATGTTATTCTTCATCAAAATTTATTTTTTTTTTCCCAATGACCGGAAAGATGGAGCTCACCTTGTTTCTTCAACCCCACTTTTTTTATATAATGAAATTCTAATGGAATTTTTGCGATATGAGAATCTATAAATTTTAGTCCTTGGTTTCGTCATTTCAAAGGCACGAATTCCTTGTTGGTATAAATTATAACAGTGTTTCGTATTGTAAGGGCCATAAAACACATAGATTACTAATATGAATCACTACTTTAGCCTTATAAAAAGTTATATCGTTAACTTGTGGACCGTTCGAACTAATCAATATATAAACCCAAGATGTTGTAGTCTACTAGTCCACATCTCACGTTAGACAACTGTTTTAACGTGTATAGGCAAGGTAAGGTATCATGCGGAGGAAAGAAGATGAGTTAGCGGCTACCATTATGTGCGGAAATAAATCGTGACAAGTAGAAGTAGTGGACGACCACTTCCAATCAAGCGACGACTTGGTAGTTGGTGATATACATTAATATGACCTCACATTTTAGTTTTTAGTTAACAGTTCCATCCCACCACGCCTACCTATAATAATGTTATATCCCTTTCATTTTTTTATCAGATGTGATGTTTCAAATTTTCTATTGATTAATGATTCAACTCACTTTGTCATGTTCTACAAAATTATTAGTAGGATAATTAGGCAAATTTCCATGCATAATACTATATTATATTGTTTCAAGTTGGATCAATTGAATCTAGTCGTTTTTCCTAACGACAGAAAGACATACATGTAACATGATACATATAGGTTATCAACTTATGAAGATTCATTGGTTGATGAATTTTTCATTTATTAAATAGTATTGTTTACATTGAAATGAAAGACAAACAGAAACAAGCCATGCCACTAGACTATTTTGATTAGAAAAACAAAGTTGTTTTATAAAAAGAAAACGTATGACTAGTCGGAAACGAGTAAATAGCTCTACAGCTTCGGATTGATTAATTCGGGTTGATTGATTGATAAAGTAAGTAAATGGATACATCTACATGCCTAAGTACCTAACACAATTACATCCTAAATTAAAATTGAACAAAAAAAGACAGCCTAATACACATAACATGACCAAATACAACATGATAACAAATTCATCTGTCACTTAATCATACTTCCATTGATCATAAACCATGTTCTCCAGATCCACGAAAAAACTGCTGACACGCGGATCGACCCGATGCACCAAAGTTCTTAAGCTTTAAAGGGCATGCAATGTCTCCCAAGGCTTCATGTTACAAAAAAACCATAACAAGGTTATGGAAAAAAAGGAATAACTTGTAACACGAGCCGCGGGTTATACATTCCACATGTCCGTAATTTTCTTTGGTTTCTTGAAATTGCAATTTGCAAGTGTTTGTGAATTGTGGTGATAATCAAAAGCTGTCTTCTGATCAAAAAGTGCAATCTTCAAGTATGTTTTAACCTTTCTATATACAAATCAAGGTCTTTTAATCAAACAGTTAGATCATCCAGCTTATTCGTGGTTGACTCGAGTCGGGTTACAAGCATGTCAAGTGCTTCTCTCATCCAACTATACTGGCAAGATTCTTTAGCTTTAGCTGCACTCACCTGAACAACACCAATTCAAATATTTGTAAGCACAAAACCTTATTAACCAACTTACGAAAGCTCGAATCTTTTCGGGTTTTAAAACCTACCCAATATCTTTGGCGAATGTCTTTCTCGGGCCATTGGTCAAGTTCAATCTCCACATATAAAGGGAACATATGACCTTCATAATATGCATCATTGCCTTTGCTCTTAAAACACCATTTGCCCAATTCGCCTCCAACCGTTCCCAATACTCCGGCTTCTTCGATTGTTTCTCGTTGAGCCGCGTCTTCGATTTCTTCATCCAATTCCCAACCACCCTGTTAAAGATTTAACCATATGTGTTAGTACAAAAAATTCATATAAACGTACAATTGAATTAAGAAACATTATTATTAAAGTAAAAATAAATTACCTTAGGGAATAAAACTCCTTTGCCTTTTCTTTGAGTAGTGATCACAAGCACTTCAAGTGCATCTTCTATGCTTGATGCCTTTATGCTACTTTTCAATCTGTAAGGTATGCATCTGCATAATATTTACATCAATTATTAGACAAATATTATTATTAAGTCTTTCTCTATTGATTTTAATGTTGTTTACTAACTAATAAGTGAAATGATTTGAGAAAATAACACTAACCCAACTACTACACGTTGAAGGCCGTTGTAACGCTGCAGTTGCCGGCCGGTCCGAGCCGGTGCCGGAACCGGAGGAACAACTAACATGCCAACCATCTTTTCTTTCTTCAAATTAAATATATGAGAAAAATAATATTAATAGCAGAGAAGAAAAACTTACTAGAAATCTCTGTTGAAACACAAAAACAAGATGCCAATATATAGATCTAGATAGATGATGGCTGTGGGGCCCAGTGGGACCTGGATGTAAAGGGGTATAAATGGAAATGACCAAGAAGTTGAAAAATAAAATTAAAGCTGACGTGGCTGACTGACACATGCCGGTGGGAAGTTAAGTGGCACTGACACGTGGAGCCGGCTATTAATAATTGATACACTTGATATAGTCGTAGTAATTTGGCAAGCAGCTAAATTAATCCATAGATTTATGTCATGTTTACCGGCTTCCAGATTTCATTGCATGACAATGACGCACAATAAAGTGATAAACCTTGCTAAGAGCCCAACATATCAAATAGAGGTGGTGACAAAATTGATTTTTGGACGTAATTGTCAGCACACATATCAATATAGATACGTAGGTTTTCTCACTTTATGTGGAGTTTTTTTATTAAAATAGGGTGGTATTTGAGATGTGTGGTATTTGTGTTGATGAATGAAACAAGAACTCTTGACACGGGGATTAGAGATGGTAGCGTTTTATTTTTGTACTCTGTAGTGTTTTTGGATGTGGTTTGTGACTAGATATCTTTTTGAATCACGTTTAATTCTTTTTTAGGTTTTAGTATAATCGAATAAGACAACAAGTTTACACAAAAGGAAGGCTTTAATATGTAAAATTCGAACCAAATGATTCCTCCATATAGGAAGTTAGCTGATGTAATTTCCAACTTGTATCGATGCATTCTTTTGCAGATGTACTTAGCATTAGAAAATAGAATATATTTGATCAAGCGTACATTTCACATCTAACTTGAATTAATGTACTTCTTGTTTTTATCATATGGTTTTAAATGAATCTTGATTGCCCAAAAATGCTCCGATGACATTAAAATCACCAACATTTTACTGGAACCAGTGGGTGGGTTGCCCGTTAGTCTTGTCAAGTTTGACTGTTGAGGATATATTTTTGTGTCACCGAATTCCAACATATATAAATTTTGAAAGAGTAAAAGAGTATTAGATGTAGCATAAAAATGATATGCTATAATCGGATGATATTTATATCCGTTTCTGATTTAGACAATGGCATCACGTCGCGCTCTCCACGGGGTTTATGAGTGGGCGGGTTTTTAATTTTATGTGAATTTTGAATTCTTTATACAATTAGATTTTATGTCAAAAAAAAATCTCATTCTTCTAAATTTTACTTGGACTCCGATAAACAAATAAACTAAATAATTGTTTGCACAAAAGAATTGAACTTAATGTTAATTTTGATTTGAAGGAAAAAAGAGTGGAGTGAAATAACTCACTCCGAAACACTTTTAGAGTAAATCAAATAAGCCCTTATGGAATAAATACTCAGTTGTTTGTGAATCGTCGGGTACTGCTTTATTCAATGCTTGTTCAATTAATCTTTTACCCATAAAAGCAATGTAGGCATTGAGCTCAAAATAATGATATCCCCCAACATTTCAAAACCAGTTGTCATCCCACCGGTAGTAGGAGATGTAAGGATTGTTACATAAACTAACTTTGTATTCCATTGATAATCATATAAAGCAGTAAATATTTTAACCATTTGCATCAAGCTCTAACTTCCTTTTTGAATGTGTGCCCCTCTAGAATCACACACTATAATAAGAGGTAGAGATTCTTTAGTAGCATATTCAATCAAATGATCTCCCCAACTACATACCCCATGCTACCCCCCCCCCCCTAAAAAAATTGAAAATCCATAACCGCAATTGCCACGTTAATACCGTTGAGTTGCCTTATGCCTTCTTGAACAACCTCGGTTAATCCTATCTTTCTTTTATAAGAATCGAATCAATTTTTATTACGCTTCTCTTCTGAATGAAATTCAGTGGGATCTAAAGAGACCATGTCTTTATCCATAAGTGTCACACTCCGACCAAAGGCGACGGAACATGACGGGATGTAACGATTGCCCATAAGCTCGTGACACTATTTAAAGCGACAATATTTAAACAAACTTATTTCATTTCACATCATCAAATGTCACATAACAATATTCATAAGACAAATATAACAAAATATAGCAAATCAGATATTGTTCATTTTGCTAATATCCTAAAGGTATTTGTGACGTTTTCTTCAAGCTCCATAATCAACCTAAATGCAAACCAGTAACATTTCATAAAAATAAAGTTTTTCAACACAAAGGTTGGTAAGCAATTCATAAGTTTTGAACAAGTATGTATATAATAAGAAAATTCCACAACTTGTATAGGAAACAATAAATAATAACAATAACTTGGATAAAAAGATAAAATCGCTAATAGAATTACGTTAGCGACATATAACTATAAGGGGATGCCAAATAGTCTAGGATTTTATAGTTATCGTTATCGTTAATAAGCATACATTAACGACACCTTGCTATAAGGGGTTGCCAAATAGACTAGGATTTATAGTTCCACCAACCAAATGTGATAAACACATAGGCATATAAGCATGTAAGCATATAACACCAAATCGAGCAATTATTTAAGTAAAGTATACAATAACGTTTGTGG